>NW_006921814.1:4012971-4017298 GCF_000298275.1 Orycteropus afer afer
TTTGTCAAAGATCAGCTGACTATAGGTCGATGGATCTATACCTGGGTTCTCAATTCTATTCCATTGGTCTATGTATCTGTCATTGAATTATGGTTTATTTTTGCAGAGACCCTAATACAGATTTAGATAGTGTGGGAGATTAGTTTTTTTTTCTTTATATGGTCCTATTTTAACCCCTCAGATTTTCAGATCACATGCTTTTGTGTTTTTCTTATTTCTTGATAAAGAATGGCCTTGTTCAAGAAATTCAGTTTTGTGATGTCTTGGATATTTTTGAATTCCTCCATTCTCCAAATAATAGCTAATGATAATAAAAATAATATTTAGCAGCCAGCATTTATTGTTTTCTAGGTTTTTACCTATCTTGTTATTTGCTGTTGCGTCAGCTCCCACTCATAGCTATCTCATGTAAAACAGAGTGAACTGTTGCCAGGTCCTGTGCCACCTTCATGATTGTTGATATTTTTGAGTCCACTGTTACAGCTCGTTTTGTCAGTCCATGTCATTGATGGCTTTCCTTGCTTTCACTGGCCCTCCACTTAACCAAATACAATCTCCTTCAGTTACTGGTCCCTCCTGATGATGTGTTCAAAGTAAGTGAGTCAAAGTCTTGGACAATATTCTGTGATCCAGAAGGTTTTCATCGACCAATTTTTGCAAGTAGATAACCAGGCCTTTCTTCTCAGTCTGTCTTAGTCTGGAAGCTCTGCTGAAACCTGTCCATATCATGGATGACTCTTTTGGTATTTGAAATACTGATGACATAGCTTCCAGCATCATGGCAACACTCAAGCCAAGACAGTATGCCATACTGACAGAAAATGGTGGTTTACATATATTACATCATTCATTTTTCATAAGAACCCTATGAGATAGATTCTGTTGTTAGTCTGATTTTATATTGTTAGAAACAGGCACAGTGAAGTAATTTGCCCAGAGTCACAGGATTAGAAAATAGCAGAGCAGGATTCAGACTTAGGGCATCTGGTACAAGGGTTTAACTGCAATGCTAGACCACTTGTCTAGTGTGTGTAAGAAGACATTACTCAATTTTTTCTCAAAAGAGTATGAAACATTCTTACTATGTTTGAATTTCTACCTGAAGACAATAGTGTGTAAATGTTCATTATAATAAACTTGAGTTACAGTTTATTCTGTTGCTGAGAAAAGTAAAGAAAGCACATATTAATAAAAAGTGTTTGGACTAGAACAATTTGTTCTGCTTTCTGAGATGACCCTATCATAGGTTAATACTCTATTTTTGGGTAGAATATTGATTTATAATTGAATCCTAGACTTCCTTGTTTCTTGAAATGTCCTCAATAATTATTTGTTTAGGGAATTAAAATACATAGACTTGAATCTTGATACATTCGTTGGGAGGTCAAGGGGATCACCAGGGTAGCTAACATGTCCAGAAATTTGAGTAAACTCTGTAAGTGTAATATTTTCTGGAGTCTTTGAATTTTGATTTCATCAGATTTCTTATGGAAACAAACATTTTTGTTGTATCTTGGGCAGACAGATTATTTTATTGTTTATTGTTTTGTCTATTAATTCTGTGTTACATACTTGTTTATTGTTTATCCAGCTGAAGTGATAAATGGGAATAGTTAGATTAGATAAAATAGTTAAATTTTATTGAGAATAACAGATTATTGGGTCACAGTGATCTGTCTTGGAGAAAGTGCAGCCAGAATGCTCCTTACAAGTGCGAATGGCCAGACTTTGTCTCTTGTACTTTGGTCATGCTGTCAGAAGGACGAGTTCCTGGAAAAGAACATCATGCTTGGTAAAGTAGAGGGTCAGCAAAAAAAAAAAAAAAAGGAATACCTTCAAAAGATGCATTGACAAAGTGGCTGTGATGATGGGTTCAAGCATGGCAGTGATTGTGAGGGTGGTGCAAGATGGGGCAGTGTTTCGTTTACAGAGTTGCTATGAATTGGAAGCAACTCAGTGGCACCTCACAAAAACAACAGCAATCCTTTTTTGGTATTTAATATGTTAATTAACTCATTTGTTTTCTTTGGAAATTCTGTACCTACATAATGTCCACATTTTTTTTTTAGAAAGTTATTTTGAGAGCAGTTATTCTGGTGCCAAATATAATAGTGTAGTGTCCCCCCCCATTATTATTTTCCTTTATTTGGGGACTATAAAATATCTCACTATCTTACAGTATATTAGGTTGCAAAGAATAGATTCTTAAACTAACACAGAGATTGAAAAAAAAGGGGGTAATCTCATAAATACAGGACTAACAGCCAGGCTTCTGGGGAACTGGGTGTTTTCAGGTACTTATTCTGCGTTTCTTTTCCTGGAGTTGCTAGGGACTCCTGTGTTTGTTTCTTTCTGCCAACTGGTTTTCTCTGCTGTCTTCTCAATGTGCAATAGCCAGTCGTTGGCGTTCAGTTCAGCTTGCCCTGGCTCCCAAAGCTAATTATCATGGTCTTATTTTCTAAATTCTAGCTTCCTAGGAGACAGAATCTGTTTGACAATTGTCCAACACTGTTTCAGAAAGCTGTATTTGGAAAGGCTGAGTAATGTGTACACAATAAGGTTGTCTTTTCAGGGTGTTGGGAAAGGCCAGGCTACCTAAAAAGGGGCTGTATGCAGGAAGGAGGGAGCTCTGGTATCATAGTGCCTAAGGCACTTGACTGCTAACCAGAAGGCTGGCGGTTCAAACCCACCAGCCACTCCTCAGAAGGAAGATGGGGCAATCTACTTCCGTAGTGATACTGCCTTGGAAACCCAAGGAGGGGTCGCTATGAGTCGGGTCCAACTCGACGGCACAGAACAACAACAACAACAACAACATGCAGGAAGGAAATAAATATTGGATATCTTTAGGATAGTAATTAAAGAAAACCAGTATAAGTAAAACAAAGAAACCACTTTTTGGGATTTTAAGTTTTGATACATTTTGAGGTTTTTACTTTGAGTTAGCTATTTGCATTTTAAAGGAGCCCTAATGGCACAGTGGTTACGTGCTTGGTTGCTTGATTGTTGAACCCACCAGCTGCCTTGTGGGAGAAAGATGTGGCAGTTTACCTCTATAAAGGTTACAGCCCTTGAAACCCTGGGGCACTTCTACTCAGTCCTGTAGGGTCACTATGATGGAAATGGCTTGAGGGCAACAGATTTTTGGTATTATTTGCTTTTACTTTTGTTTATGGGTGTTGGAATTTTGTGACAAACTTATTTTCTGTAGTACACTAAGCAAGAGGTATGTTGGGTACATCTCACCTTCATTGCTAACTGTGTGATAAGGATCAGCATAAATCTAATTCCCAAGGTACAGAAATGGATCCAGTCCTCACCTTCCCACTTGTGTATCTTCATCATCATTTACTTACCCCATACACTCCCTTTCAGTCCAAACTACTCACCCAGAGCTATGTCAGAGCTCACATGTTACAAGGATACTTTCAGACTGCCAAACAGGCTCCTGCTGGCTTCCCCTGCCCCTGGGGATTTATTAATTCATTGGAATGACTCACAGAATTCATGGAGAGTCTAACTTGCTTACTACAGATTTATGACAAGGATACAAATGAAGACTGGGAGGATCACGGTGTAGAATTTCCATGTCCTTTCTCTTCCTTGCGTGGTCACCAACCAGGAAGCACCCTGAGCCTTTGTCTTCTAAAGCCATTGTTGCTCTCACCTTATGGCCATGATAGATTATATCATGTCTCCTGGGCCTTAGTCAGCATTGGGCCCCCAGGTGGTCTCTCTCGGTCTGCTCAGTCCCTGCTCATTACCCTCAGATATTGGTATGGCTGGAGAGAACCAAGAACAAAAGTCGGATGGTGATTCCACATCTCACACATAGGTCTTAGTTTATAGGTCATCTGTGAACTTAAGGAATACATTTTTCAATCATATGTTACAACTGTGTTTTGAAGAAGCACATGCTTGAAAAGTTTAAAGTGTTCTCTCTGAAGTGTATTCTAGCAGAAACTATGTGGTGACCTTAGCCATCTTTTTTACTTCTTCTTCAGCTTCATTGTACTTCTCCTTTCTGCATGTTTTGCCTAGGGACTGGGTCTCTGAGAGAGACTTTAGATCCCTGTTTAAGAATAAAAAAGTATGTAACATGGAATTAATAGACAAGAGAAGAACATCTCTGAGATTGTGTAAGATGTGTGCAACAAATTCACAGATTTTATGAAAGTATAATTTTTTCCTTTAACTTTTGTCTCCCTTGATTAAGGCATTTTAGTGGAGACTGGTAGCATAGTGGCTAAGACACTTGCCTGCTAACCAGACGGCTGGCGGTTCAAACCCACCAGCCACTCCTCGGAAGGAAGGTTGGGCAATCCTA
>NW_006921814.1:4017398-4018660 GCF_000298275.1 Orycteropus afer afer
CACTCCTCGGAAGGAAGGTTGGGCAATCCTACTTCCGTAGTGATACTGCCTCGGAAACCCAAGGAGGGGTCGCTATGAGTCGGGGCCGACTCCACGGCACATAACAACAACAACAACAATAGTTACACAGTTGAAAGAGTGATTTGTGCAGTACAACTCTAATTATCTTCCCTGGTAATATGGGAAAATAATATGGCTTTATGTTGAAAATACTGGTGATTGGACTGTTGTGATTCATAGTGTTTTCTTTGGCTGAGTTTTGGAAGTAGGTCACCAGGATTTTCTTCCTAGACCATTTAAATCTGAATTCCTATTGAAAGCTGTCAACATAAAAGGAATATACAGCGTCTGTTGATAGTTGAGTGGTAGCTGTGCATGAGGTGCCTTGGCTGGTAATCAAATTTAGGTCTCCTGAATGGAAGGCAAGAATTCTACCACTGACCCATCTTGTCCTTTAATTCAATTCATTTCTGTTCTTAAATATTTTGATGCTTAAATTATTCCAGATCTGGCCAATGGGATCCTCGCCATATTAGTGCCTGGATCCTTTTGGCATGCCGCCTTCATTTTTTTGGGCATTTTGTTATTTTCATTATTTATAACAAGGTTTATTATTTTCTTCCCTCCTTAGCCCTTGAATCAATCTTTTCTCCTAGGAGCCCTACTCCGTTTTAGAGAGGAATGGTATTAGAAACTAAGATCTAGAAGCTCACAGGGTACATTGTTGCTTTTTTTCTTTTTCCTTCTGGACCCTATTAGAGGACAGAGCTAGACAATACATGTATCTTTACATGTACAGATAGTCCCCAATTTACGACATACTCGAGTTACTACAGCTGCACCAGATGGAACACACAGGAATCAGATTGATTACATCTGTGGCAAGAGGCGATGGAAGGGCTCAATAGCTTCAGCCAAAAAAGGCCAGGAGCTGATTGTGGAACAGACCATCAACTGGTCATATATATGTTCAAGTTGAAGTTGAAGACAATTAAAACAAGTCCCCATGAGCCAAAATATGATCTTGAATATATCCCTACTGAATTTAAAGACCATGTAAAGAATAGATTTGTTGCATTGAACACCAGTGACCAAAAATCAGAAGAATTGTGGGAAGACATCATCCATGAAGAAAACAAGAGGTAATTAAAAAGATGAGAAAAGAAGAGAAGACCAAAAGTTTCCACTCTGAAACTTGCCCTTGAGTGGAGAGTAGGTAAAGCAAATGGAAGAAATGACAAGATAAAAGAGCTGAACAGAAG
>NW_006921814.1:4020685-4024519 GCF_000298275.1 Orycteropus afer afer
CCTTCAGGTCTCGAATTGAACCCACACCTGTGGTTTCCAGCCAAACAGAAGACAGGCATATGAGTTGAACATTTACCTCAAGTAGATACACTTCTTGGAGAGAACAATCATGGGAGAAAGAAGGGCTGCTTATGCACAGGGAGACTGCTCAGGGGGCAGGAGTGTATGGAGGGATGGGCACTGGGAAGAGGTAACTATGGGGTGGAAGTGGGAGGGGAGCTGTTGCATTGTGGTAAACTGTGGTCAATGACATGAGACAAAGTGTATGTGAACTGCTGTATTTGCTCTGTAAATTTTCACCCAAATCACAATTGAAAGAAAAAAAAAAAAAAGTGAGTTGGGCTATGACTCAGTATACATTCTTGCCTATTTGTGTAAAAAGAAATGGTGGGAAAATAAACCAAAAATAAATATACAAGGAGGGAAATAAGAGGTTGGAGGAAGAGAGATAAAAGTGAGACTCATCTCAATATACCTTATAATCCAGTTTTGACCTTGGAATTGGGTAAATGATCTCCTTTTAAAAAATAAACC
Organism: Orycteropus afer afer; assembly: GCF_000298275.1. NCBI lineage: Eukaryota > Metazoa > Chordata > Mammalia > Tubulidentata > Orycteropodidae > Orycteropus > Orycteropus afer. Next base: position 4,021,220 of record NW_006921814.1, read on the forward strand.
AATATATAAAAAAAGTAAAACTTATATAAAAAGGTACACTCAGATCCGTGGTGAACCCTCCTGTATGTGTATATATATATATATTCTACTCCATTTTTCCCATCCTTATTTTACTTTTCCCCAGCTTTATTCTTTTTGGGCTGATCTGTCTCATTTTCCTTTTTTTTATAAGAATAAGCAGATTTATGCAAGTTTTCTTATTTTCCCTTATTTCTTACACAAAAGGTAGCATGCTATATAAGCACTTTGGCACTCACTCAGCTCTTTTCACTGAATAATGTAGCTTCCAGATCATTCCCTATCAGTTCCAAGAGATCATTATCATTCTTTTGTGTTTATTTACCCCAGTTTATCCACCTTTATTTTATGTTTAGATATTCAGATAGTTTCTTGTACTTTCCAGTTACAGAATGATGCAGTGAATAACCTTATTCATGTCTTTTTTAATACTGTTGGGGGTGTATATTCAGGGCTGATTTCCAGAAGTGAGATTATTAGGTAAAAAGGTAAATGTGTGTGTAAGTTTGCTACCAAATTCTCCTGTATAGTTGTACTATTTTGTGCTCCCACCAGCAATGTATGAGAGTGCCTGTTTTTTCCACAACCTTGCCAAGAGAGTTTATTGTCTAGCTTTTGAATTTTTGCCAATTTCAAGGGCAAGAAATAGTATTTCAGTATAGTTTTAATGTGCATTTTTCTTTTATGAATGAAGCTGAATATCTATAGTGAGAATATAAATAATACAGAGGAAATGCCTGTACATGTCTTTTCGCCATTTTTCTTTGTGATTTTTGGTGCTTTTCTCCAATTATTAAATATTTTTTATATTAGGATTATTAGTTTTTGCAGATATTTCCTCCTTTGTCTTTTGACTTGGCTTTTTTTTTGTTTGTTTGTTTCTAGTTTCTTTTTGCTATACAAAGTTTATTTTTACTTTTTTCATGGTCAAATTAATTAATGATATATATATATACCTTTAGATTATCCTTAGAAAACAGAATAAATTTGAAATGAATCCACTGTGTTTAAGAGGAAAGAAATGAGGTAGCTATCTATCCCAGAGAAATAAGCATAAATTCTGTGTTGTATTTATCACTGTCCCACAGTCTTACATTTTAAAGTCTGATCTAGAATAATTGCTATTTCATTATAGAGATTATGCCAGATTATTTGTTTGACATCTAACTTTTTATTATAGAAAATCACAGACTTACATAAAATGAACACTCATGTACCTATCACCTAGCTTCAGTAATTATCAATTCTTAAGCTCCTATACCAAAAGATCTAGATCTGTAGGTTTTTACTTAGTGTGAATTATGCTGATGAAGAGGAATGTTTGGACTAGTTTAGCAGGCTTTTGCCAAGTGGCCTCTCAGGCTCTCTGGCTTCTTTTCACGATCTTGGCACCAGGTCTGACCTCTTTTAGGCTTCTGTAACTCCACCATTTATAAAAAAAATCTGAAATTTATAGAAAAAAGAAAGATAATAGGCCAGAGACTATTATAGTTGCCATGGATCATTAAAATTATTTAAAGGATACCTGGCTGATTGATGCATTAAAAATTAACTCTCTTAGATCAAGGTTATTTCTCTTATTTCAGATCAAATACTGTTTACTATACACCTACATATTTGTATGTGTATATATTCATATCTATATTCCATGGTTCAGTGTTACTACAGTAGAACTAGCACACATCTTTTATCAATGAGTCTAAGAAGACAATTTATAGACATTTTCTAGCCAAAGTCTAAGCATAACATGCTAATTTGCTTAATGGAATTTTCTTTATAGTACAGTATTTTAAACTGAAATTATGTTGCTTTCATTTGATAGCTTCCTTGGAAATTCTGTTTTATTCAGTATATTCATTTTTCATTTATCAAGAATTCATAATTGGTTTGAAAGAACAATTAGAGATCACAAGAGTTCTGAGATATCTCTATTTCGTTTCACAGGCCTGCATTCTATTTGGAACAACATTCTAGCTAGACACATTGAAACCCATTCGAAGCAGCACTTCATACCAGTTCAAATGTGCTCAGTCATGGACCCGAATTTGTAACATGTGGGTGTACCAGAACAATAACCAGAGTGGTAAAAATTACAGGTTGAAGCCCTGAAATTGGAGACTTGGAAGAGGTGTAGTGAGCCCTTTCAGGAGCCTGATATGGGAGATGGGATTATTGCCAGGACTGTGGAGAGTAACACATTCAGAGCACCACGGTCGGCCACCGTCTTTGAGCTGGGCACCCGTGTTTCCCACTTTGCTGTTGTTTCCACTCTGCTGGACAAGAGATTTGGTTACCATGCAATATGCACGTTGTCTTTGTATTCTAAGAGGGAGATTTTGTTTCTAAGGGGGCATTGACCAATGTGTTTTCCCATTCTTGTTATCATTCCAGTATACCATGTTTTAGAAATGTGGGTCCATACTGATTCGCTTTGTTGTCCATGACTGAATGGGAGTATTGATTCGATCTTGATTTGAAGTAGTGCATTAGAGTTTTAGAATGACTTTTCTTTCCTGCTTAAGTAGAAGCTGATTAGTCACTTGCTAATAACCATGTCTGAGGATTTCAGTATTCTGAAGAAATACTGTTAACAGATGGGAAGACATATATTATTCTTTGGATTCATCATTAATGATTATAAATCATTTGCATAAGTAAAGCCCTTATTTGGTTTCTTTTGTATTTTCATGAGACTAGCAAATTAGTGATCATGGCAAGAGAGAAAACCTGCTAGCAAGAAATGGATGGAGAGGTCCGAGGACCAGTGTAATGAAGTGGTGGGGAGATACTTGCTGTATTTGTTGTTGTTCGTCAGTACCCGTTATGGTGACCTCATGTGTGCAGAGTAGAACTACTCCATAGGGTTTTCAAGGCTTTAACCTTTTGGAAGCAGATTGCAAGGCCTGTCTTCCGAAGAGACTCTTGGTGGATTTAAACTTCCAACCTTTTGGCTTGTAGCTGAGGGCTTAACCATTTGCGCTACTGAGGGACTAGCCTTGGATTCGTTATTTTTCTTGTGAACCTGCTTGGGTAGACTAAATGTTACCTTTTGCCTGTATTTTGCATTTCTTGACCTGGAGTTTTCATATCTCCTTGTTTTGTTTTAGTTTGTGACGTTCATTTCTCTTTTAAAATTATAGCTTGTCCACAAAATATATATATATTTTTAAAGTAGCTGTTAGCAAGATGATAAAGCACAATCTTTTTTTTAAGCTGAATTACAATTTTATATAAATAATGAATAGGTTATTTATTTATTTATTTTGTTATGATTTGGGTGAA
>NW_006921814.1:4024619-4025856 GCF_000298275.1 Orycteropus afer afer
GAAGAAGAGTTGATGCTTTTGAGTTGTGGTGCTGGCGAAGAATGCTGAAGGTACCGTGGACTGCTAAAAGAACTAACAGATCTGTCCTGGAGGAAGTGCAGCCAGAATGCTCCTTGGAAGCGAGAATGGTCAGACTTCATCTCACCTCCTTTGGTCATGTTGTCAGAAGGGACCATTCCCTGGAGAAGGATGTCATGCTTGGTAAGATGGAGGGTTGATGAATGAGGGGAAGGCCTTCAACGAGATGGATTGATATGGTGGCTGTGAAAATGGGCTCAAGTATAGCAAGGATCATGGCGCTAGCGGGGGATCGGGTGGTATTTTGTTCTGCTGTGCATGGGATCACTATGAATCGGAAAAGACTCGATGGCACCTAACAAGAACAATAACTACTACTACTGCATATGACTGTCTTGTTTTTGGTACATTTTGTCATTAATAATATGTACTGTATACAGTGTTGCAGTGCCTAATTTACTTATGTTATTATTCTCATGCCAACCCCCAAATACAAAGATAGAATTTATAAAGATACTGATAACAGAAGGCGATGATAATGAAAACTTTAAAAAAAGAAAAAAAGGTATTTGACTTATATCAGATGGACTTATGAAGGAGTTGTTGAAATGGAACCCCATCGTGAGTCAAGTACTGTTTGTACGTATGTATATACCTACAGAAGTATATACTCATTGGTATATATGTGCTCATGTAACATGGACATATGTATTAACATGGGTGTTATAAATTTGAGTTCACACTGATGCCTCCAATTTTATACTGACTTCACAGGGTTTTTGTTTGCCTTTTCCCTTTCCATGTATCTTCCTGTTTCTATGAACAATTCCAACGTATTTACTCATTTGCTCATTCTTATAGTACATCTAAAATAGTTTCAGAATTTCTTCATGCATACCACTACAAAAACTAAACAAGAATAAACCTAATAAAAAGAATTTAAGATTTGTTTGCAGTTTTTCACCCTATCCTTTTGCTCTGTCCCACCCAAGGCTGATGATATGTATATAATGAAATACTATATTTATAAATTAATTGCATTTAGCTCTTTTTCTTTCTTTTTAGGTGGCTTTGTTGTTTATTTGAAATATAGTTGGATTCATTTGTTTCATTTTGCTTTGTTTTAGAGTTCCTCCTTTCCTATTGCAAAAATGACAAGGAGGCCACATGTTCTGACCTCCTCTAACCCTACAAGGGGAAGGCAGGATTACCAGCAGTA
>NW_006921814.1:4032998-4035677 GCF_000298275.1 Orycteropus afer afer
GCTCCCCTCCCACTTCCTCCCCATAGTTACCTCTTCCCAGTGTCCATCCCTCCATACACTCCTGCCCCCTGAGCTGTCTCCCTGAAGCACAGTCTTTTTATGATTAATATTTTACCCCATAACATGTGACAAGGTCTCTAATTTTGTAGATTAGGAACATCAAATATAATTTTAGGATTAAATTCATTATGTAACAGAGGTTCTTTATTGGCTTGTGGAAAGTAGTGGCATTCCTGATTAGAAAGCAGCTTGGTAAGTAATTGGTTTTGTGCACTTGCCAAAAGTATGAGGAACATTGTAGTGTTTGTGTGTATATAATTAAGATCTTCTCCCAGCCTGTTTTTGTTAATTGAAATTTGCACACTTACTATTTCTATTATCTAGAGATTGTGAAGTTTTCATTTTAAAAATTGAAATGTGCATATGTATTTTTCTCTTGGGAGGCCCAGTTTAAAACTAGTTTAAAGAGAGAATTCTAGATGTGGAAATAGAAACAAAGTAAAAATAGACAACTAAAGACAAGACCTCAAGCCTGCAATGAACTTGGCTTTTATTTCCATATAATGTTTGTGAGTTTAGCTTGGCTTGAATGCCAAGTTCTTGCTATAAAAGCAACATTCTTCCTTTGGGCTCATTTATCAGCTTCTCTGTTAGTATAGCCAGCAGACTTAGATGTGTTATTTTAATGTTGGCCATGTACTTTGGAGGTAGTACTGTATCAGTTCATGTTGATTTGAAAATTTTGTTGTGATTAAATGCTGTGTTTCAGGACTAGTGTTGAATCTTAAATGCTTTATTTTTAGTTGGCTATTTTATTACTTTTTAAAGTATGCCACTTAAAAGGTTTCTGATATACATTACCTTTAAATTTTTGCTTTTAATAGATGCATACAAAATAAGAACTGTAAATATAAAATTTATAATGAATACTTATTGAATTGTTACATCAAGAAAACTAGTGTTAAAGCAGGCAAATATTTGGCTTTTTAATTGATACTACTCTTTGATAGGGAGCTCTGGTGGCATGGTGCCTAAGGTATTTGACTACTAACCAGAAGGCTGACGGTTCAAACCCACCAGTTGCTCCTGGGAAGGAAGGTTGGACAATCTATTTCTGTGGTGATACTGCCTCGGAAACCGAGAGGGGTCACTATGGGGGTGGGTACTCTTTGGTAATTAGAGGATTAAGGAAATTTGAAAAACATGAAAACAAAAAAGAAAATGTTGCTTGTACTTGCTCATAGAAGGAACAGAAACAACAAATACACCAATTATTTATATAACCTAGTACATGATCCTTTAATTTCATGTTAAGTGTTACTTTTATTTTAGTTCCAGAAATTATCTACTTTATGAAACTCTTAAAAGCCTTAGGAGAACAATAAGAACTCTTGAGCCAAATAAGAACAGTGTATTCTGACATACCTGACTAAAACATTGAAGCGGAGAGGTAATGGAATAGCCTGTTAGTCCTTTGATTTTGTGGGGAGGTAGAAGGAAAAAGAAATCACAAGAGAACTATGCTTGATGTATCAATAAAAAGTGTTAGAAGTATACAAAGAGTTCCACTTACCAGTTATGAATTAGGTTTAAGGTTTTAGAGTGGATGAATTAGAATAATGCAAGACCACTTATGCCTTCATCATAATTGACTTTATAGTTCTAATTTTTTTTAGGGTAGTTGATTTCCATTTTCAGACTCTGTGATTATTTTCTTTCACTTAAAAGGTATACCTTATATATTAATAAAGTTTTTTATTTTATTCTGAAAATTTTCGTTTTACCGTGATTTTTCTTTTTTAGAGTTCTTGAGATAATGATGACCTTTAATTTCAAAATCAATCACAAAATCCTGTCTTATAGTGTCTTGGTATCTATTTGTTCTACCAGTTACTTTATATCCTTCTTAGCATATTTCAGGTGGTCATTTTACCTAAGCTGGTGACTGTGCTTGCCTCTTGTTGTGTGTCGTTGAGTCGGACTTGACTCATAGCGACCCCTCCTTGGGTTTCCGAGGCAGTATCACTATGGAAGTAGATTGCCCAACCTCCCTTCCGAGGAGTGCCTGGTGGATTTGAACCTTCTGGTTAGCAGTCAAGTGCCTTAGGCACTATGCTACCAGAGCTCCAGTGCTTTCCCTCTTAGCTGTGTGGATTAGAAGGGGCTGCTCTGAAGGCATTTTTTCATATTGCCACAGGAGTCATCTACAGATCTGATTTTCTTATGCTTCTTTTTGAAATTGTTTATGTTTCCCTAATGCCTTTAGATAAAGCTCCTTCAGGGTATGGCATATAAGACCTTGTATTATCAACTAACTGAGCCCAAGTGGCACAGTGGTTAAAGCAATCGTCTACTAACCAAAAAGTCTGCAGTTGGAACCCACCAGCTGCTCCATGGGAGAAAGAAGGGGCAGTCTAAATCCGTAATATTTACTACAGGCTTGGGGCAGTTCTACTTTGCTCTAAGGGTCGCTATGAGTTGGAATCGACTTGACAGCAGTGGGTTTTATTATCAAACTGGTACTTATAGCTCTAGTGTGATTGTCATCACCTCTGCTTTCCTCGTTTGTAATGCGCGCGCGCACGTGTGTGTGTGTGTGTGTGTGTGTGTGTGTATGGAGGCCTGGTGGCACAGGGGTCAAGTGCTCTACTGCTAACTGAAAGGTTGGAGATTTGAACT
>NW_006921814.1:4036412-4037084 GCF_000298275.1 Orycteropus afer afer
CTGGCTCTCACCTCTCTAGGATATATATCTAGTAATGGGATTGCTGGGCCAAATGGTATCTCCAATTCCAGCTTTCTAAGAAATCGCCATACTGCTTTCTACAGTGGTTGTATTATTTCACAGTCCCATCAGCAGTATATGAGAGTCCCAATCTCTCCACATCCCCATCAGCATTTGTTATTTTCTGTGTTGTTGAACCTTGCCATCAGTGCTGGGGTGAGATGGTATCTTGTTTTGATTTGCATCTCTCTGATGGCCAGTGATTGTGATCATCTCTTCCTGTATTAGCTGGCCACCTGAATATCCTCCTTGGTGAAGTGTCTATTCATGTCTTCTGCCCATTTTTAAACTTAATTGTTAATTCCTTTGCTGTTGAAGTGTTGGAGTTTTCTATATATCTTAGAGATAAGTCCCTTGCCAGATATGTAATTATTGGCAAATGTGAATTTGTTACTGTCATTTTGTTATGTACTTTTTCATAGTGTTGATTTCTTTGTTTCATATAATTTTCTGTGCTGAGCTCATTTTGTTTATGAATCGTGTTATCACTTCCTTTGTTGCTATTGTTTTAGTTTTTGGAGCTCTGGTAGCGTAGTGCCTAAAGCACTTGACTGCTAACCAGAAGGCTGGCGGTTCAAACCCACCAGCCACTCCTCGGAAGGAAGATGGGGC
>NW_006921814.1:4037666-4054169 GCF_000298275.1 Orycteropus afer afer
TTTGTCTTTGGTTTTGGTGAGTTTGATGATGATATGTCTTGGTGATTTTTTTTTGGGGTCTATCTTGTTTGGGGTTCATTGGACTTCATGAATGGATATATTCTCATCTTTGATCATATGAGAGAATTCTATCCCAACAAATCTTAGACAAGTTTCTCTGTGGTTTTGTCTCTTCCTATTCTGGAATTCCGATTACACGTAAGTTATTCCTTATGATGGTCTCCCACATGAACCTTAGGCTTTCTTCCTTTTGTTTTGATCTTTTTTCTGATTGATCCCTTTCCAAAGAAGTATTAATGTATTTGCCTTCAGTCTCAGTAGTTCTGTCTTCCATTGATTCAGTTCTACTCCTTTGCCCATTTAATGTGTTATCTATTTCTAAAAATTTAATATTAATCTTCTGGATTTCTATCTGTAGATTTTTTTATCATTTCTGATTTTTCATTTATTTTCTCATTTTGTTCTTGTGTCATCTTTTGAAATTCTTCTAGAGTTTTCTCTGTGTTTTCCTCCATTTTGTCAGTGTTTTCCTTGATCTGTCTCTCGATTCATTGAAGGTACCTAAATATAATTCTTTGGAAGTCCTTATCAGGGAATTCCAATGCTGCGTTTTCCTCAGGGATGTGTTTTGGGTCTTTATCCTGGTCCCTTGTTTCTCCTGCTTTGTCTTGCTTTTTTTTTTTTTTTTTTGTGGACTGTGATGCTTTGTTGTCTCCGAGGCATTGTAACATTTTGGGGTTTATATCTAATTGGTTATTGTATGTGACTTGCCCACGATTTTCATTTTCTTTGTATGTTATCTATGTAAGCAGGGTACTGTGCTGTGCTTATGTATTTGCTAGCTGGCTGCACTCATATACTCACCACCTGTCTCCTTTCCCATTGTCAGCCTCCCATATGTTGCTGCCATCCTTGGCAAACAGAGGCTATTCTTAAGTCCCTGAAATTTGAATGAGAACACTGTCACTTTAAAATAAAAAATGGCCACCACTTGTAAACATTCAATATGGCTGCACCCTCGGTCACTTTAAATATCTAAAATGGCTGCCACTTGTAAACAGTCAAAATGGCTGCAACCTCTGGGTACCCGAAAGGCCACAGCTCAGATTGTCTCCCTCCTTGCTGTTCCTTTTTCTAGTCATAGGCCACCAGCACAGTCATCCTTGCAGTCCTTGGTGACCAGGGCTGATCTTTAGGTCAATTCTCAGGTCCTAGCACCACTTGGAAATAATCAGGCTGTTGGTCTCCTCAGAGTAGGTGGCAGTCCACTGCTCCAACTGTCTCTGTACTTACTGTTTTCATTCAGGGTTTTCCACTAGCTGCTGCCTAATCCACTTTTGCATCCTCCCTTTCAAAGCTCAGGGCTCCAGGATTATCTTCTGTGTCTCTGTCAACTGGTTTCTGTTTTCTTCCTTGAAGAGGGTCTGTGGAGCTTGTCTGCCTATTCCTCCCTCTTACTGGAAGTCTCTTGTTATGTTTCTGTAGGTCAGAATTTCAGAAGTGGTTTAGCTGGTTGGTTCTGGCTTAGACTCTCTCCTGAGGTATAGTCAAGAAGTTGGTTGAGGCTATAGTCATCTGAAGGATTAACTAGGGCTAGAGGAGCCTCCTCTGGGATGTGTATTCACAGGGCTGTTGACAGAAGACCTCAGTGTCTTGCTGGCTTTGGCAGGAAATCTTATATCTAGTTCATGTGGCCTTCTCCATAGTGCTGTTTGAATGATGTCTTCATGACATGGAAATCGGCTTCCTCCATAATAGGTGATCTGAAAGACAGAGCAAAGAGGAAGCCTTTTATGACTTCATCTTTGAAATCACACATGGTCACTTCTGCCACATTTTGTGCCTTAGAAACAAGTCACTAACTACAATCTACAATTAAGGAGCAGGTGATTAGGCTCCACCTTTAAAGGAAAATATATCAAAGAGTTTGTGGACATATTTTTAATCATCACACAGTGGAAGAAATAAATTATGATTCTCCTTTGGGCTTGTTCAAAATAGGTCATTTTCCCTCTTAAAAAAATACATTTGTGTAAATGGGAATAGTTAAATTTTTTAAAAAAGTGTGATTTTGTTAAAATATTCCACTTGTTTTTCATGTTTTGAAAAATAACTGGTTTATGTATAAATATACTTACAGAATTGAGCTAAATATTATCTAAACATTCATAGTTTTATTGAATTCTTTCACTTAGATTCTGAAAATAACATAGTAAAGTTGTTTCTTAAGTTTCATTTTGCCTGTCATAATTCACAAGGACCTCTGGTTGTGTAGTGGTAAAGTGTTCAGCTGCTAAACAAAAGGTTGGTGGTCCAAACCCACCAGCTGTTCTGTGGGAGAAAAATGAGGCAGTCTGCTGTTAAAAAGATGTACAGTCTTGGAAACCCTAAAGGCAGTTCTGCTCTGTCCCAAAAGGTCATTGTGAGTCAGAATCAACTCAAAGGTAATGGGTTTGGTTTATCATAAGTCTTTTTCAAAAAAAGTAAACAGAAAGTTGTAGTTTAAAATATAGATTAAATTAATTGTATAAAAATCAGGATTTTTAGCTTTCTTCTGGGTGCTGGGTATCTATTTGTGAACAAAACATACATTTTCTTGTCTGTTTGGAGCTCATCATGATCTGGTGGTGAGCTATGTAATAAACAGATACATAAATACTTATGGTGAGAAATGTTCTCTGTGGAGGAAATGATGAAGATTATGAGAAGATATTAGGGAAGACTTTTCAGGAGAAGAAGGCATTGAAGCTGAGAACTTAGAGCCAGCTCTATAAGAAACACATAGGACAAGGGAAGGCTCTTGCAGTGTGAACAGGTGGTGTGTATGAGGAGTTGAAAGCATTACTGGACATATATCTAGGGGGAAGGTGAAATGAGGTTTGAGAGGCAGAAAGTGATTAGACTAATCAGGGGCCCAGATAAGGATTATGGATTTTATTTAGCCAGAGACACTACATTTTATAGTTTGTATTTTTCCTTTCATTTCTCTTCCCCACAGAAAGGCATGCTGGCTGAAAAAAAGAGAATAGACAAGAGAGGAAGTGGGAAACTAAAGAGGCCATTATAGTAGTCCAGGTGAAAAGATGATGCGAGCTTGGACTAGTGGATGGGAGAGAAGTGGATGGATTTGAGATCTAGTTTGTAGGTAGAACCAATAAGATTTACATGAAAAAAATGATGAAGGGGGAAAGCAAGGACAGTGCCAGGTTTTTGGTTTGAGCAGATGGTGAATGGTAATATTCTTAAATGAAATTAAAGGTCAATGAGAGGAGAAGTCAAGACTTTTGCATATGTTAAGCTTAAGATGTCTGCAGGTCATGTAATGGAGAGATCAGATAGCAGTTTTTAAATCCTCCATCTCAGAGATTTGAGAGAGAGAAGATAGGTAGATGATATTCAAAGTCATGAAATGGATGAGATTCTTTCTAGCAGGGGAACAGCCCTGGGAACTCCTAATTTCTAGAGTTCGAATGAATGGCAGCACAGAAAGTTTAGTTCATTTAATATTAATATAGAGAGCCCTGGTGGCACAATGGTTAAGAGCTCAGCTGCTAACCCAGAGGTCTGGGATTTGAACCCAGTAGCTGCTCCAAGAGAGAAAAGACCTGGGGATATGCTTCTGTAAAAATTACAGCTTAGGGCACATACACAGGTAGACAGGCAAGAAGATCAGGTTTTTGTAGATGAACCAGAATATACCCATCACCACACATAGATTTGGCAGATGATATTCCTCCATACTTATTTGTATGTGCTATGAAAATGTCAATGTACATTACAGAGCTAACAGGTGACAACAGGATAACTGTTAGCTACAACCAGGCACCTTGAGGGAGTGAGTTCCTGGGCTCAGGACTATGGTCACAGACGACATCAAGCTCAATTAACACAACACAGCACAAAAGAAACATTGTTCTATATCCTAGATATAGGTGAGATAAGCTTAGGAGCAGCCATCTAAGGTACAGCTATTTGTCTCTCTTTGTCTGGAGCAAGGAAGAGTGAAGAAAATCAAAGACATATGGAAATAATTCGTCCAAGAGACTGATGGACAACTCAGCCTGCACAACTTTGAGACCAGAAAAACTAGATGGTGCCTGCCTACCAATGCCAACCACTTGGAAAAAGATCAAAATCGGAGATCCTGGATAGAGTGGGAGGAAAAGTGCAGAACAAAATTCAAAAACATAAAGAAGACTAGGATTACTGGTTGGATAGAGACTGGTGAAACCCCCAAAACTATGGCCCTGAGTCACCCTTTGGGCCTGGAATTGAACCCAGCCCATGATGGCATAGTGCCTAAGGCCTTTGACTGTTAACTGGAAGGCTGGCAGTTTACTAGCCACTCCTTGGAAGGAAGATTGGGCAATCTACTTCCATAGAGATACTGCCTTGGAAACCCAAGGAGGGATGGCTATCAGTTGGAACCAACTCTTCTTGTTGTTGTTATTTGCCATAGAGTCGGCCTCTGACTCCTAGTGACCCCTCCTTGGGTTTCCGAGGCAGTTATCACTACGAAAGTAGAATTGCCCAACCTTCCTTCCGAGGAGTGGCTGGTGGGTTTGAACCGCCAGCCTCCTGGTTAGCAGTCAAGTGCCTTAGGCACTATGCTACCAGAGCTCCCGGAACCAACTCTAGGGCAGTGAATTTGGTTTGTTATGGGAGCTCTGGTGGCATAGTGCCTAAGGCATTTGACTGCTAACAAGAAGGTTGAAGGTTCAAACCCACCAGCCACTCCTCAGAAGGAAGGTTGGGCAATCTACTTCCATAGTGATACTGCCTGAGAAACCCAAGGAGGGGTCGCTATGAGTTGGATCCAACTCGATGGCAGTGAGTTTTAGACAATAGATAGTCCTATGAGCTGATCAACTATACCAGGGAGATGCACTCCTTAGAACAGTCAACTGTGGGAGTTCTGAAAGGCAGCATTTACACAGGGAGAAAGCAGGCAAGAATGTATAGGCAAGAAGGACACAGAGAAAGAGTAACCATAGGAGGAGGTAAAAGGCAAAATGTGTAAGAGCATTGAGTTATAAAACAAATCTGGTTTGTAAAATTTCACCCAAATCACAATAATTTTTTTTTTTTTTAATTGTTGTTGTTATTTGATTACAGCCTAGGAAACCCTATAGGGCAGTTCTACTCTGCCTTGTAGGGTTGACATGAGTCAGAATTGACTTGATGACACACAACAATGTTAATACATATTAAAGATATGAATGCCTTTTTTAAAAAAAAAAAATTCTGGCAGTAGTATATGAGAAAGACAGAGGTTTTTTATCTTCACTCTGCCCCTTGTTGAATTAATAACTGGCCCACTTACTAGTTGTGTGCTTTTGGAAGTTTACCTTTCTGAGCTTGTCTGTGGTCTGATAAAGGGACTGAGAGCAAAGTTGTTTTTAAAATATTGTTCTTTGCCGTGTAAGTGTATTCCGACTCATGGAGACCACATGCATGCAGAGTAGAACTGCTCCATAGAGTTTTCAAGGCTGTGTGACCTTTTGGAAGCAGATAGTAAGACCTGTCAGCTGAGGCCCCTGGGTCTACTTGAACTGCCAGTCTTTTGGCTAGTTGTCAAGCACTTTACCATTTGTTTGAGATGGATTAACTTCAAGTGTCCAAAACAATGTCTGCTACATAGTGAGCATTCACTATTTTTCTTCCCTTTGTTTTGCTCTTAATTTTTATATGTATCTCTATTGTATATCTGTGAGCAAGAGAGCCACCTTGAAACAGAAGTGGTGTATTTAATGCAAATTCAGACATACGTTGGTGATACTGGTGGCACAGTGCCTAAGACATTTAACTGCTAACCAGAATGTTGGCAGTTCAAACCCACAGCAACTCCGTGGAAAGAAGATGAGGCAGTTTACTTCTGTAGAGATATACAGCCTCGGAAGTGTGGTGGGGTTCTATGAGTCAGAATTGACTCGATGGCAGTGGCTTTGGTTTTTGAAGGTACTACAGGTTTGGTTCCTGACCACCACAGTAAAGTGAATATTGCAATAAAGCAAGTCATGTTGTTGTTGTTATGTGCTGTCGAGTCAGACCCAAGTCACAGCCACACCCCCTCCTTGGGTTTCCGAGGCAGTATCACTACAGAAGTAGGTTGCCCCATCTTCCTTCTGAGGAGTGGCTGATGGGTTTGAACCACCAGCCTTCTGGTTAGCAGTCAAGTGCCTTAGGCAATACACTACCATAGCTCCCAAAGCAAGTCATAGGAATTTTTTTCACCCAATGCACATAAAGTTATGTTTATACTGGACTGTAGTCTATTAAATGTGCAATAACATTACTAAAAAGTTTGAAATACTGTGAGAATTAAACAAACAGTGGCACAGACATGAAGTGAGCACATACTGTTCAGAAAAAAATGGCACTGATAGACTTTCTATCTGATACAGGGTTGCCACAAATCTTCAATTTGTAAAAAACACAGTATTTGCAAAGTGCAATAAAAGGAGGTTTGTCTGCTGCTTGCTGGTATCTTTTATGTGGAGATGTGTGTGTGTGTATTTCACATAAATATGTATATGTTATAGCATGATTGTTTAAATAGAGAAATATATAAAAACTACTCTTAATTATTTATATGCTGTTTTTTTTTTTTCAGTTTGTCATATGTATAAATCTCTGTTGACTTCAAAGGAAAATTGTTTCTTAAATCAGGAAACATTAATATAAAGGCATTTTAAAATATTTTTTGCAGTCTAATGATTGAGAGAATATATTAAAACAGTATTATAATAAAAGCTACTTCTACTCTTATGTATTCATGCTATATAATTATTAATATGTAATTCTTAATTGCTTACTAAATTGTTCATTTAATAATTTAATGTAGGATGTGTCAGTTTCTGGTTTGTTTGTTACTTTGTAGACAAGCTAAGAGCAGTGAAAACTATTAATAGATTAGTGAGTTAAAGTTTTTTAATACTTTGAGTTTAATAGTTTATTTTAATTCAGTCCTCTGCTTCCATTGTTAGGGCAGGTACCGCAAAGTTGGCTACATTGGATTCTTGGTATGAACAATGATGATGTTAATTGTGATAATGAATTTTTTATTCCTACATAGGCATTTTGTACTTCCCCAAATCTAGTATTTTATCAAATCAGAGAAGTAGCATGATGAAGTTGAGTAGGAGAGTCTGCATGATGAAGTCATTAAGAGCATTAACTGTAGAGCCAGAGAGCTTGGTTAATTTTAATTCTAAACACGGTGGCATAATGCCTAAGGCATTTGACTGCTAAGCAGAAGGCTGGGGGTTCAAACCCACCAGCGACTCCTTGGAAGGAAGATTGAGCAATCTGTTTCCACTGTGATACTGCCTCAAACCCAAGGAGGGGCCGCTACGAGTGGGATCCAACTTGATGTGGGATCCATCTTGATGGCAGTGAATTTTTTGGTTTTAACCACATACTAACCTTATGATCTTGGGCTAGTTAGTTTAATCTCTGTGCCTAAATTTTATAATCTTTAAAATATGAATGATAATAGTACTTTTCTCAAAACAACCATTATGAGAATTAGAATTCCAAGCATAAGATATGTGATATTTAGAAATATATCCATTATCACTGAATTTAATGGGAGTTGGAATAATTTACCATTTAAAATAATAAACATAAAAAGAGCTCATGTGAATGGTATTTCCACCTATCTTACATGGGCATATTTAAAGTAATTTTCTCTGCGGAGGCCCTGGTGGTACAGTGGTTAAGTGCTCGGCTGCTAACTGAAAGGTCAGTGGTTCCAACCACCAGACGCTCTGCAGGAGAAAGATGAGGCAATTTGCTTCTGTAAAGATTTACAGCCTTGGAAATCTTACGGAGCAGTTCTACTACTCTGTCCTAAACGGTCACTAAGAGTCTGAATTGACTCAACGGCAGCAGATACTTCTCTGTGCTTACTTCATGGCAAGTACTAATGTCTGTCTCTCACTGGATGTTAATTGGAATTCTTCTAATGTTAAATTCCATTCTTCTAATTTCTATCAGGCTTCTTTATCATCTGGTTTAGAGAAAGTGATCTACAGCTCATTGGAAAAATGAGTTGTTTGTTACCATATTATATATGAAGAGAATTCATTAATTGTTCTTAAGGCCTTTCTGTGAACCATCATTTTATTTTAGTGGATGGTTTTCTTCTACATAATTTCCTTTACTTTCAGTGCCTCCTACTTATCTTTCTAATAGCGAATACTAAAATTATATATAGGAGCTCTGGTAGCGTAGTGCCTAAGGCAGTTGACTGCTAACAAGAAGGCTGGTGGTTCAAACTGACCAGCCATACCTTGGAAGGAAGGTTGGGCAATCTACTCCTGTAGCGATACTGCCTCGGAAACTCAAGGAGGGGTCTCTATGAGTCGGTCCCACTCCAGGGCACACAACAACAACAACATAATTATATATGACTGTATTTAACTTGGGAGCTCTGGTGGCACAGTGCCTAAGGCACTTGACTGCTAACCAAAAGGCTGGCGGGTCAAACCCACCAGCCACTCCTCGGAAGGAAGATTGGGTAACCTACTTCTGTAGTGATACTGCCTTGGAAACCCAAGGAGGGGTCGCAGTGAGTCTTGTCCAACTGGACGGCAGAGTTTTGAGTTTGTATGTAACTTTGTTAAATCTCATGATGGATTGAATTAATAACTGTAAATTGTAAAATGGCTATGGAAAACTGACCCCATACCATTATGCAGCATTCTTGGCCTCATTTTTTCTTATATTACGACTTGTGGGATACTGATTTATTTCAGTGTTTAGTATAATAAGACAGTGCCTCTTCATTAAATATGTTTACCTTGATTTCCTTTTTATAACTATTAGGTTAAACCATATAAAATTACTGCTATTCTACCATTTTTTGATCTAATGAAAATAACATTTTGATTCAGCCTAATAGAAAGCAAGGCTTTTTCCTAAAAGTCATTGTATATTTTTGTGATTTTGTTTAATTTAATCATTTTGTGCCTTTTATTCAGTCAACAACATAATTAACTTTTTTCATCTTTAAATGTTGATAGTATACATCTTCAGGAGACTTTAAGAACTATGACATGGTTGGTTAAAAACTCTTTGCTAATATTCTGATTTGCTGACAATCAGTAAAAGACCTTAAATACATTATCTCCAAACCCGACACAGAGAGGATTTGAATCCTTTTTATGACCTAGTCTTGGAAATTATATAATGTCATTCCTCTACATTATATTTGTTAGAAGTAAGTCCCGTTCAAGAGAAAGGGAGTTAGTCTTCACCTTTGGAAGGAAGGAATGTTAAAGAATTTGCTAACATTTCAAAACCACCACAAAAACTAGAGATTTTTTTTTTTTTATGTACTTTCTGTCATCATGAAAGACTTGTTTTGTCCTTTAAAAGAGTTTCTTCTTTTTGATGTGGATACAAATGTTGTTGTTGTTGTTATGTGCCATCAAGTCGGACCCAACTCATAGCGACCCCTCCTTGGGTTTATGAGGCAGTATCACTACGGAAGTAGATTGCCCCATCTTCCTTCCGAGGAGTGGCTGGTGGGTTTGAACCACCAGCCTTCTGGTTAGCAGTCAAGTGCCTTAGCCACTATTATTTATTGTTGATTATGTGAAAGCTAAAAGTTTTGTGCTTACCAGATTTATCTCATCCTGTTTATCAGTTCAAGAGACAGTTAGTTTACACACTGCTTATGGCCAAACTGTAGTTCTGAGTGCATGAATAAAAAAATTGTGGGTCATTTACAGAGCTAAAACATACATTGGAAGAGTCTTTGGGTGTGTGCTAGATTTTCTTGACAGCCTGGAGTTGTGAAATAGTTTTCAGAACAAAGTGGGAAAACTTAAATGTGTCAAAAATGCTGATAACCGTGATATAAATCAAATCACCTTTTTATATTTATGGCTAATCTGGAGAGTAGAATGAAGATATTCTGAGATAATCAAATTGCAGTACTGCTGCATGTAACATGTCATATTTGACAAGGTAACTATTGCATTCGGTAGCTTCAGATAACAGTGTGCAGAAAATCATGGAGAAACAGAGATGGGTTATTAATGTAGTGCTCTATTGAGAATCAATGATAAAACCAGGAATTAAGGTTTTTATTCTCGCGAATAAAACCCAGGAGTATGGTGAGTCGGTTTCCAACCCAGACCATAATTTCTGCTCTCTTCATTGTTGAAGTGCCCTGAATTTTTAAAGACTGTTCTTGTTAATTTATTGGTTTATTTAAACTATCACACTGTTTTTAATTTATCATACAGTAACATTGACCTTTTTTGGTGCACAGCTTGATATAGATAATGTACCTACCACCACAATGAAAATACAGAAGATTTCCATTGCCCCCCTGCCAAAAGGGCAGGGAGGCCGCATTTTCTGACCTCCTCTAACCCCACAAGAGGAAGACAGAATCACCATCAGTAGCCCAAGGCCTATCCCTGTGAGGGCAGACATGCCACCTCCGTCCAGCCCTGACACCAACCATTCCTCCCACAGCACCTGCCACCTCTCCGCTGGGTCCAATAATTCGCTGCAGTGGCCACACAGAACTCACAGATTATTGTGTTTATTAGGGAAGCACCAGGCTACAATTCAAGTTCAGGAAAAACTCTCAGTCTCTCTTAGCCACTCTCCCAGCAATGCGTGTCTCTTGGTGTCTCTCTCAGCAATGCATTTCTCTCGGCGTCTCTTTCTCAGCAGTGTGTGTCTGTCAGGAGCACATTTCTCTCAGCAGCATGTCTTTCTCAGCCAGCAGTCACGGACACTTCTTCTGCCTCTAAAAGGGCCCCTTTTAAGCCTGGCAGGGTGGCCACACTAACCAATCATAACATCAGAATTCTAAACACCTGAGAGAGAGTGAACATCCCAGAACATTGCTTTGTGCCACTTGTAACAGAAATACTCAGGTAGATAACTTTAACAATCAAGAGCTCCTCAGTTGCTCACGCAAATTCCACCATGGAGTTTACAAAGATTTATGGTTAGAAAAGCTATACCAGGACTACACGAAACCCCCAAAAAACTTCCTGTGCTATCCCTTTATATGCTACCTTTTCCCCTACCTCTAGCCCCTGATACCACTCACCTATTCTCCATCACTATAGTTTTCTCTGTTCAAGGATATCATTAGAAGGAATCACACAGTTTATAATCTTTATGGGACTGGTTACTTTCACTTAGGATAATGCCTTTCGTATTCATCCAAATTTTGTGTATCAGTACTTCAGTCACCTTTTTTTTGCTGAATTGTATGGATGTACCACAAAGAGTTCCAGTGTGTGGTGCTTAAGGCATTTGACTGCTAACCAGAAGGTTGGCAGTTCAAACCTACAAGCTGCTCCATGGAAGAATAATGGGACAGTCTATATCTGTAGAGATTTATTGCCTCACAAACCCAGTGGGGGTTGCCGTGAGTTGGAATAGACTCCATGGCAGTGGGTTTGGTTTTTTTTTTTTTTTATGGATGTACCACAGTGTGTGTGTGTCATGTGTCCATTTACCTGTTGAAGGACATTTGGGTTTCCAGTTTGGGGCAATAATGAATAGAGTTGCAATAAACTTTTGTATACAGAATTTTGTGAGTATAAGTTTTCATTTCTGTAGTGCAGGCATAAACAATTGTTTTTTTCCCCTGTAAAGAGTTAGAAAGGAAATCTTTTCAGGTTTGCTGGCTGTAAGATCTCTGGGGTACTTATTCAAGTCCGGTGCTTGTAGTATGAAGGCAGTCATAGACAAAGAACAATAAGTAAGTAGGTGTGGCTAGGTTCTGATAAAACCTTATTTATAGAAACAGGAGGTGGGCTGGATTGGGCAGTCCTAGAAGGTGGTTTGGGGGTGCTGTGATTAAGCCCTTGGTATGCTAACCAAAAGCTTCTGGTTCAGACAGACCCATCAGCAGCTCCTAGGAGAAAGATAAGGCAGTCTGTGTCCATAAATATTTACATCCTTGGAAATCCTATGAGGTCGCTGTGAGTCTAATAGACTCGATGGCAGTGGGTTTTTAGTGGTGCAGTAGTTACATGCTCAGCTGTTAGTGGAAAAGATCAGCAGTTTGAATCCACCAGCCACTTTGCAGGAGAAAGATGTGACAGTCTGCTTCCATAAAGACTTACAGACTTTGGAACCCTATGGAGAAGTTCCCTGTCCTATAGGGTTACTATGAGTTGGAATTGACTACACAACAATGGTTTTTTGTTTTTTTTTTTAAGTATTACAAGAAGTACTGATAGTGCAACAGTTAAGTGCTTGCCTTTTCCAACAAAAAGGAGAGATCTGCTTTTGTAAAGATAATAGCCTAGAAAACCCTTTGGGGCAGTTCTAATATTTCACATGGGATCATTGTGAGTTGAAATTGACTGGAAGCACACAACAGCAGCAGTAATAACAGTAGTTCTTGGGATTGAGTTACTGGGCTTGAGGGGTAAGAATCATAGCATTGGGGACATCTAAGTCATTTGGTATAACATGATCCACAAAGACAGTGTTCTCCATCCTACTTTCGTGACTAGTGACTGGAGTCTGAAAAGCTTATATGGCAAGCCACCATCCAAGATACAACTATTGGTCTCTTTCTGTTCAGAGCAAAGATGAATGAAGGAAACCAAAGACTCAAGGAAACAATCCAAAGAACTAATGGATCACATGACCACAGCTTCCACTAGGCTAAGACCAGGAGAGTTAGATGATGCCCTGCTACTACTATTACAGCTCTGGCTGGGATTACAATAGAAGGCCTCAGACAGAGTGAGGAAAATGTAGAACAAAATTCAAATCCATAAAAAAGACCAAATTTACTGGTCTGATAGAGACTGGTGGAACTCCCAAGACTATGGCCTTGAGACACCCTTCAAACTTAGAATTGAACCCCATTCCTGGAGACTACCTTACAACCAAATAATGGGCAGGCCTATACAATGAACAGGACATGAGGAACATGCTCCTTAGAAAATTCAACTATATGAGACCAAAAGGGCCACATTTGCCCAAAAGTAAATTCAGAAGGCATAAAGGGGCAGGTGGGTGGGGAGAGTGCAGACACATTGAGGAGATTATAACCAATGTCACAAAATGATCTACGTATAAATTGTGGGAAACTAATTTACTTAGTAAACTTCCACCTAACTAACTACAACAGAGCGTTAATAATAACAACAGTAGTTTATAGAGTCCTCAGGTGGTGCAACTCTTAAGCTCTTGACTGTTGTTGTTGTTATTATTTGCCTTCTTTGTTGTTGTTGTTGTTGTTATGTGCCCTCGAGTCGGCCCCGACTCATAGCGACCCCTCCTTAGGTTTCCGAGGCAGTATCACTACGGAAGTAGGATTGCCCAACCTTCCTTCCGAGGAGTGGCTTCTAGTCGGCCCCAACTCATAGCGACCCCTCCTTTCCTTGGGTTTCCGAGGGGGTATCAGTACGGAAGTAGATTGTTCAACCTTCCTTCTGAGGAGTGGCTGGTGGGTTTGAACTGCCAGCCTTCTGGTTAGCAGTCAAGTGCCTTAGGCACTGTGCTATCAGAGCTCCTGATAAAGTGTATATTTAAAAATCAAGAAACAATCATTATCAGTTTACTGGTTTTTATAAACTTAGTCTGATTACGTTTGAATTAAAGAATGTTATTGAACTCAAACTTAGAGTTCACGCAGTAGGCTCACGTTATTCATGATAGAATAGGCTTTGGTTTTTGTCTTTCACCAATTGTTTTTGCCCTCTACTTCTGTTTGTACTCATATGTGGTCTTTGAGCTTGTATGGATCTCTCTCAGGAAAAAAAAAATTTACCCTCCTTCCAGTTGTTTATATTTGGATAAGTTAAGTTATGGTGGGATGTTCCAGGGAAGCTTCTAGGTTTTAAAATCAATTTTGAAATTAACTTTATCCTAGATATTGAGTGTAATTGGACAGGCAGCCTATCATGGAATGTCATCTATTTAGAAACCTCTGTTTTTTCAGTGCCAAATCCAGGCTGTTTATCTATGAAGGGAGGGCTCTCCCTTTGTCTCATGTAAATTTCTGATGACAACTTAGATTTTAACTCTCAGTTTATACCCAAATGCCCTTGGAGTTCTTCTAAGGAATAGCACACACCAGATGCTATCACAAGGTTATTGATTTTGTTTATTTTGTCTGTGGGATGCAGAATTAGCTTTCCATAAGTACTGTTTTGTTTGATTTCCATTGCAAACAAACAAAGATATACCATCTTGAATATATCAGGTTCATGAGTTTGGAGATGGTGAATAAAGAAAGAGAGGTATATCTATTTCTGGTTATAATTAAAGATTAGTCTTTCTTCTCTGGGGAAAAAAAATACAAAACAGTGAAACCCCAGGACTATGACAACATCAGGGAGGTGGGAAGAACTTTTTGTACTAATAGTATTCCCACTTGTCTTGATGAGATGGTTGAAAGATTGCGTCTGTGGGTGGAAAGTCTTAATGTTGATACACTTTTTTTTTTTTTTTAAAGTGGTAACTATTTGGAAAATGACTTATTTCTTACCTTTTAGAGGCTTCGGCATTGACAGTTAATCATAGATAGACTCCTTTGAGAATCAAACAAAAATCATAGGTCATTTTCCTAGGGGGGGAAATAAATATATAGCTATCTATCTATCTATATAATCTCCAAAAGTTAGGATGTTATCTCTAAGCCAGTTATAGTTCCTTTCTGCTGTGACAGAAATGTTCTCTAATGCTGCTATTCAATATGATAGCCACTAATGGCTTTTGAGGGAGCTCTGGTGGCATAGTACCTAATGCATTTGAGTGCGAACCAGAAGGCTGACGGTCCAAACTCACCAGCCACTCCACAGAAGGAAGGTTGGGGAATCTACTTCCGTAGTGATACCGCCTTGGAAACCCTATCAGAGGTCGTTATGAGTTGGATCCGACTCAGTGGCAGTGAGTTTAGTGGCCTTTGAAGGAGGTTTTGTGATGCAGTGGTTAAGCAGTCAGCGAATAACCAGAAAGTCAGAGGTTCAAACCCACCAGCTGCTTTGTGGGAGAAAGATGAGGCAGTCTGTTTCTGTAAACATTTATAGCCTTGGAAACCCTTTGTGGTAGTTCTGCTTTGTTTTATAGGGTATCTATGGATCAGAATCAACTTGATGGCAGTGAGTTTGTTTTGTTTTGTTTTGTTTTATTAACTGTTGAAGGAGCTATGGTGGCACAGTGGTTAGACTGAGCTAAATGCAGAACCAAGCATGCCAAAAAGCCCAAGACCTTTCTCAAAGCATCTTCTTATATTCTGGAAGCAGATCACATCCCTACAGCCAGTTTCATCATGAGGAATAACTACATCCAGCTGCCTAGCCACTGAAAACTAGGCCCAGCGAAGTTGCCACATAAGCTTAACTACCATAATATCCTTCCTCAGGGAGTGGTCCCTTCTGACAGCATGACCAAAGTAGGTGAGATTGAGTCTGGCCATTCTCACTTATAAGGTGCATTCCGGCTGCACTTCTTCCAGGACAGATTTGTTCACTCTTCTGACAGTCCATGGTATTTTCAGTATTCTTTGCTGACACTGCAATTCAAAGGCATCAATTCTTTCTCGATCTTCCTTATTCACTGTCCAGCTTTCACATGCATATGAGGTTATTGAAAATATCATGCTTTGGGTCAGGTGCAACTTAGTCTTCAAAATTGATATCTTTTGCAGCAGATTTACTTAGCGTAATAAGACATTTGATTTCTGTTGTTGTTGTCGTTGTTAAGTGCCATCCAGTCGGACCTGACTCATAGCGACCCCTCCTTGGGTTTCTAGTGGCTGCTGTATAGGACAGAACAAACTTAGCTTTTTACATTCACTCTAATTTAGACTCTTCGTGAAAGTAGCTGAGCAAATAGTCCGTGAAGCTGGACTATATGAAGAAGAACACAGCGTCAGGATTGGAGGAAGACTCATTAACAACCTGTGATATGCAGATGGAACAACTTTGCTTGCCGAAAGTGAGGATGACTTGAAGTACTTGGTGAAGATGAAAGATTGCAGTGTGCAGTCTGCATTACATCTCAACTTAAAGAAAACGAAAATCCTCACAACAGGACCAATAAGCAGCATCTCAATAAAAGATTTAAGTTGTCAAAGATTTCATATTACTTGGTTCTACAATCAACACCAATGGAAGCAGCAGTCAAGACATCAGGCAATGTATTGCACTGGGCATGTCTGCTGCAAAAGACCTCTTTAAAATGTTGAAGAGCAAAGATGTCTCTTTGAAGACTAAGATGTGGCTAACTCAAGCCATGGTATTTTCATTTGCCTCCTATGCATGTGAGAGCTGGACAATGAGTAATGAAGACCAAAGAAGAGTTGATGCTTTCGAGTTGTGGTGTAGGCAAAGAATGCTGAAGGTACCATGGACTGCCACAATTACTAACACATCTGCCCTGGAAGAAATGAAGCTGGAATGCTGTGATAGTTGAAGATGTGTCAACTTGGCTGGACTCCAGTTGTGAGTGGTGGTTCCCATGATGGATCACATGACTGCGTTCTAAGCGGCCGGTCGG
>NW_006921814.1:4057691-4075032 GCF_000298275.1 Orycteropus afer afer
TTTTGTGTTTCTCTAGAGAACCCAATCCAACAGAAATGCTCCTTGGAAACGGGAATGGCCAGACTTCATCACATGTACTTTGGTCATGTTGTCAGAAGGGATCATTCCTTGGAGAAGGATATCATGCTTGGTAAAGTGGAGGGACAATGAAAAAGAAGGCCCTCAATGAGATGGATTGACACGTGGCTACAACAATGGGCTCAGGTGTAGCAAGGATTGTGAAGCTGGCACAGGACTGGGCAGTATTTTATTCTGTTTTGCATAGGGTTGCTGTGAGTTAGAGCTGACTCGATGGTACCTAACAACAACGCTTGTTGGGTGTTTAGTTTGTTCACTTCTGGTATTTTGTAGGTGAGCATTAGTCATCTGCCTCTTAAATTACTGGTAACAAAACAGTATTGTTCTCTACCATGGGAAAAGAATGGGGCAGTCTGTTTCTGTAAAGATTTACAGCTTTAGAAACTGAATGGGGGTTGCTACAAACCAAAATCAACTCGATGGCAGTGATTTTGGTTTGGTTCCTCTCTAAGTTTGTAACTCCTTGTAATTGTGGGTGATTTAAAGATGATTTTAACATTTGATCATGTTTCTTCCATACTGTACTTGGCTAGAGCAGGTTTGTCTTGGGCTGTTAATTAGCTTTATTCAAAGAATGTGCAGTGAATGTCTATTCAGTGTTGTACTTTGTTATCTCCAGGGTCACTTTGTCCTGTTTTAGGAACACTCTGGGACTTTAGAGCCAATCTTGCCCAAGAATTTTAACAGTGTATTTCCCATGCTTGAATATTATTTAATAACAAGATAAAACACTTAAGGATGACTTCATAACATCTAGTAATCACATTTCTATGACAGTGGTTCTCAATCCTGGATGCACATTAAAATCAATTGGGGAATCTTTGAAAACCATGTTCAAACTTCAGCTCTAGAGACTCTGAATTGATTGGGGCTCTGGAAAGTCCTAAGGAGCCTTGGTGGCACAGTGGTTATCTTTTTGCAGCTAAGCGAAAGGTTGGTGGTTTGAATCCACCAGCTGCTCCATGGGAGAAAGATGTTGCGTAGAGAGTCCTGTAGGGTTGCTATGAGTCACAATTGACTCAACAGCAAGGGTTTTAGGGAAGTCCTGGGCCTCAACTTTTTTTTTTTTTTTCAAGCCTTTTATTGATCCTAATGTATAAACAGGATTGAAAATGCCTGTCTTGTGAGATAATTAGTGGACCTGAGCTGTTCTGCGTTGATGACTAATTCATGGTCTTTTTCCCCCTTTCTAGTTGGAGCCAGATATCAGGTCTTGAGTAAATTACCATCAGGGGAATGGGCCCTGTTGTGCTCACACATTCAGAACCTGTAATACAAGGAATGCACTAAAGGTCAGTGTATGGGGAAAGAAATTTATGGGATTTTGTTTTTAATCTTCACTATCGTTAATTTTATTGGTAAATTAAGAATGTAAACTACTTGTGAGTAGAAATGGCTTTTTTAATTGACTGGATTTATAGTGCAACCATTATGTATTTGATTACTATAATATTTTCAGGAAATATAAACTGTCTTCAGGAGTTATTTATTTTTACTAGGCTATTTAAAAGTCTATATATATTATATGTGCACCTGTGGACTTATTCATGTATAACATACTTTTGCAAACATATTCAAGAAATTAATAACAATGATTGACTCTAGGGAGGTGTAGGAGGGCCCATAGGTGGGTTATTTACTTTTATTGTATATTCTTTTTTTAACCTCAGTCATATATTACATTTCAAAAAATATTTTAAATTGCTGAAAAAAGAAAAAAACTTGTAAAGTTTTATAAGTATGATTAAAGTTTTTATCTGTTTGGAAAATCTTTTTAGTCCTCATAGTTATTGAAATTGAGAGTTTCTACTTAATACATGGTAGGATCTCTGATGATGTAGTGCCTAAGACACTTGACTGCTAACCAGAAGGCTGGCAGTTCAAACCCACCAGCCACTCCTCAAAAGGAAGGTTGGGCAGTCTACTTCCATAGAGATACTGCCTTGGATACCCAAGGAGGGGTTGCTATGATATCACGTCTTGGTTTGGGTTTGCTGTTTAGGGACGTATATCTGTTTTTTCCTTCCCTGAACCCAAGTCTTGGGTTTTTATGTTACTTTACGTGGTCCTTTTATTTCACTGGCCTAATTTGTCTCTTTCTGTAGTTCCCACTAGTTCTTATCCTTTTATTCCCTAACTTACTTAATGGCACTGCCATACTCTCAGTCTCCCAAACTGGAAGTCTGAGGCCTCTTCAACTCTTTCCTTTATCCTCAAAGATAACAAGTTTCCAGAAGCCTTTCTCCTGTTGATCCATACCACTACTCCTGCCTCCTGACCTTATTGGCACTGTCTTTATCACTGAAAGATGATTAAAATACATCCTTTCTGCACTTCACACTATGCTTAGAAACATTTTGTCAACAGATGTTACTTTCCTGCTTAAAATGCTTAGCAGGTAAGGCCTTTTATCATCTGCCCATGTCTATCTTTCTATCCAAGCCTCATCTCAGCTTTTCCATATATGGACCCAGTACTCTAACCATGCTAAACTACTTGCAGGGCCCAGCATCATGTCTTGTGCTAAATATTCTGTATACAAATGCTCAGTTTGCTAGAAAGAAAGTCTTGCCCACATTTAGGCTAGTGAATTTCAGTTTCTAAGACTTAGTTCAAAAGTCACTTTCTCTATTGGGAGTTAAATGCTTTGTCCTCTGTGTTCCTGTAGCATCTTGTGTATTTGTTATTTTTATTATAGTATTTATCAATTGCTTCTATCTTATGCTTCTTAACCATGAGCTCCTAGAGTACAATGTGTTGTAGTTATCTTTGTATCGCTAGTATCTAGCAGAGTATCTGGATTCATAAAATGTTACTAAATGGACAAGGGAATAAAAAATTAACACACAGAAATTTTTTGTACTCTTTGTTTCACCATCAGTTGAGCCCACCAATTCAATGTTTTTGTTAATTTATCAAGAACTAAATTAAATTTTACATATATAACCAAAAAGGAGCTCTGGTAACATAGTGCCTAAGGCACTTGACTACTAACCAGAAAGTTGGCAGTTCAAATCCACCTGCCACTCCTCGGAAGGAAGATGGGGCAATCTACTTCCATAGCGATACTGCCTCGGAAACTCAAGGAGGGGTTGCTACGAGTCCAACTCGACGGCACACAACAACAACAACAACATATAACCAAAACCATACTGCCGTCGAGTCAATTCTGACCCATAGCAGCAACCCCCATTGGGTTTCAAAGGCTGTGAATCTTTATGGAAGCAGACTGCCTCATCTTTATTCTGCAGAGCCATTGATAGGTTTGAATCATCGACCTTTTGGTTAGTAGCCAAACACCTTAACCGCTATACCACCAGAGCTCCTTTTGTATAATTGAGATTGAGGAAAATGTTTACTTATTGAAAAGAGCTGAAATTTTTACTTTCAAATGATTCATAATGATACTGTTCAAGCCAAACATTTATGTGGTAAATCTAAGATTTTTTTTTTTACTATTATTTAAACTGGAAACCATAGTAAGCCTTTTTCAGCATAGCCAGAGCTTATATTTTTGAAAGTAGTTATGGTATATTTATTTAACACGTATTTTGTTGTTTTGATGTTTTACTTATTCTCTCTTTACTGGATATTCAACTGGGTATTGGCATCGATTTGCTTTTTATTATTTTTTAACTTGACTGTAACGATCCTGTATGTTTACTGTAGTTTCCAGTTCTGTATTCCAATTTTTAATACACATTTAAGCTGATTTTGAGCTAATTTTTAAAGTAAGAGTTATCAGCTTATAGATTTTGAATGTCTAGAATTTCTCAAATGTTAGTAAATAAGAAAAATCTAGAGATTGAAATAGAAAAGCTAGAGATTAGAAAGTTTAAATCCTACTCATCTTACTTAATGCGTTTCTAATTTTATCTATAGTGGATAAGAAGATTTCATTAGATGATTGAGTAAAAACATTTGCATTTTACTTTTCTTCTAATATTAACTAAATACAACCAAAAGAATAAATAATAGGGAAGAAATCTTTTAATTTTAGTGAAATTAAGAGAAAACCATGATCCCAAGCCTTAGACTATAAGATCTGCCAGACATCAATATAGAACAAATTGAGGAAGCCTCTAAAAAAACTTCAGATCTTAACAACAGCACAAAGTTCTCCCAGAATAGATGGGATAGTCCTGAAAACGCCAGCTATTGAGCCTGTACTTAAAATGTTAAGACACACAGGCATGGGCACTATAGGTGGCAGGCAAGATGAGGCTGAAGGAAAAGGCAGAAATGTACAGAGCTGTCTCCTTGGCATCACATCAGTTAATGCAAAGCAGCTGAAGAGAAATGAGCATTGAATTGCACTGTAGACAACCAGCAGCTTAATAGTCTTCCCTTCTGTCCCTTTGCTTTAGCCACAGGCTTCATTACAGTTCTTCCACCATGCCAAGCAGGGTCTTACTTTGGGGACTTTGATCTTGTTTATCCATCAGCCTGGAGTCCCCCCTCCCTCGAAACTCTTACAGATTGCCACCCCATTCATGTCAGGTTTCTGAGCTGTTGTTGACTCCTTAGAGGAGTGTTCTTCACAATACAAACTAAATAGCAACCCTGGTAGCATTCTATTTTTAAAATTTACTTAATTTTTCTTCATCACGTGTCACCACCAAACCAAAAAAAGAAAACAAGAACCAGTGATATCTAATCGATTCTGAGTTGTGGAGACCCATAAATTTCAGGGTAGAACTGTGCTTCACAGGGTTTTCAGTGGCTGTGACTTTTCTAAGTCACATGGCCAGGCCTTTCTTCTGGGGGGCTTAGAACTGCCAGTCTTTCAGATAGTAGTTGTTAGCTTAACTCTTTGTGCCATCCAGGGATCTCACCAGCAGACATTATGTATTGATTTGTTTATTTTTCTTCTCTCCATCCCTAGATTCTAAATCCACAAGGGCACACTCTTTGTAGTCTTCTATTTCCCCTCTAATCCCAGCACGTAAAATACTGCTTGGCTTAGACTGGTGGTTTAATAAATATTTGTTGAATAAATTGTTAAAACAAAAGCATGAACATACAGGTCTTCAAGGTAAATGCATAGCATTCCTCTGCATTGTAAAAAGTGAGAGATCTCTGTTTCTTGAAAGATGTTCACTAATGCCACCATTATTTAATGTTGATACAGATAATAATTTATAGAGAAAGATTAGAGACATGGTATAAATTTTGGAAGAAGTAAGTAAAATTATTATTTGTACATGATTTAAAATATCAAAATTCCTTTCATAATAGGCAAAAATATGATAAAATGTCATGGTACAAACTTTTGAACTATATGAAGAATTCTTTACACTCTACTAAGTTAGATAGCAATGGACTTACTTTCAGTGGAAAGCAATACAATTAAAAAATAGACCAAAATATACATGGAAAATTTTTATGTAACAAAGGAAGCACATCAGTCCCATGTGCTTAAGATGACTAATTCAGTTAATGATGTTGGAGCAACTGACTAGACATTCAGGGTACATGCTATAATCATGCCCTAAGATTTACACATAAATAGAAGAAGACTTTAAAATACTAAAGTAAGAATTGGCAATTCTTTTTGTTTGTTTGTTGTGCAGAACATTCTAAACAATGTACAAAGAAGCTACAAAATTGACTATACATGCACAGTAAAGAATCCCATATATCAGATTTGAGGAATTGGGAGAATGAGAGTTAGAAATCCAGAAAATTTACTAGAAAAAAAGTATTTATCATGCTTATAACAAAGATCGAAATTCCTTGGTATATAATAAAAACAAAAACAAAAAACCCCAAACTCAGTGCCATCAAGTTTATTCTGACTCATAGCGACCCCCATTGGGTTTCCAAGGCTATAAATCTTTACAGAAGCAAACTGCCTAGTCTTTATTCCACAGAGCGGCTGTTTGGTTTGAACTGCCGACCTTCTGGTTAGCAGCCAACTGCCTTAATCACTATACAACCATAGCTTCTTTAATATATGATATGAAAACCATACCCACTGCCATCAAGTCGATTCCAACTCATAGCGACCTCCATTGGGTTTCTGAGACTGTAAACTTTTATGGAAGTAGATTGCCCCATCTTCCTTCCACCAAGTGGCTGGTGGGTTTGAACTGCCAACCTTCTGGTTAGCAGTCAGATGCCTTAGGCACTGAGCCACCAGTGCTTAGGCGCTGTGCCACCAGTGCTCCTTTTAATGCATAATAATAGTAATAATAAAACCAAACTCTAATTGATTCTAACTCATATTAGGTTTCCGAGGAGGTAAATCTTTACAGAAGTAGATTGCGCAGTCTTGTTTCCACAGAGTGGCTGGTGGGTTTGAACTGCCAACCTTCTGATTCCACGTGCCTTAGGCACTAGGCCACCAGAGCTCCTTTTTAATATATAATAAGCTCCTGCAAATCTCCTTTTTTCAAACCCAGTAGAAAAAGTTATTCAAAAAGTAAAGCTTAAAGATGTGCAACTTTTCTTTTATTTAAAATAAAGTACTAATGAATTCAAATAGCAATATATATTTTCTTTATTTAGATTGAGAAAAATAAAATACTTATATTTACTTGTGATTTTGACAGTATGAGAAGGAAACAGACTCTACCACTGATAGGAATGAGATTAAGTGCTTTGTCTTTGAGAGCATTTTGACAGTTACAAAAACTTAAAAATGCATATAGTCTCTGACTAAGCTATACTGCTCTGGAAACTTCTACCACTCATACATGCAAAAGATGCTTATACAAAGTTATTCTACAGCATAGTTTATGTGAAGACACAGTTGGAAATAACTTAAATGTCCATAATTAAGGGAGTGGTTAATGAAGTATAGAACACATATAAAATGCTATACTATACAGCATTGAATAGCAGTTAATAGCATAAACTCTGAATTCAGCTATCTAGATAGAAATCTCAGCTCCACTGCTTACTGTTGTGTGACCTAGGGCAAGTTACTCAACCTCTCAGTGTCTCATTTTGCTCATCTGCAAAAATTGGGGTAATAGGTGTGCCTGCCTTGTTAGATTGTTATGAAGAATAATTTAATATTTGTTAAGTGCTTTGAACTGTTCTGGTGCTGTTATTATTGTTGTTGTTCTTGTTATTTGCCATCGAGTCGGCCCCGACTCATGGCGACCCCTCCTTGGGTTTCCGAGGCAGTATCACTACGGAAGTAGGAATGCCCAACCTTCCTTCCGAGGAGTGGCTGGTGGGTTATTAGTGGTGGGTAAATAAGAAGAAAACAGAACCCTTGATTTTGTTTTAAATTTGTAAGGAACGACACAAGGGCTGCACCAATGGGCTTAAGTAAGCAAGGATTTGTGAAGATGGTGCAAGACCAGGCAGTGTTTTGTTCTTTTGTGCATAGGGTCACTGTGAGTTGGAGCTGATTCATGGCACCTAACAACAAAAACAACAAAGAATGAAACAGGAAAGAAAAACAGACTAATGTCTATATGGATGAGAAATAACATTGTTTCGATCTTTGTAGTGGGGGTCAAAGGCCCAATCCTTACAGTATTTAATAAAGCTCTGGATCCTTCTCTATTTGCAGAATATTATTGATAGATAATGGTCTAAATATATTAAAAATATGAATTATATGTTTATAAATACAAATTTAACTTCAGTGTATTTACAATGGGAAACAAAAACTTCATTAAAAATGTCGTGAAGCTACCTGTCTGTTAAGGGGCAACTATATTTGGTCAGTTGGTTAAGGTCTGGTGTCACTGTCACAGTGGTTAAAGCATTCAGCTGCTGACCACAGGTTGGTGATTCAAATCCACCAACCGCTCCATGGGAGAAAGATGAGGCAGTCTGCTTCCATAAAGATTACAGTCTTGGAAACTCAATGGGACAGCTCTGATCTGTCCTATAGGCTTCCTATGAGCTGGGATTGACTCAGTGGCAGTGGGTTTGGGTTTATATTTGGTCGTTACTGATTTTGTTTAAGTAGTTAAATTGCAGTGTAAGTTGAGAACAAAAATGCTGTAAAAGAAAATTTTCTTCTATGTTTTGTGACTGAATATTTTATAACTCTTGTGTGCTTATAGCCAGTTTCTAATGAATGTTTTTCTTTTCTTTTTGTTTAAATGAAAATTAAGTTGCAAGATTTTTCTCCTTTTTTCTTCTCTCCAGGTGTTACAATGAGTTCTATTAGGTTTAGTGACATTTCTGATTTCTTAACTATGAACTTGGGGACTGGAAAACTTTAATATTGAAGTGAATGTTTTAACTCTGATATGTACTAGCTAATGTCCTATTGAAATACTAAGATGTGCTCTAAGTTTTTAGACAGTGAATCCTTCAGTAGTGGATCTTCGGGTGATAAATGCGTATCTGTGGGAATACACAAAGGGCTTACTTGTATGGGTTTACTTGTGCATAGATCATTTTAATATATTGTAACAGTTTTTAGTATACCTTTTGTAAATCTTACAATGATCACTGCTCAGTAGCTTCTCTTCTTTTTGTTGTTGATTTCCTTAAAGTAGATTTAACTAGTCTCTTAAAAACAGCACACATATTTATGTATGAATGAAAGGTAAAACAATCCCAAAAGGACAACCTGGAATGTAATGCTCTGAACTTTAGAAAACTAGACTGCAGATGTTTTCAGCAAAATCTGTACTGTGGGATACTGGATACTGTAGGACTGAAAACTCAGTTTCTTCAACAAGTAAATTTATGAGGGTGATAGATAAGCAAGGAAGATAAAATTGAGATAGCTTAAGAGGCAAAAAATCAGAGACATTATCAGACTATAACAACAAACAAACCTCACTAGGAGCCTGATTCATATAAATAACCATAAAACATAATGACATTCATGAAACCTTGAACACTAGATATTTAATATTAAAGAATTATGGTTATTACTGTACTTAGTATAAACGAGCTCTAGTGGTACAGTGGTTAAAGCGTTCAGCTGCAAACTACAAGATTGGTGGCTCTAACCCACCAGTCGCTCCATGGGAGAAAAATCAGTCTGCTTCTGTAAAAATTTACAGCCTTGGAAACCCTGTGGAACAGTTCTACTCTATCATACAGCGTATATATGCATCAGAATTGACTTTTGATGGCAGTGGGTTTTTATTCTTAATGTGATAATGGTACTGTATTATTATTTTTTAAAGAATCCTTTATCTTTTGGAACTTATATGACATCTATGATTGATTCAAAATAATGCCGAGCATATAGATTTTGAAATAAAATTGGCCATGAGGGTTAGAGATGAATATCTGAAGTTTAAATATACTTTTTTTTTTAAACTATACTTTAAAAAAAAAAAAAAAAAGTTGGATGTTTTTCGTAATTTAAAAAGTTACTTTTCAAAAAAGAAGCCTAGCTTCTTTTGATTAGGGTTAATTATTTCTTATCAGATGTTCATGTGCTATTCAATTTCTGTTGAAACGTAAAACAAAAAGCCAAACTTGTTACCGTAGAGTGAATTTCAACTCATAACGACTTATAGGACAGAGTAGAACTGCCCCATAGGGTTTCCATGGCTGTATTCTTTATAGGAGCTCTGGTAGCGTAGTGCCTAAGGCACTTGACTGCTAACCAGAAGGCTGGAGGTTCAAACCCACCAGCCACTCCTCAGAAGAAAGGTTGGGCAATCTACTTCTGTAGTGATACTGCCTCGGAAAACCAAGGAGGGGTTGCTGTGAGTCGGGTCGGACTCGATGGTACATAACAACAACAACAGCAACAGTCTTTATGGAAGCAGATGCCATATCTTTCTTCTGTGGAACGGCTGGTGGGTTCCAATTAATTATTTTCAGCTATAAAATGAAATTGCTAATCAATTCATCTGTGTTTCCCAGGTATATCTCTGTTTCTGTTCTCTGTCATCCCTGTTAAATGTACTAGAAAATAGATTTTGGCATCAATATATCAATCTTTGTTCACCTGATGAGAAAATGTAAAAATGACAAGTTTCTAATTTTGTAGTTTTAATTCAAAGTTCAGTTAATTTTAAACATGAACAACGTGCATCTACATTACAGACTAAAGGGTGGTATAGCTTATAGCCATTTGGAAGTCTTGGTAAAGTCTTTTTTCTAATATCTTCCAGGAAATGAGAAAGTGAAATTAGTCTATGGCTTATATTTCACCCTATTTTTAGGTCATGTAGATTTCAACAAAATTAAAGGAATACCTGATCAAATTGTCAGTTTTAAATCACTAAAATTAATGTACAATGATAAATCAGCCTTGTGAGTTTTCACATATATTTCTGAAGAACTTCAGAGAATTGAAGGGCAGGAGCTCTAGTGGTGCAATAGTGTAAGCATTGGGCTGGTAATGAAGAGGTTGGCAGTTCTTAAACCCTCTCCACTCCCCCAGCAGCTCTATGGCAGGAAGACCTGTCCATCTGCTCTCTTAAATATTACAGCCTGGAAAACCCTATCACTGGGTTTTCTACTCTGTCACATGGGGTTGTTAGTTTTTTAATACATAGACCTTGAAGGAAGGAAGGTAGGGAGGGACAGAGGAATGGAAGAAGAAAAGGAAGTAAGGAAAGAGGAAAAGATAATTGATGATGAGACCTTTCCTAATCTCATTCATCAATGAATGGCCTAATTAGATTGATAAAAGAATTCACCTCATGACAAGATGCATCTCCAATTAATTCTGTTTAATGCTTCTTTATCCAAATTTGTACTTGTTTTGGTTACCTAGTGCCACTCTGACAAGAATATACCACAAATGGGATGGTGTGAAGATACAGGAGTTTATTCTCTTACAGTTTGGAAGCTTTCAGTCCGAGTTCAAAGTGCCAGGCTCTGGGGGCTGGGTGAAAGGCCCTCAACCTTGAGCTTCAGCTCTGCCTCCTGCTTCTGGCCCACTGGAGCTAGAGGCTTTTCTTCACTCAGACAGCTGCTGACTGCTGAGACTGACAAGCCCAAGGTTGACAAGTAAAAAGGCACAGTCCCGGCGTTACCAAAACGCACAGCAGGCCATTAATTCAAGCCCATTGAAAGTCCCAAGGTCGGCAGAGCATGGCAGCCTGCTGAACAATGACTCAGCTACATGCAGGGTTCCAGTGTGCCATGAGCTAGAGACCATTCCCAAAGCTGTTTCTTATATACAGGAAGCAGACCGCATACCCAAAGGCAGCTACTCAGCTGCTTCAATACATTCCACCATGGAGATAATTACCAATTTTACCATGGGGAACCTCTATCCATAAGATTTCTTTTTACACTTATAACCTTATATAGGCTTCCATAGGCTTTCTTTTTCTTTTTTTTAAATTGTGATTTGGGTGAAAATTTACAGAACAAATTCACTTTCCAGAACAAATTTACAGAACAAATTCACGTACACTTGTTGTCTCATGACATTGACTACAATTTACCCCAATGCAACAGCTCCCGTCCCACTTCCTCCCGATAGTTGCCTCTTCCCTGTGTCCATCCCCCCATGCACTCCTGCCCCTTGAGCTGTTTCCCTGTGCATAAACAGCCCTTCTTTCTTCCATGATTGTTCTCTCCAAGGAGTGTATCTACCTCAGGTAAATGTGTGACTCATATGCCTTTTGTTTGGCTGGAGGCTTCCATGGACTTTTAAGTTTAAAAACAAATTAATGTCAATTTATGTACATATTTTATAAGAAAAGTATGATAGGGCAATCAATTAGATGTTTAAACTTAAAAATAGATGAGAAAAAAGTTCTGTAGGAGAAGTGGAGTAGAAATAACAGTTCATGGAGAAAATGGAACAAGTTAAAATGTTTGACTATTAAAGAAGAACTTAATTTTTTTTTAAGTGTACGGTAGAGGATGGTACATATAACGCTATTTAGATTTCATGGATACATTAAAAAATGTGATGAAAGATTTTATAGAAAACTGTCAGTACTCACAATATCCTTTGTAATTTTGTAAACTCAGAATGAAAAGTGTGTGATAGCAAATAAAAATATTCAAGGTGATATATAGTTATTCTGATTTCTTTGTGGGACAGAGAACAAAAATAAATTTTAAAGACCATTTCTCAAGGCATTTCCATTTCCAGCATTACTCTCTCCTTTGCCTTCCATTAAGGATCAGTGCTGTTGCCATTTATGGGAATGAAGGACTGCATCTAAATTACTTTCTGAAATGTGGAGAGAAATCGTTCTGATGCCTTAAGATTAGGTAGTTGACACTTTTCAAGATACCTTAGAGCCACAGATTGTAGACATGCAAATGTTATTAGTTGTCTTGGAGTCAGCTCTGACTCATGGCAACCCCATGCCCGACAGAATGAAGTGTTGCATCATCTTCACTGTCACTGGTATGTTCAAGTCTTTTGTTACAGCCTTCCACCACAGGGGCTCATTCTCCAACACTATACTAGACAGAATTCCATTATGATCCATAGGGTTTCCATTGGTTAATTTTTGTTAAGTAAATCGCCAGGTCTTTGTGTCAGTTTGTTGGATTGTGGTGGCTTCCATGTCGCTAGTGTGTTGGAAGCTGTGCCACTGGCACTTCAAATCTCAGCAGGGTCACCAGCGGTGGCCAGGGTTCAGCAGAGCTTCCAGACTAAGACGGACACGCTGTATGCTCTCCTAAAAACAAAGCAAAGGAGAATTGCCATTTGCAAAATACCCATTCAGTGATACCAATTTACCTGTTTACTGCTCTGACATTCTGTAGTCTAATGCAAGTTTCCTAATCTCTGAAAGAATGACAGATTTTTCCTTATCTTTATATAATTTTAGATTTGTGTTATAAGTAATATTACTTAAACATTTTTAATAAGAGGTTTTCTTATTTTTATCTAGGTGTTTTGTTTTGAAGAGTCTTGTGGGTCAGATGATTTGAGTGTCTAATTTGAAAAATAAAATTCAACTAACAGTCTATTCTCAAATTGGTTATTATGCTTGAATGTTGACTTTTAAATTTGTCATTTTTTTTTTAAATTTACAATTCATTTATAAGTATTTTACTGTGTATCCATAAAAGATAGTTGCTAAAATGAGAAATTTTTTGTTTGAAAACAAGTAGTTCTTATTTATATGTGTATAGCACTATGAATCTGTCAGGACTTAATTGCAGAGAACAGAATCCATTATAGACAGTTTAAGCAGGAAGAGACCTACAGGGTATTGGCTTAGAGTATTATAGAACAAAGGAGAGGGCTGACAAAATAGACGTTAAGGCTCATGGTTGACGTTTAAAAACATCTCCTAATGTTACATCACAGAACTGGATCATCTAGAGAGCTTCTGGCTTCTCTATAGATGAGGAGTCTGTTGTTGGATTTAGCAGACTAAACAGCCTGCAGCCAGATCTGACCTACCACCTATTTATGTATGGCCTGCGAGTTATAAATGGTTTTAACATTTTTAAATGGTTAAATAAGTGAGAAGAATACTGTTTTGTGACATTTAAATTATATGAAATTTAAATTTCAATGTTCATACATGTTGGAACGCAACCATGCTTATTCATGTACCTGTTGCCTGTGGCTGCAACATTCAGGCTATGATGCCAGAGTTGAGTAACCACATGGCAAAAAATTTGCTCTCTGACCCTTACCAGAAAAAGTTTGTCAGTCTCTGCTCTGAAACATACATTCTCGGTGCTACTCCAGGAGACTGCTTCTATTGCTACTTGTTCCACGATCATGCTGCAATTATCAGCCAGCCAAAGGAATGTAATATGCTCAACCACCCAGCTACCACAAGTGTAATTACTGGTCACAGATCCCTGCTAACACTGTAGCTAAAAAATTAAAATGTCAGCAAAAGTGTGGTGTCTCTTTCACTTCTGTCTTCAGAAACTTGGACAATTACATTCCATTGGCTGAATCTAAATTACAACAGGATCTACCTGCATAGGAGTTTGTGGATACTCAGAGTTTTAGTTTTACAGTCTCTGTAGTTTATGAAGGCATATTACAGAAGCAACTGGAATGGGTGTCAGATCCAGTTCCCACTGTATATTCGTATGTTGCCTATATAAGAATTTGAAACATGTAACTTTGCTCATTACATTTTTTTTTCTTAATTCAAAGTCAGACTCAAAAATGAAACAAAACAAAAACCAACAATCATGGATAATTGGTTGGTTTAATGATAAGTAAATCTAATGAGGTGTAATAACTAGAAAGTGATTGTGTATTGTGTGATGGTCACATTGCACATATTCTGACACTTCGTTTGTGTAACACTCTGCAAAGACAGTACTATAGTTATCTCCATTTTACAGTTAAGGAAAATGTGGCTTGGAGTTGTTAGATTGACTTCACTGAGGTCGCATGATAGTGAGTGGAGGAACAAAGTGTAAAACCTTTGTCTACCTGATTCAAGAACCTGACCCATTAACTACCACCTTGTACTTTTGCTAGTCTATTGCTTGTCTCTGTAAGGCAGCATTTTCATGAATCCAACCAGAAGTTTCATGTCACCTTTTTAGAACATGTAAATATTCTGTCTTAGTTCTCCATTTCAGTTTAAAAGTTACAATTGCACTGAGTTGTAAATGAAGGCAAACATGGGTATATGGATGGATAGATAGGTGGACAAGCTAAACGATTAGGTATGTCTATGAAATAATAGATTTTACTCTGTATTTTTTGCATAATTGATTCACAGTTAAAGACAAAATTTCTCTGTGAGTATCCAATATTGTGTACAACTTACTATTTTATTAGACAAAAGATTGTAGAAATTTTACTATTGATATTTTACACATTTGTTTTATGAAGAACAGTTTTATAAGCTTCAAGTAAAATTATTCATAGAAAGGTAAGAAATTTGCACTTAGAAATTGTGTAAGAGAGAACAGAGATCATGCCTTTAAAGTAGCAGAGTATCAAACAGGCGGATCAGACAAGGATTGAGGGAAACATTTCCTGTGAGAATATTTTGGTGAAAGCAATTTTACTTTAGATCCTAAGTCAGAAGAATATTATAACTCTTTGAAGTTAAGTCTGAGTATTTTCAAGGTCAGACCTTTGGAAATATGTAAATAAATAAATGTTTGGGGGGGGGAAGAAATTAAACAATTAAAATAGAAGTTTCTGAAGTACTATTGTGCCCTAAGCACAGTGACAGCTATCTGGGAGGGGATCTGCATTTTTAGTGTTTGCTGATTTCTGTGGTATAAGTACTCCTGTTGGGCCTCATTTGAAGCTATTAATAGTTTAAAAACTGGCTCTCCAAAATTCCTGAAAATTTTGCCATCAGCTCTTATAAACCTGTATAAGCTGGAAAAGTCAAATTACTTACCTTAGGCTAAGCACAAGGTTAACAGTGCTAGGTAAAGTAGAAATACTTTTACATTTACATTTGTTGTTGTTATATGCCGTTGAGTGGGACCTGACTCATAGCGACCCCTCCTTGGGTTTCCCAGGCAGTATCTCTATGGAAGTAGATTGCCCAACCTTCCTTCCAAGGAATGACTGGTGGGTTTGAATGGCCAGCCTTCTGGTTAGCAGTCAACTGCCTTAGGCATTATGTTACCAGAGCTCCTTACATTTATATTCATATAAATATGTGGGGAAATAGTTCATGAAACTTGAGTTTCTTTTTTAAAGCAAAAGTGTATCAGTTTACAAAATAGTATAAACACATTTTATTCACAGAAGAGTAACATACATAGAAATGATGCTTTTTTAGACTAATAGTTTTCTAAATTTACAGAAAGTTATTTTCTTTGTTATTAAAAAAATTATTCAGAACATGCTAAATTATGTAATACATTGCTTGTGTTTTCATAGTAATAATAGCTTTTCATTTGTATTTTCCTTTGATGAATTCTATGATGAAATTATTTCCTAATATTTTGAATATTATACTATAACGTTATGTGTTTGAGGGCATGATGTTAGGATTAGGGAAGACTTGAGTTAAAGAGAACGGTATTTACTTTGAGATACTCTCAAAGGAAAAGAAAATGTAGTTAGGTGTGTGTAACATTTCCCTTATATGTCTGATGTATGTAGAGATAACTAAGAATTCTCTGCCAAGGTATTAGTCATGAATCATTTCTTGTTGACCAGTCGGGTTACGCCCTTGGTGGAAGATACACAAGTGAACATGTGTTGTGTTTTTTTAAAAAACTTCTTAGGGACAAAAATACTTTGGAAATGTTTTCCAAATGTTTTAAGGCAGAACAAATAGTACCATCTTTGCTAGCTAGAATATTTAATATATTCTAAATTGCAGAATAATTCAAAAAGCTAAAAAAATTTTTTAAACTTGCCATTACTTTTCTACAGTTATTTCGGAAAGACAAACAGCAGCTCCCATGTAATAGGAAGAGGACTTGGAGTTAGAAATCTTGAATTCACATGTCAGCTATTTTTAGTTAATGAATCTTTATGGCAAGATTCAGCCTCTCTGAACTTTAATTTCTTCATCTTTCATGCTGGCATTGTGCCATTTTATTGAAGGAAATACGTGAATAAACTTCTGTGAAAATACTAACATTGTACTTGGCTATGGATCTTAATTAAGTCTGTGTTCCTAGACAAAAACTGACTCAGAGGCAGGAAACAAGAGTTCCTTAGGGATTAACTCCAGCCCTGGTTACTAATTGCTGGTGCTATCCCTTTAGACTCTTAAAATGATTCAAAGGTGGAATGGCTGGTGTTTTCCACTTGGAAAAACTGATTACAAACCAATGAGTTGAAAAGTTTGTATATGAATAATTAGCACATGCAAAGAACAAAACTGCCAAAACCTGATTGGCTTGAATGGTCTGACTCTAGGCCAGTGGAGTCTATATGTTTCCATCTGTTGTTGAAAATCCTTTAAAAATGTGTTTATCGTTCCCCACACACTCTTTCTCCCTACAGCCCTGCCACCCTGTGGCTAGATTTTGTTTCCCTGCTGTACTTTCCCTGTGCCTTATGTGTTCCTTGTATAATGTGGATCACATGTGTCATAATTCGTTATCTTTACCACCATCCATACTCAACTCTGAGGACAGATACTGTGTCTGCCTTAAATAAGTTACCATATATATTCTGCTTAGAACATTTCCTGGCAAGTGGTACATGCTACATGTGCTAGTTGTTGATATATTCACTGTATCCTAAGGTCTAGCTAGCATAGTAGCTGACATTTTATAAATTACTCTTGATTCAGAATATTATAGTGAATAAATCATCATTCAGAACCATACGTTTAGTTACATAACCATAGAAAAAATGGGAGATTATGCCAAATTCATAATGACTCAAGAAGTTTCTCTATTTTATTAAGGCCAAATCTAGGATATTGAACACTATAGAACCATCTCATTATTCCCAATTCTCAGTGTGAATTTTTTTTTTTTTTTT
>NW_006921814.1:4075138-4077350 GCF_000298275.1 Orycteropus afer afer
CAAATGTTAATCAAAAACCTAGTTTTAGATCCCCTTTCTCTCTGATGTCTGAATTCTTTTTTGGATATGAGACAAGTTGCCTGGTCTGGCTCTTCCCTCTCTGGGCCACATCCTGTCTCCCTCAAGGTTTATTATACTTGCTGAATTACCGTTACTGACTAAGAGAGTTATTCCCTCCTCCCCAAGGAGATGGAGAAGTCTATCTGGACTTTATTTTGTTTGTGCTATTCTAACAGTCACAAACATTTTTTAAAACACTCAGCTAGAAATTGCTGATAAAATTTTTCTTGTTACTTTCTAAACAAATAAAAGTGTCACTTAAGAGAACATTTCTAATATCAAATAGAGGATAGAAAGTAATTAAAAGTTGAAATTGAAGATTAGCTAAGAATGACTTTAAAAAAAATCACTTACATGTATCTAGTACATTGAGAGCAATTTAAGAAATTAAATATTAAAATATTTAATTTTAGTTGTCAAATATATAATCTTACTCCTGTCAAACATTGATATGTTTAGATTAATTCAACTAAATTCAGAAGCATTGAAAAACAATTACTTCCTTTACAGAGCTACAAACTTAATGAAGAACAGGCTCAACCATTCTTAAGCACTTAGTATTTATCTTTTTAGTATGTGTACTTGAAAAGTGTTTATTGTTTTGTAAGTGTGAAATTTTAATTTACAAAAATAGTACTGTAGTATGTATTTCATTCTAGTTCTTTTCGTCTATCACTGTTTATGTATTTATTTATTATGATTTTGGGGAAAATTTACAAAGCAAATTCACTTTCCTTACAACAGTTTACATACACTTTGTCTCATGACAGTGACTACAATTTACCCCAATGCAACAGCTTCCCTCCCACTTCCTCCCGATAGTGACCTCTTCCCTGTGTACATCCCTCCATGCACTCTTGCTCCCTGAGCTGTCTCCCTGTGCATAAACAGCCCTTCTTTCCCTATGATTGATATCTCCAAGGAGTGTATCTGCCTCAGGTAAATGTTCAACTCATATGCCTGTCTTTTGTTTGGCTGGAAGCCACAGGTCTGGGTTCAATTCCAGACCTGAAGGGCAGCTAGGGCCATGGTCTCATGGGTTCCACCAGGCTCTATCAGACGAGCAAACCTGGTCCCCCCCACCTTTTTTTTTTCCTCTCCAAATGATTTTGAGTTTTGTTCCACATTGTTCTTCCTCTCTATCCAGGATCTCATATATAGATCCCCCTCCGAGTGGTTGACAGTGGTAGCTGGGCAGCATCTAGTTCTTCTGGTCTCATAGTCATATAGGCTGCAGATCGCATGGTGTACCAGTCACCAGGACTAATTGTTTCCATGAATCTTTGGCTTTCTTCATTCTTCTTTGTTCTGGATGAAGAGAGACCCATCATTGCATCTAGATGGCTATTTGCAAATTTTTAAGAACCCAGTCCCTACTCGCCAAAGTAGGAGGCGGAGCAATGTTTTGTGCAGTATGTTATGCCAATTGGCGACTATAGTCCCAAGCACACCGGTTCAACTACTCGGTCCCTCTGGGTAGCTGGCTGTGACCAAGAAGTGACTATAACCTTGTCCCTTGTCAGCTCTACTGTATACCTGGGAATTCTTCCAGATCATACAGATACATAGGACCATTGCTTGCCAACCCTATACATGGTCTTGAGTACATTCCCTGCTTCATAGACATACCTAATAGTTCAGCCTGTCCACCCAT
This sequence comes from Orycteropus afer afer, assembly GCF_000298275.1. Classification (NCBI taxonomy): domain Eukaryota; kingdom Metazoa; phylum Chordata; class Mammalia; order Tubulidentata; family Orycteropodidae; genus Orycteropus; species Orycteropus afer. The sequence continues at coordinate 4,076,853 of NW_006921814.1, forward strand.
CTATCCACCCATTCACCCATGTTTATGCAGTACTGTATGTGCAAAAGGGTTTCATCTTTGTTGTCTATACCTCCCAGGTACCTCTCTATGTCTTCCTCTTCCTCAGTGCCACCATGTTGATCACTCACATTTGGTACATTTTCTTCACCCAAATCAATACTTATCTTTACCTATCTAACAGTGTTCCCACCCCTCCCCTCCCACCAATGGTAACCAACAAAGAAAATTTACTTCCATAGATAAACCTTTCCTTGACTTTTACAGTAATGGATTAATACAATATTTGTCCTTCTGTGATTAACTTATTTCACTCAGTATAATGTCCTCTAAGTCTCTGGTAGCATAGTGGCTAAGCACTTGACTGCTAACGAGAAGGCTGGCGGTTCAAACCCACCAGCCACTCCTCAGAAGAAAGGTTGGGCAATCCTACTTCCGTAGTGATACTGCCTCGGAAACCCAAGGAGGGGTCGCTATGAGTCGGGGCTGACTCGACGGCAC
>NW_006921814.1:4078529-4088589 GCF_000298275.1 Orycteropus afer afer
TTTGAACCGCCAGCCTTCTGGTTAGTAGTCAAGTGCCTTAGCCACTATGCTACCAGAGCTCCCATCAGCAAATAGGGATAGTTTATTTAACTTCTTCCTTACCAATTTGGATGCCTTTGATTTCCCTTTCTTGCCTTATTGCCCTGACTAGGACTTCTAGTACAATGTTGAATAGAACTGGTGATAGAGGGCATCCTTATTTGGTTCCTGTTCACAAGAGGAATGGTTTCAGTCTCTTTCCATTGAGAATAATGTTGACAGTTGGTTTTGCATAGATACCCTTTATTATGTTGAGGAATGTGCCTTCTATTACTATTTTGCTGAGTGTTTTGATCAAGATGGGGTTGGATTTTATCAAATGCCTTTTCTGCATTTCTTTATGTGGTAGATGACATTGATTGTTTTTCTAATGTTGAACCATCCTTGCGTACCTGATATGAACCCCACTTGGTCATAATGAATGATTTTCTTGATACTTTGTTGGAATCTTTTGGCTAGATTTTTGAAGATTTTTGCATCTATACTCATGAGGGATATTGGTCTGTAGTTTTACTTTTGAGTGATGTCTTTGCCTGGTTTTGGTATCAAGGTTATTCTTGCTTAATAAAATGAGTTAGGGAGGATTCCATCCTTTTCTATGTTTTGGAATAGTTTGAGTAGGAGTGCTATCAGTTCTTCTCTGAATGTTTGGTAGAATTCTCAGGTGAAACTGTCTGGGCCAGACCTTTTTTTTGTTGGTAATTTTTTAATGACCTGTTCAATTTTTTCTTTTGTTATGGGTCTGTTCAACTTTTCCACATCAGTCTGTGTTATCTTAGGTAAGTGGTGTGTTTCTAGTAATCTGTCCATTTCTTCCAGATTTTCAAATTTGTTGGAGTACAGTTCTTCATAGTATCCTGCAAGGTTCCCGGCAAGTGGAGCCTGTTCTTAAGTCCCTGGAGTCTGGAAGAACACTGTTGCTTTAAATATCCAAAATGGTCACACTGCTTGTAAACATTCCAAATAGCTGCGCCCTCCGGAGAGGCAAAAATCCGCAGCTCAGTCCGCCTTCCTCTCCACTCCTGCCTCTTTTATTCCCCAGCCACCAGAGCAGTCCTCCGTGCAGTCCCTGGCTAGCTGATTTTTAGGTTAATTCTTAGGTCTTACCACAACTCAGCAATATCCAAGCTGTCTGTGCCATCAGGATTGCTGCCAGACCACAGCTCCGTATGTCTCCTTTTTTGGTGTTTTCATGCAAATTCTTCTGCTAGTTGGAGTTTAGTCCACTTCTATATCCTTCACTTCAAGACTCAGGGGTCCAGGATTATCTTCTGTATCCATGTTAATTGGTTCCCCTTTTCTTTGTTGAAGAGGATCTGTGCAGTCTTTCTGCGTATTCTGCCATCTTACTGGAAACAAGGTTATCTATCACTGTTTTTAAGGTACATCCATGTGAAGTATATAATTTTAAATGATTGTGATTGTCCATCAACTCTGTTTTACCTACTCATTTTCCAAGTGATTAAAATATAAATCACTTTCAAGTGTCCATCAGTACAGTAAACATCCCTAGTCATGTATGATGTTCCTGTTCACACAACCAATGCTGAGGCATTTTCCATCTCATTTTCCCCCCATGATTGTTGCCAATCTGATAGGTGATATTTTCTTGTTTTAATTTGCATTTCTCTGATTCTACATTTAAACATCTCTTGATGTGTTTAATGGTCTGTTTAGATCTTTTTCCTGTGTTTTCACTGCTGCCTTTCTTATTCATTTGAAAGTTCCTTATAAATGCTAGCTGTTAATCCCTTGTCAGTTTTTGTTATTTCAAGTAACTTTTCCCATTGTATCATCACACTTTAAAATTTTGTTCACAGTGTCCTTTGCTAATTAGAAGTATTTACTTTTGATGCAATCACATTCATCATTTTATTTACTTTTGGTGTGTGGTATACGATGTTAATCTATGTTTAAGAAATTCTTTCCTGAAATTCATAAAGATATCCTCTTATTTTTTTTTTTTTCTATTAACTTTATAGGTTTACCTCTCATATTTGGGTCTTTAATTCATCTTGAGCCCAAGCCTTTGTATGTGGTTTTAGGTAGAAGTTCAGTTTTATTATCTACTAAAGAGTGCCTAAGGCATTTGAATGCTAACCAGAAGGTTGGCAGTTCAAACTCACCAGTCACTCCTCAGAATGAAGATGGGGCAATCTACTTCCATAGTGATACTGCCTCGGAAACCCAAGGAGGGATCGCTGTGAGTCCAACTCAAGGGCACATAACAACAATAACAACAACAAAGAGTGAGTCAGTTTTCCCAACACTATCTACATAATAGTCACACTCTTTCCTGTGATTTCTATCATTTGTTAGTTAGGGTTCCAGTATATATATGGATATTTTCATACCTGGGTCTGTTTATTCTTTTATCATTATGTTATTATGTTATTATGGCTTGGTGGAAGATTATTTTATTCTGTGCAACTGTATTTAAGGAAATACATAATTATGTTTCATTACATTTAAAGAAATGGCTCAAGAATTTCTAATACTTGTATTTAAAGAATCATAATGATTACTACTGTAATTGATAAACATAATGTCAATGTTCTTAAGGAAGATAGTGGTAACAATGATCATGAAGTTTGGAAATTAAATTATGTAACATAAATTTATGTATTTACTTAAATATAATTGTATGAGTCATTTTCCTTAAATATTATTAATTTTAATTGCTTTTCTTTTCATTCATTTTGTCTCAATGTTAAAGTTTCGTTTTTGGGAGAAATCTAGATTTGAGATTAATTGGGTTATTGTTACCTTGCTTAAAGATGCTGGGAAGCATATTAAAGGATATGAAATGTTTTGAATCATTCCGAAGTTGAAGACAAGTGAATTTTATTTTTTAAACCTGGATAAGATAATAATAAGTTTTATTTAGGAATAAATGCTTTGACAAACTTGTCCAAATTTCAAGTAATCAAAAACTCGTAGTTGCTCTTGCTGTTTCTGAATGAATTAGTGTATACTTAAAAGAATATAAAATGAATATATACATAAACCAAAATTAAGCAAAATACCATTGAATGAGTCAGTTTTGACTGTAGAATAATTTTCTTTTGTATTATTTAAAAAAAACTAAAAATACAAAGAAAGTTATCTATAAATTATTGAATCCCAAGTGTTTCCATACTCTTGTTCACTACCTAGAAAATTTTGATCAGTCAAAGCAGTAATTTTCAGAGTGTAATCTTGATCACACATGTATGTTTTCATCATTAATGTAGAATGTTGTATGTTCTTTCTAGGGGGAAATTAGGTAGCAAAATAAAACTTTTAACATTCATTTATGGAAATTTAATTCTTATTGCTTGTATTTTCTGTTTAAGCCATTGGAATCAAAAGCCTAGAGATTTCAAATACAGTAAGTGGGTTAGATATTTAATTTTAACCTCCAAATGTTAAACCAGCTAGCAAATATTTGAACTTGGAGATTTTAATTGCATAGCCTTTGCCCATCTTTTTCCCAGTACCTTTTAAGATGTTAATTAACTCTGAAGGAATTACTGGCAAGGGGAAGAGCAGAATAAGGCTAACAGCTAGATATGCTTGGTCCCTGGTTAAAGTACTGGGCTACTAATCAGAAGGTTGGCAGTTGAGACTTACCATGGAAGAAATGTGGCAGTCTACTTCCATAAAGATTACAACCTTGGAAACCACATAGGGCAGTTCTCCTCTGTCCTGTAGGGTTATTGTGAGTCAGTATCGACTGCCAGTGCCTGTGAATTTATTTTTATGTTTTTGGTTTCTGAAATAAATGGGGGAGCTCTTGACAAAGCCAGTGCTTTTTTAGGTTGCTCTCCAAAACAATGAGTGTTTAAAAAAAAAAAAAAGAAAAGAAATCAAAACTCATTGCCATTGAATCAATTCCAACTCTTACTGACCCTGTAAGACACAGTAGAACTACCTCAAAAGGTTTTCAAGGCTATAATCTCTATGAAAGCAGACTTCCACATCTGTGTTCCAGGAATCAAACTGCCCCCTTTTGGTCAGCAATGAGCACTTAACCACTGTGCCCCCATGGCTCTCAGGGTTCATTATTTAAAATTAAAAGACCAAGCCAAACCAAAAAAAGCCTGTAAGAAACAGTCATTTTCCCCAACACCAGGAGGTCTGTACCAGTTTATTCAATATATTCATATATTTTATTACATGACATTCTTTCTAGGAGGAGGGTGAGATTAGTATAAGAAAAATGTGGTAAATTGATATGTGTTTTGTAAAATTATTCACTTTAGTAACATTTATCTAGAAATTAAAAAGGCAATATTTAGAAAATTCTTTTGTCAATATTTCAGATGAATTTATAAAGTGTACTAATAACTAACAGATAAGAATAGCATTTCCCCTCTCATTCTTTTCCAGAGGCATTTTTTAAAATAGGCTACATGTGATCAACTGTGAAATGATGTAATTAGGGCATGGCTATTTGTAGTAATCATTCTTACGTTTTGGTATGGTGGAGGGATAGAGTTTCCTATTCTTTTCTCCTCCTTTTCCATCCCTCCACTCTTCAACTCCTTCAACCTCTATAGTGAGAATGTAAACCCCTTCCAGGAAATGTAAATTCATACTTACATTTCATTTGTAGAGTACCTCATGTGAAAATTAAAATGGGAACTTAATAATACTCTGATTAGCACAAGGTAAAAATCTAGTAACAAGTAATTTTTGTTTCCTCAGGATTCATAGCAATGCACTCTTTTGTATTTTAAAGTATGTTTCCATAAAAATTTCATAAATATCCCAATTTTTTTCATTTACATCCCCATATTAGATAAATAAGGAACAGATTTGCATATAGTATTTAAAATAACTCAGATAAAGAAATTTACGGAAAAGATAATAAACTAGGTGTCAGTGGGTAGATTGCCTCCCTCATTCTGGTCTTCCTTCCATGCACTCATCAGTTCTGCATTTATAGTGAAACCTGTGAGAGCCAGAGCTCAGTGGCCTAAAATCAAATCAAACCCAGTGCCATCAAGTCAGTTCCAACTCATAGCCACCCTATAGGATAGGGTAGAAGTGGCCCCATAGGGTTTCCAAAGCTGTAAAGCTTTACAGACGCACACTGCCTCATCTTTCTCTGGTGGGTTAGAACTGCCAACCTTTTGGTTAGCAGCCCATTGCCTTAACCACTGTACCGCCAGAGCACCAGACTCTAGGACTCCATGGTATTGTCTTTTTTTCTGGGTCTCACAAGTTTTCCACCTTTGACATTTTTCTGTTGCTTTCTATTAGTGGAAAATATTTGAGTTTTCCTTCTCTGACAAGTTTCTACCTATTCTGGTTACTTGTTGTTGTTGTTGTTGTTATGTGCCGTCGAGTCAAACCCGACTCATAGCGACCCCTCCTTGGGTTTCCGAGGCAGTATCACTATGGAAGTAGGATTGCCCAACCTTACTTCCAAGGAGTGGCTGGTGGGTTTGAACCGCCAGCCATCTGGTTAGCAGGCAAGTGTCTTAGCCACTATGCTACCGGAGCTCCCTTCTGGTTACTTAGTGCCACTCTTACAAGAATATACCACAAATAGGATGGCTTTAACAAGCAGGAGTTTATTCTTATAATTTGAAGGCTTTAAGTCCAAGTTCAAAGTGCCAGGCTCTAGGGGCTGGGTCCAGCTCTGCCTCCTGCTCCCAGTCCTCTGGAGCCAGAGGTGTTTCTTCACTCAGACAGCTGCTGGCTGCTGAGGCTGACAAACCCAAGGTTGACAAGTAAAAAGGCACAGTACCGATGTTACCAAACCACATGGCAGGCCAGTAAATCAAGTCCATTGCAATTCCCAAGGTCGGCAGAGCATGGCAGGCTGCTCTGCAATGACACAGCTACATGTAGGGTTCAAGCGTGCCATAGGCTAGAGACCATTCCCAAAGCTGTTTCTTATATACGAAGCAGACCACATACCCAAAGCAGCTACTGAGCTGCTTGTGGTAGATCCCACCATGGAGTTGATTGCCAGTCTCATCATGGGGAATAACTACCACCAGCTGCCCAGCGACTCAACCAGGCCCAGCCAAGTTGACACACAAACATAACCAGCACACCACCTTACACAGTTTCCAACTTTACACAGGTTTTACTGTATTAAACATTTTGCATGTATCTCTGTGCCAGACACTAAAAAATTGAATATTAAAAAAATCAAGATCATTGATCTGACACTAAGTTCATTTTCCAGGGATGCTGGAATTGCCTGTTCACTGGAGATATCTTCCATAATTTCTAAGACATTTTTACTCTATTTGTGGTAGGTTGAAGGAACTCTGGTGGTCGTGTGGTTAAAGCATTAGGCTGCTAACTAGAAGGTCAATGGTTTGAACCTACCAACTTCTCTGTGGGAGAAAGATGAGGCAATCTGCTTCCATTAAGATATACAGCCTTCAAAACCCTATGGGGAAGTTCTACTCTGTCCTGTAGGGTCACAGTTTGTCAGAATCAACTCAATAGCAGTGGGTTTGGTTTGGTTTTTGATGGGGTCAGACTAGGTTACTGGCTGCTGACTGTTAGCACAACACTGATTGTATGTCTTGAAAAACCCAGTGCGTGTTTGTCTAGGTGATATGTATGAATGTATGTAGATTTGGTATAGGTAAATGTGAGGCAGTGTTACACATGTACACACGGGTGAGATGAACAAATGTTATACAGAGAGCAAAGAGCAGCCAGGAGTTAAAAATTCAAGTCCCATCTAGGATACTTAGTAACAGTTTGGGCAAGCCCTCTATTTCTGAATCAGTTTTTATGTGGGAATGTTTTTGTAGGATTACTTGAGATAATTTTTTTTTTGTGCTTCATGAATCAGCAGACACTATATAATATAGTGCCTAAGACATGCGACTGCTAACCAGAAGGCTGGTGGTTCAAACCTACAAGTTACTCCTTGGAAGGAAGACTGGGCAATCTATTTCCATAGAGATACTACCTTGGAAACCCAAGGAGGACTTGCTATGAGTCAAAATCAACTCAATGGCACTGAGTTTCTTTTTTTTTTTTTGGTTTATATATATAATAAAGGAACTCTGATGGCATAGTGGATAAGGTATTTGGCTGCTAACCAGAAGGTCAGTGGTTCAAAGCCATCAGCTGCTCTGCAGAAGGAAGATAGAGTGATCTACTTCTGTAAAGATTTACAGCCTCAGAAACTCAGTGGTGGTTGTTATAAGTTGGAGTCGACTCCATGGCAGTGAGTTTTTTATATATAATAAGGAGCTCTTATAGCGCAGTGCCTAACACATTTGCTAACCCAAAGGTTAGTGGTTCAAATCCACTAGCCACTCTGTGGAAGGCAGCCACTCTGTGGAGGCAATCTATTTCCATAAATATTTATCATCTTGGCCACCTCTTGGATCAATCAGCCAGGAGGCATCTGAGGGGCAACATTTATATACAGGGAAAGCTGGGCAGACAGGAATGCATAGATAGGAAGGTCATAGGAAGGGGGTAGTTATAGGGAGGAGAGGGGAGGAGAGTTTTTTATGGTTGGGGATTGTAATCAGGGCCTTGAAATCAAGTGTGCATGAACTGTTGAATGTAAAACAAATCTGCTTTGTAAATATGCACCCAAAACAGAATTAAAATAAAAAGTTCTACAGTTAAAACAAAACAAAAAGAAGCAGCAGCTCCTGATGAAGGCTTGAAGAAGAGATTAGGGTGAAGAATGCAGCTTTAAGGAGATGGATCAAATCAAGAGAAATGCATTTATCCTTATCCAAGTAGATTTTTGAGTGAATCAACTCAGTGGCAGCTAACAATAACAGTAAGTTTTTTTTTTTTGACATGTAGAAATATCACTTTTAGCTTCATATAAACCAATTTGGGGTTACTTCATAGGAAGAAGAGGAGGTAAAAGGGCAAAATGTCTAGAAATAAAAAAAAATTAAAAAAAAAAAAAAGCTACACATAGGCAAGTCTGCGCTAAGACACACATCTGTGAACATCCCCAACCAGAACATCTCTGCAGACAGAGTAAAAAGAAGAAATTACAAGACTGCCAGGGTGTTCTGGTGGAGAAGATAAGATCAAATTTTTGCCTTTATGAAAGGCAAGGTTGCTAAGCATACCCATGCATGCAAGTTTGTTTTTTTTAACTGATGTGTGAGGCAGAGACAAGAGCATGTTAAAAGATGAAGACAGTTTGATAGAACAGCACTGTCAGTGCTGGTAACTCAGAACCCAAACTCACTGCCATCTAGTCAATTGTGACTCATAGTTAACCCCATTGGGATTCTGAGGCTGTAAATCTTTATGAAAGTAGACTGCCCCACCTGCCTTCCCTGGAGTGGAGCGCTGTACTGTTAGGAAGGGGGGAAAAAAGATTTACTGCCTTGGAAACCTTAATGGGGGCTAATATGAATCAGAATTGACTCGATGGCAGTGTGTTTTTTTTTTTTTTTTTTTGGTGTGTGTGTGTGTGTATAATATAGAAATAGGTAAGCAGATATTAATGATCATTTTGTTTTATGATTGTAAAGATGATATTTTAGTTTGAGACCAATTAGGTTAAAGACAACACTTTGCAAGGGGGATATGTTATTTCCAAATAAACACCAATAACTTTCATTACTTCACACAATCTGATTGAAAAAAATATTATTCAGAGTGAAGTAAAAAAGGTGGTTTGAAAGAAGGATGTACGAAGTAATATGTAGCAATTGGTGCATATGCATGGCAAAGAATAGAAAGGTTTGTAAAGGCTAAAATCTTATTTTTTAATAATATGAAAACCTAGACTTGAACAAAGCTAAATTTTGTAAAAAGAATTGTGTGTGTGTGTGTGTGTGTATATATTTATATTTATATTTATATATATGTGTGTAACAGGTTAGTGAAGTATAAAACCTACTACTGAACTTAAGAAATAAAATATTAGTAATGTCATAAAATATCATGTGCTCTCTCCCCAGTTTGTTCCCCAGTTACTCCTAGGATTTTCTGTTTATTAGTACCAGGCTTTGCATTGTAAGTGTATATATATGTAGGCAAAGTGAAAAAAAAAAAAAAAAAAAAATATATATATATACACACACACAGGCAAAACAGTGCCTAAGGCATCTAACTGCTGACCAGAAGGCTAGCGGTTCAAACCCACTAGCCACTCCTTGGAAGGAAGGTTGGGCAATCTACTTCTGTAGTGATACTGCCTCAGAAACCCAAAGAGGGGTTGCTATGAGCTGGGTCTGATTCGTCAGTACATAACAACAACAACAGTGTGCAGTTTTGCTAATTTGGAAGCTTTACTTTTAAAATGATTATCAATAGTGTGTGTGTGTGTGTGTGTGTGTATGTATATTTTACAACTTGCTGTTTTTACTTAGCATTATGTTTCTATGACCCTTCTATGTTGCTTCACATAGCTAGTTTGCTCATTTTTAAAAGTCTGTGTAATATTCAATTATAATACTTCGTTCTGTTGTACATGGAGTCTCTATGAGTCAGAGCTGACTCGATAGCAGCTAATAACAGCAATATTCAATTATGTAAATATATCAGAAATTATCCATTCCCCTTTTGATGGATACTTTAATTATTTTCAGATTTTTGAAGTTCAAGCAGTGTACTTATGAACAGAGATGTGCTTGTGCATATCTCCTTGTGCATATGTATGAAATATCTGTGATCAATTGTGTACTTATGAACAGAGATGTGCTTGTGCATTATCTCCTTGTGCATATGTATGAAATATCTGTGATCAATTCTACTAGATAATGCCAACTGCATAATACCAATCAATAATCTTTCCAAAATAACCATAAGAGATCTATATAAATGGAAGAATATCCCATGCTCGTGGATAGGAAGATTGAACATTGTGAAAATGTCATTTCTACCCAAATCAATTTATACATTCAATGCAGTCTCAATCTAGATCCCATCAATATATTTTAAAGATATGAAGAAAGAGACCTCGGATGAGCAAAGCACTATTGAAGAAGAAAAACAAAGTAGGAGGTCTCACAGTGCGGGATCTCAAAACCAACTATACAGCCACAGTAGTCAAAACTGCCTGGTATTGGTT
>NW_006921814.1:4088941-4108910 GCF_000298275.1 Orycteropus afer afer
AGAGAAACCAGATGATTGGGACCTTCTAAAAATTAAATTTTTATGTGCTTCCAAAGACTTCTCCAAAAGAGTCAAAAGAGAACCTACAGATTGGAAGAAATATTTGGCAATGACATATCTGACAAGGGACTTATCTCTAGAATTTGTAGAACACTCCAACACCTCAATAACAAAAAGACAAACAATCCAATTAAAAAGTGGGCAGAAGACATGAATAGACACTTCACCAGGGAAGGATATTCAGGCGGCCAATAAACGTATGAAGAAATGCTCATGATCATTAACCATTAGAGAGATGCAAATGAAAACAACAATGAGGTACCATATTGCTCCAGCACTAGTAGCTAAGTTCAACAAGACTGAAAATAACAAATGCTGGTGAGGATGTGGAGAGATTGGGACTCTCGTACACTGCTGGTGGGACTGTAAAATGGTGTAACCATTGTGGAAAGCAGTATGGTGATTCCTTCAAAAGCTGGAATTAGAAATACTATTTGACCAAGCCATTCCATAGTGAGAGCCATGACAAGAACAGACATATGCACACCCATGTTCATTGCACCACTATTTAGGATAGCCAAAAGATGGAAGCAACCTAGGTGTCCATCAGCTGAGGAACAGATAATCAAACTATGCTACACACATACAGTGGAATATTATGCAACCCTAAGAATAACACAGAATCTGCAAAACACTGCATAACATGAATGAACTTGGAGGACATTATGCTGAGGGAAATAAGTCAATCACAGAGGACAAATACTATGTTAGTCCATTATTGTAAAAGTCAAGGAAAGGTTTATCTATGGAAGGAAATTTTCTTTTTTGGTTACCAAGGGTGGGAGGGGTGGGGAGGGAACACTGTTAGATAGGTAGAGATAAGTATTGATTTGGGTGAAGAGACGGGCAGTATACCAAATATGAGTAATCAACATGGTGGTATGAGGAAGAGGAAGACATAGAGAGGTACATGGGAGGTATAGACAACAAAAATGAACCCTTTTGGACATATAGTAGTGTGTTGTCAGTGAAGGCAAACATGGCTTTATGGGTGGATAGATGGGTGGACAGGCTAAACTAGTAGGTATGTCTGTGAAGCGGGGAGTGTACCCAAGACCATGATAGGGTTGGCAGATAATGGTTCCTGTACTTGTGTTTGTATGATCTGAATTCCCAGGTATATAGTAGAGTTGACAAGGGACAAGGCTGTAGTCATTTCTTGATCACAGCCAGCTACCCAGAGAGACCGAGTAGTTGAACCTGTGGGCTCGGGACCATAGTCACAGGGGACATCAAACTCAACTAGCATAACATACTACACAAAACATTGTTCCACCTCCTACTTTGGCAAGTATGAATGGGATCTTAAAAGGTTGCAAGCAGCCATCTAGATGCAGCGATGGGTCTCTCTTCGTCCAGAGCAAAGAAGAATGAAGAAAACCAAGGATTCTTGGAGACAATTAGTCCTAGCGACTGGTACAACATGCGATCTGTGGCCTATATGACTGTGAGACCAGAACTAGATGGTGCCCGGCTACCACTGTCAACTGCTTAGAGGGGAATCTATGTAGGAGATCCTGGATAGAGAGGGAGAACAATGTGGAATAAAACTCAAAATCATTTGAGAAAAAAAAAAGGGGGCAGGGGAGACCAGGTTTCTGGTCTGACAGAGCCTGGTGGAACCCCTGAGACTATGGTCCCTATATGCCCTGCAAGTCTGGAATTGAACCCACACCCGTGGCTTCCAGCCAAACGGTGGACAAGCATATGAGTTGAACATTTACCTGAGGTAGTACACTCCTAGTCATGGGAAAGGGCTGTTTATGAACAGGGAGACAGCTCAGGGGGCAGGAGTGCATGGAGGGATGCACACAGGGAGGCGGTAACTGTCGGGAGGAAGTGGGAGGAGACCTGTTGCACTGTGGTCAATTGTAGTCAATGTCTTGAGACAAAGTATATGTGAACTGTATGGAAAGTGAATTTGCTCTGTAAATCTTCACCCAAATCACAATAAAAAAAAGAAAAAAAATGTCATATTAAAAATAAGATAATAACTGGTTTCTCTGCTTCTTCACCAAGTTGATGTGGTCATGCTTAATTTTTAGTATAGAATAAGGTATTCATTTTATATCGCTGCTATAACAAATTTCCACATAGTTAGTGGTTTAAAACAATACACACTTATTGCTGTATATGTCTGGAGGTCAGAAGTCCAAACTGTGCCTTACGGGGCTAAATTCAAGGTATCCCCAGAGCTGTTGAATTTCTCCTGGAGGGAAGATTCTGTTTTCTTACGTTTTATAGCCTTTACTAGTACACATCACTCCAACTTTGCTTCAAGCATCACATCTTTCCTCATTCTTACTCTCCTGCCTCTCCCATAGAGGTACCTTGATGATTACATCACACCAGATAATCTAGGATAATTTCCCCATTCCCAGATCTTTAATTTAATCACATTTGCAAAGTTGATTTTGTTTCGTCACATGAGGCAACATATTCATAAGTTTAAGGGATTAAGGTATGGATATCTTCAGGAGATCATTATTCTACCCACCACAAATGCTAACTCACTTTGGTGTTACCTTGCAGTTCAGTTATTACTAATGTGGTTGTATAGCTTTTCATGTATTTGCTGTCAGTCTCGTTATCTTTTCTGTGAAATGCCTATTTGGGTTTGTTCATTTTCTGTGGGTTGGTTGCTCTTGACATGTAGGCATTCTTTCTATATTTTGGATTACAGGGTTTTTTTGTTTATTACATAGATGTTACAATTTTTTCCACAATTTATGACTTGTACTTGGTTCTTTTTGTTTACTTTGATTTACAGAAGTTTTACATTCTGATGGGGTCAATTGTGTGTGTTTCTTTAATAAATTCTTATTCTGAGGTTATGAAGATATACTTTTTAACATTATAAAAATTTAAAAACATTATATCTTTCAAATTAATATCTCCCCTCTTTGTGTTAGCAAAGACTGGGTGAGTATAAGCTACTGAAAGCAGAGCTAGTGTGGCTGGAACAAAGAAAGAGGTTCAATTGAAGGCAGGGGCAAGAATGACTTTGCCAAATTTTTCTTTGAATCAATGATGATGTGGTATTGTGGAGATATGTCCACATTGCTTTAGGATTAAGTAAGGTCATGGACAATTTATGACAGGTTGTTGAGCAGTTAAAAAAAAATTGAAAATGGTATTTCAGAGGAATGAGTGTGTGGCACAAGCATTAAGGGTTTGAAATTGCATGGCTTGCTCAGGGAATACCCAAACAAGAAAGTAGTTGCCATCAAGTTGATTCTGACTTGTGCTCCATAGAGTTTTCAAGGCTGTGACCTTTTCAGAAGCAGATTACCAGGCCTTTCTTTAAAGATGCTCTGGGTGGCTTTGAACTGCCAGCATTTTAGTTGAACACTTAACTGTTCAGGGACTCCTGTTCAGGAAATAGCAGGTAGGTAACGTATCATGAGCATAAGAGGGGAGGAATATGGCACAACATGGAGCTTCAAAATTAGATGGACACCAGATTTTTAAGAGTCTTTTATGCCTGCAAAAGGTTTTGACTATTCCCCATTGCAGTTAATTATGCCACTTATAAGTCATGTACTAATTTGCTTAGAATTTTAGAAAAGAGTATAGACGCAGCATGGAGGGGTTAAAAATTGGAGCTGGTATTACCATAGTCTCTTGTATATAGTAGCTTCCTAGGGAATTCAATTTCAGTGATGTCATTGCTCAGAATATATCTAATTTTTTTTTTTCCAGAAACAACCACAGAATTTGCAGTTCATTCTTTTGATTATTAGTGGTGGATTTTCAGGCTGTTTAAATAGATTTGATATTTCGTAATAAGCAAAGGTTATTTGGAGGAAGTTTGGCAACTAAAGCAAATGAGCAAGCTGGGTGAAACATGACATATGATGATACTGATTTTTGGATGTAGCTTCTAAAACGCTCTGAGAGCAATTTTAAAAGAGGAATTTTAGAAAGTATTTTGAGCTACGTCAGCATCATTATATATACAGAGGCTTCTAAGGTAACTAATTGTAAGAGCAGTGTTTATCTAGATGGTTAAGTATTGATGTTCAGAGAAACATGAAATTAAAAGCATACATAAAAATACTCATTATTGTATAAACTTTGTAAAGAAGCTAATTTTTATTTTATATTATGATTTTTGTTGATGTTACTATTTAATTAACATTTTTCCATTTGTGAGATTTTACTAATACAATTCTACATATTCTTTTGTCATTTTTTTTTCCATCACTTTCTGATCACAGCCTGTATTCCAGCCCCGTTCAGTACTGATTTGTTACTGATCCTGGTAAGCTGGCTTCCTCTTTGGGCTGTTCTTAGTTCTCAGTATGTTGTTGATGCATAAACTCCCTGTGGAGGATTCTGGCTTATTGCCTTTTGTTTTGTCATCCTCTGCTTACCAACCAACCAAACCTAACTCCCTATGAGTAGTGATTCTTTTCCCTTCTGTCCCTGCGTTCTCATTGATAGTTCTTTCCTTCTGAATTTATAGTTGTTTTCCCTGTGTATGTTTTGAAAATACACTATGGAGTACACAAAACCTCTCATAATGGTCATAATTCTTTTTTTCAAGTTATAAACTTGCATTTAACCAAATTTTAAAGAATAAAGTTATCTGCCGAGAAGAAATTTAGAAAAAAGTCCCCCCTCCTTTCTTTGGTGTATTACAATTGATCTTATCTTTGTCTTGAGCTAGTGCTGATTCATTCATCTTCAAAACTGTTACTGAGCATCCTTTATTCACTTATCAGTCATTTATTGCCTCTTTCCTGTTTTCAAGGTGTGCTAGTTATTGGGGAAAACAATTTAATGTAGGACCTGGTATTTCCCTTCCATAATCTTACATTAGTTGTCCAGTGTTGGAAAAAGATGAACAAAGAAGAGGGCATCTCAATCAAACTGGGAGATTAGGGCATGCTTTCTACAAGAGGGACATTTGAGCTGAGATTTAAAACATGATTAGCAATTAGCTCTATGAAGAATGTGTAAAGGCTTGCTCCCCCGACCACCAGCAGAGGGCTTAGCGAGTGTGAAGGCACAGAAGTGTGAAACAGAATGGAGACCTGAACTAGGGTTGAGTGAAGCAGAATAGTGGGAGATGAACAGGATTAGGTTTAGGCACGAGCCAGATAATGAAAAGCTTTGAAATTTGTGCTTTCTCTTAAAGCTGTGGGAGTCACTCATATATTCATTTATTCATTTCTATTATGTTCCCGATCCTTGCCTTGGTTTGATGGATTTGGACAGCAGATCCTACTTTAAACAGCTCATTGTCTAATGAAAAAGACTGATAATTATACAATAAGGAATTATCTTTACTTATGCACATTGGGACCTTTCAAATTGAAAACAGTGTAATTTTTTTCTGGAGATGTTAAAGAACTTTGGTGAAGGCTTTCTATAGGATGAGAACTAAAATATATAAACTATAAGATTTTAACAGCTTATGTTGTCATACATAGATTTTTTTATGAGGAATATTAAAAATAGCACATTGAGAATTAAACAATATCTGAGTATAAAATCTGGCACTGCCACTTAGAAGTATGTGACTGTATGTAAGTCTTTCAACTTTCTTTCATCCATGAACTAGGGATACGAAGGTAAAAACAATTTTATTGCCAATGTTGAGGAAATTATAGGCTAAGGGAAGTAAATAACCACTTATGTTTATCACAGTAAAATAATAGTAATGATAGCTCATGATATTGGCAAAATAATAGACACATAGATTACCATTATTGCTCCGACTCATAGTGACTCTTACATACAACAGAACAAAACACTGCCCTGTCCTAAGTCAGCCTCTCAATCCTTGCTATATCTCAGCCCATCGTTGCAGCCACTGTGTCAATCCATCTCACTGAGGGTCTTCCTGTTTTTCGCTGACCTTCCACTTTACCATGCTTTCTCCAGGGAATGGTCCCTTCTGACAATATGACCAAAGTCTGGCCATCCTCGCTTCCAAGGAGCATTCCGGCTGCACTTCTTTGGGGAGAGATTTGTTTGTTCTTCTGGCAGTCCATGATACTTTAAGTATTCTCCAGAACCACAACTCATAAGCATCAACTCTTCTTCTGTCTTCCTTATTCATTGTCCAGCTTTCACATTCATATGAGGCTATTGAAAAATACCATGGCTTGGGTTAGGTGCACCTTAGTCTTCAAAGAGATATCTTTGCTCTTCAGCACTTTAAAGAGGTCTTTTGCAGAAGATTTACCCAGTGCTATGTATCATCTGATTTCTTGACTACTACTTGCACTCGTGTTGATTGTGGATACAAGTAATGTGAAATTTTTGACAATCTTTTCTCCATTTATTGTGATGTTGCTTATTGGTCCAGTTGTGAGGAATTTTGTTTCTTTATGTTGAGGTGTAATCCATACTGCAGACTGTAGGCTTTAACCTTCGTCAGTCAATGCTTCAAGTTATCTTTAGTTTCAGCAAGCAAAATTGAGTTGTCTGCATATAGCAGGTTGTTAATGAGTCTTCCTCCAATCCTGGTGTTGTGTTCTTCTTCATATAGTCGAGCTTCTCAATTATTTGCTCAGCATACAGATTGAATAAATATGGTGAAAGGATACAACCCTGATGGACACTCTTCCTGTTTTTAAACTTTTCAGTATCCCCTTGCTCTTTTTGAAGGACAGCCTCATAGTCTATGTACAGGGATCTCTGGTAGCATAGTGCCTAAGGCACTTGACTGCTACTCAGAAGGCTGGCGGTTCAAACCCACCACCCACTCCTCGGAAGGAAGGTTGGACAATCCACTTCTATAGTGATACTGCCTCGGACACCCAAAGAGAGGTCGCTATGAGTCGGGTCCGAATCGATGGCACACAACAACAACAACAACAGTCTATGTACGGGTTCCTCATGAACATAATTAAGTGTTCTTGAATTCCTATTCTTCTCAATGTTACCCATAATTTGTTATGATACACACAATAGAATGTTTTTGCATAGTCAATCAAACACAAGTAAATGTATAAACATAGATTAGTAGGGCATATAGATGTATAGATTAGTGGGACAGAAAAGAGAGTCCAGAAATAGACCCGTACAGATATACCCAACTGATCTTTGACAAAGGAGCAAAGGCAGTGAGAAATGGTAATCTTTTCAACAAATAGTACTGGAACAATTGCATGTGCATATGAGTCGGGGCCGACTCGACGGCACATAACAACAACAACAACAACATACAAAAAAAAAAAAAAAAAATCAACCCTAGACACAGACCTTCCTCAGAAATTGTTTTCCTTAAAAATTAACTGAAAAGTGGATCATAGACCTAAACATAAAATGTGAAATTATAAAACTTCTAGACTAAAAGTATGCATGACCTTGGGTTTGATACTGAGGTTTTGAATAAGCATCAAAAAACAAAATTCATGAAAGAAAAACATTGGTAAGTTTGGCTTATATTATAAAGGACTTGAATCCAAAATATATAAAGAAATCTTAAAACTCAATAAGAAAATTAACCCAATTTAAAAATGGGCAAGAGATTTAAACACTTAACTAAACAATGCATTCAAATGTCAAATTTTCATATGAAAAAATGATAAGAATAATTTTCATTAGGGAATTGCAAATTAAAAGTGATAGACCATCATAAACCTATCAGGATGGTTGAAATCTAGAAAAGTGACTGCCAGTTGCTGGCAAGGATGTGCAGCAATTGGGACTCTCCTATGCACATTGCTGGTAGGAAAACAAAAGGATGTTATACACTGTGGATGATAGCTTGGCAGTTTCTTACAAAGCTGCATGATCTTACTAGGTGATCTCCACAATTGCACTGTAGGAATTTGCCCTGCTGACTTGAAAACTGATGTCTCCACAAAAAACTTATAGTACCTTTATTCACAATTGCCCCAAACAGGAAACAACCAACATATGCTTCAGTAGGTGAATGGAGACACATCCATTTGTCCGCACAACAGAATTTAATTTAGCAATTAAAAGACCTATCAAGCCATGGAAAGATGTGAATGAATCTTAAATGTATGTTGTTAAGTGAAATAAGCCTTTCTGAAAAGGCTATGTAGTGCGTGATTTCATATACATGATATTCTGGAAAAGGCAATATTATAGAAATAAGCAATGGTTGTCAGGTCTTAGGGTAAAAAAGAAGGTTGAATATTTGAAGTACATTATATGATACTGTATGTGACACTGCATTTATTAAAATCCATACAGCTTTCCAATATAAAGAGTAAACTTGAATGTATGTAAGTTTTTGAAAAATCATTTAGAATATTGGTTGATCTCAGAATGGAATGAAGAATGTAACAATCTAACTCTGTTATAAATGTATGAAACTACCTTACTTGAAGGAGCTCTGGTAGCATAGTGCCTAAGGCGCTTGACTGCTAACCAGAAGGCTGGCGGTTCAAACCCACCAGCCACTCCTCGGAAGGAAGACGGGACAATCTACTTCCGTAGTGATACTGCCTCGGAAACCCAAGGAGAGGTCGCTGTGAGTCGGGTGTGACTCGACGACACATAACAACAACAGCAACCTTACTTGAGTGAGTGCGGGGAGGAGGTGTTGATCTAAGTAAATCTAGGACTAAGTGGAGTCTAAAACTAAAGGCAAAAGAAACTATGTATCAGCATTGTAGTCTAGTCGATAAAGTCGTTTTCTGAAGGGGCATGGGTTAACAATTCTGATAATGCTATATGTGTACACTGGAATATAACCTGTTGAAGTGATGGACTATATTAATTGATTTATCAGTGTTGAACCACTCTTGTATGGTTCTAGAATAAATCCCACTTAGTTTTAGTGTATATTTCTTTTTATATATTGTTAGATATGGTTTGTTAATATTGGGCTTGTGAGAATTTTTGCAACTGTGTTCATGACCAACGTTGGTCTGTACTTTTTCTGTCTTGTAATGTCTTTGCCTGTTTTTTGTATTAGGGAGAATGTGGTTTCACAGAATGAGTAGGACGTGTCCTCTCTGCTTTTATTTTGTGAAAGAAATTGTAAAGAATTGGTATCATTTCTTCTTTAACGTTTGATAGAATTCACCAGTGTTTTCTGTTTAGAAGGTTATTAATTATTGATTTAATTTTCTTAATAGGTATACCTATTCAGGTTATCTGTTTCTCCTTGGGGAGATTTTGGTAGTTTGTGTTTTTCAAAGAATTGATGTAGTTCATCTAAATTACCTAATTTGTGGACATAGAAAACCAGTTGCTGCCAAGTTGATTCTGACTCATGATGTCAGAGTAGAACTGTGCTCCGTAGTGTTTTCAATGGTTCATATTTCGGAAGTAGATCAAAAGGCCTATCTTCTGAATCATCCCTTGGTGTAGGATTCAAACCTCCAGTTTTTTGGTTAGTAGTCAAGCCCTCTAACCATTTGTACTACCCAAGGACCCTAGAATTGTTGGTCATATTCTAGTATTATCTTCCTAATGTCCTTGGGATTAATGGAGCTGGCCTCTGTCTCATTTTTATGTTGGTAATTCATGTCTTCTCTCTCTTTTTTTCTTGGTTAGGCTGGTTAGAGTTTTACCATTTTATTACTCATTCCAGAGAACCAGCTTCTTGGTTTTGTCTATTTTTATCTGTTGTTTTCCTGGTCTCAATTTCATTGATCTCTGCCCTAATTTTTTTTTTTTTTATTATTTCTTTATTATTTTCTTTTAAATAATAATTATTTTCTTAGCTTTCTAAAATGGAAGCATAGGTTATTGATTTTAGTAACTCTTCATTTCTAATGTGTATTTAATGTTATAAAATTTCCTCTGAGTGCTGCTTTTGCTGTTGCCTATAAATTTTGACATGCTGTGTCTTCATTTAGTTAAAAAATATGTATGTTTAATTTACTTTTGAGTCTACTTCTTTGGCTCATATTTTTTCAGCAGTGTGTTTAATTTCCAAATGTAGAGGTTTTCCAGCTATCTTTCTATTGCTGATTTCTAGTTTAATTCTCTTCTGGTCTGAGAATATATTTTGTATTATTATTTATTTTAAATTTGTTAAGGTGTGTTTATGGGCTAGAATTTGGCCTTACTTGCTGATTGTTATATGTGAGCTTGAGAAGAATGTGTATTCTGCTATTATTATATGCGGTGTTCTGTGAATATCAATAAGATCAAGTTGATTGATAGTGCTATTCAGATAAAATCTATCCTTATTCATTTGTGGCCTGCATGATAAAAATTACTGAGTGAGGGGTGTTGTGTAGGATTCTATCTTAGAAAATTAATAAATACTGAGATTTGTCATGTATAAATGGGTTTAGGTTTTTGCAAGGTAGACATTGGCAGGGTGAACAAATAAGACCTCACAACATTCATTTAGAACCAAACAAACAAAAAAAAAACACATTCACTGCTGTCAAGTCGGATCCAACTCATAGTGATCCCTCTTTGGATTTCTGAGGGGGTATCACTGTGGAGGTAGATCGCCCAATCTTCCTTCCGAGGAGTGGCTGGTGGGTTTGAACCATCAGCCTTCTGGTTAGCAGTCAAATGCCTTAGGCACTATTCCAACGTTAGTTCAGTGTTTAGCATCCACTTCTTTAGACTTAAAAGGTTTTTTTTTTTTTTTTTTTTTACCTTTTACACCAAGTTTTAGGAGGAAGGCTTAAACATCGCTTGAACTCATTGGAGGCCCCTTGTAGTTTGGGTCTGAGCTTGATGGCAGTAGGTCGAGTCTTAGCAGGCTCTTGGTCTTCAGAGAGAGTAAGAGAGTGAAGAAAGATCCCTTGCCGTATTCTCTTGGTGAGTGAGAAGAAATTCGGAGTTTATTTGTGAAAATCTCACTTTGACTTCCACGATAAGTCAGGGCTAGTGTGACATCAGAGACTACATCCACTCTTCACTTACTGACATGGTTAGGTTCCAAAGACCAGATAGTTTTATGGGGAAATCAGCATTATGCAAAAATGGAGGTTTTCTGTTTGTTTGTTTCCAGACCAACCATTTGTATGATTTTTTTTTTTTTTTTCACTTAGAAAATATAATCATAGAAATAATCACAGCTGAGATTTACTAATGTGTACTCATCACTGTGAAAAATCCTCTGTAGAGAAGGAGGCTTGGAAGAGACAAAGTTGGATAAAGCCAAGCTGTGTGACTGGAGGGCCCACAGTTAAACCACTTCATCATCTTCCTGTACTAGATCAGAGCTTCCCTCGGGAGCTGCCTCCAGGGCTCCAGTCATATGCTTGTAAGCTTTGCATTTGTGATCTAGGAATCTGCTCTGCGTTCAAGTCACTGAGCCTGCGGCTTTTAGTGAGGGTTCTGGAAGCTTAGCTTCACACCTAGCCCCACTGGGGCAGAAGCTTCAGGCCTTACTTGGGATGTCACTCAACTCATAACATTTTTTACAGACACCTTCTCTAGTGTCTCTTTCTTCCCTTTTTTCTTCCTTTCCCACCCCAAAGCAGTTTTTAGCTGAAGGGCCTCAATCCATATGTTGTTGTTGTTGTAAGGTACCTTGAGTTGGTTCAGACTTAGACCAACCCTATGCGTACAATAGTATCAACCACTGCCCAGTACTGTGCCATTCTCACAGTCCTTGCTATGCTTGATTCCAACTGTGCATCCATTCATTGTAGCCTCATCATTGTCAATCCATCTCATTGAGGATCTTCCTCTTTTTTTGCTGATCCTCCACTTTACGAAGCATCATATCCTTCTCCAGGGACTAGACCATTCCGATAACATGACTAAAGTACCAGAGACAAAGTCTGGCTATTCTTGCTTCTAAGAAGCATTCTGGCTGTGCTTCTTCCAACACAGATTTGTTCATTCTTCTAGCAATCCATGGTATTTTCAGTATTTTTTGCCAACACCAAAATTCAAATATGTTAGTTCCCCTTCAGTCTTACTTATTCATTGTCCAGTTTTCACATGCATATGATGCTATCGAAAATACCATGGCTCGGATCAGGTGCACCTTAGTCTTCAAAGTGACATCTTTGCTCTTTGACACTGTGTAGAGTTCTTTTGCAGCTGATTGGCCCAGTGCAGTATGTTGTTTGATTTCTTGACTGCTGCTTCCATGGGCGTTGATTGTGGCCCGAATAAAATGAAATCCTTGACAATATCAATCTTTTTTCTGTTTATCATGCTGTTGCTTATTTTTCTAGTTGTGAGGATTTTTTTTTTTTTTTAATTGTGATTGGGGTGAAAATTTACAGAACAAATTCATTTTCTGTACAGCAGTCAGTTGTGAGGATTTTTGTTTCTTTATATTGAAGTATAATCCACATTTAAGGTGTAGTCTTTGATCTTCATAGGTAAGTGCATCAAGTCTTCCTCACTTTCAGCAAGTAATAACAAGAGGTTTTCTTATTTATTCTAGATGTTTTGTTTGAAGTCTTGTGCATCAGATGGTTTGAGTGCCTAATTTGAAAAATAAAAATCAACTAACAGTCTATTTTTTTAAATATTGTCCTAAATGTGAAATGTTGGATAAAGTTGTAGTCAATAAGTGATGAGTAGATGTATTATCTTATGTTATGTCTTTTCTTCAAGGTTAAAGCTTAGCCGAAGGTCACATTTTTTCTTCAAGGTTAAAGATTAGAGAAATTGTTTAGACTTATGTCTCAAGGCTGGTTTACAAAGATTAATCATGATATGTCTTTATCATACCATGCCAGGTGAAAGGTATCTTAAAAGGTTTTTTTTTTTTTTTTTTTATCATATTCTTCACATGCTTCTAAGTCTAAGTTCAGAAGTTTTCTAAATAATTTTCTAACAATTTACAGGTTTCTAATAATTTATAGTTAATGTTAGGCTCATGAAGGTAGATATTTCTACTTCTAATGTAGTATTATGAGTGATTATACAAAAGTGTTTTGAAAGCGTAGTCATGACTTATACCTTAGGGATTTGAGAACATTGTAGAAACGTACAAAACAAGGGCTATCAAAGTCTCCAGTTTTGTTGTTGTTGGTAGGTGCCTGCAGTGTAGTAAATTACTTTGTGTGGCTTTTCTACCCATAAGTCTTTTGTAAACTCCAAGGTGGAGTTTGCTATGAGCAACGAGGAGCTCCTAATTGCTGAAGGTGTCCATTTGGAGTATTTCTGTTGGGAGTGGCACAAAACAATGTTCTGGGAGGTGCCCACTCTCTCTCAGGTGCTTAGAGTTCTGATGCTATAATTGGCTAGTTGGACCACCCTGTGGGCTGTAAAGGAGATCTCCTGGAGGCAGAACTCTCTCTGACTGCTGGTTGAGGAAGACGTGCTGTTGAAAGAGACATGGGCTCCTGAAACACGCGTTGCTGGGAAAGAGACGCAAGAGACACGCATTGCTGAGTGAGACACTGAGGGACCAGCACTGCTGCTGAAAGAGACTGTGAGAGACTCTTGGCTGAGGGACGGTGGGCTGGGAGAGAGACTGAGCGTTCTTCCTGAATTTGAGTTGTAAACTGGTGCTTCCCTAATAAACCCTGTAATCTGTGAGTTCTGTGTGGCCACTGCAGTGAATTGTCGAACCCAGGAGAGAGGTGGTGGGAGCTTTGGGAGGAACGGTTGGTGAAAGGGCTGGAGGGAGGCAGCATGTTTGGCCTTGCAGTAATAGGCCTTGGGTTACTGCTGTCTTCCTCTTGTGAGATTAGAGGAGGTCAGAACATGTGGCCTCCTTACCATTTTTGCAGTGCCATTAAGTCATCTCCGACTCATGGTGACCTTATATACAACAGAACGAAACACTGCCCAGTTCTGTGCCAACCTCACGATCGCTGCTGTACCTGAACCCATTGTTGCAGCCACTGTGCCAGTCTGTCTTGTTGAGGGCCTTCCTCTTTTAGTTTAGGTTGACCCTCCACTTTACCAAGCGTGATATTCTTCTCCAGAGAATGGTCCCTTCTGACAAAGGCCATTCTTGCCTCCAAGGAGCATTCCACCTGCACTTCCTCTAGCACAAATTTGTTAGTTCTTTTAGCAGTCCATGGTACTCTTAGTATTCTTTGCCAGTACCACAACTCAAAAGCATCAACTTTTCTTCAGTCTTCCTTGTTCATTGTCCAGCTCTCACATGCATATGAGGTGATTGAAAATACCATGACTTGGGTTAGGCGCACCTTAGTCTTCAAAGAGATATCTTTGCTCTTCAGCCCTTGAAGGAGGTCCTTTGCAGCAAATTTGCCCAGTGCTATACGTCATCTGATGTCTTGACTGCTTCTTCCATTGGCACTGATTGTAGAACCAAGGAATATGAAATCTTTGACAACTTCAATCTTTTTTCCATTTATCGTGATGCTGCTTATTGGTCCAGTTGTGAGGATTTTTTGTTTTCTTTATATTGAGGTGTAATCCATACTGCAGACTGTAGTCCTCAATCTTCGTCAGTAAGTGCTTCAAGTCATCCTCACTTTCAGCAAGCAAAGTTGTGTTGTCAACATATCACAGATTGTTAACGATTCTTCCTTTAATCCTGATGCCACGTTCTTCTTCATATAGTCCAGCTTCTCGGATTCTTTGCTCAGCATACATATTGAATAAGTATGGTGAGAGGATACAACCCTCACACACTCCCTTCTTGATTTTAAACCATGCAGTGTCCTTTTGTTCTGTTTGAATGACAGCGTCCTGGTCTGTACAGGTTCTACATGAGCACAAGTAAGTGTTCTGGAATTCCCATTCTTCTCAATCTTAATGTTTTTTTATTATGATCCACACAATTGAATGCTTTTGCATAGTTAGTAAAAAAAAACAAGTAAACATTTTTCTGGTATTCTTTGCTTTGAGCCAAGATCCATCTGACAGCAGCTATGATACCACTCATTCCACGTCCTCTTCTGAACCCAGCTTCCGTTTCTGGAAGTTCTCTGTCAATGTATTGCTGTAACTGTTTTTTAATTATCTTCAGTAAAATTTTACTTGCGTGTGATATTAATGATATTGTTCAATAATTTCCACATTCTGTGGGATCACCTTTCTTTGGAATGGGTACAAATACTTATCTCTTCCAATTAGTTGACCAGATAGCTGTCTTCCAAATCTCTTGGCATAGCTAAATGAGTGCCTCTAGCGGGGCATCCGTCTCCAGCTTTACTAGTGGATGTATCTCTTTGTCCCATCAGTTCCATGAGTTTTTGCCTCATATATTTTGTTAGTCTGTTGTGAGATCATAACATTTAGACTGTTACAACTTTTGGAGAATTGACCCTAATAATTCTCCTTATTCGGAAAGCTGCTTATTTGGTACTTAATATCGCTACTGCAGCTTATTTTTGATTAGTGTTAGCATGACATAGCTTTCTTCATTTCTTTACTTTTTGCCTATCTATATTTAAAGTAGCTTTCTTGTAGACAGCATATAGTTGTGTCTTTTTTTTTTTTAATCTACTCTGTTGATAGTCTCTGTCTTTTAATCAGTATATGGCTTAATTTTCTAGTATTGCTGCTACAAAAAAAATACCACTACTATGCAGCTTCTAAGAGCAAAAGTTCATCCTCTCTAGATATGGAAGGTAGACGTCCCAGCCAGTGCATAGGCTGTAGATGAGGGTCCTTCCTTGTTGGTAGCCCCAGGAGTTCCCTCCCCTTCTTCATTGTTCCTCAGCAGTCTTCAGGTATTCCTTGGTATGTGTCTTCTCCCTGAATGTGTGTCCCTGTTCTATTCTCCTTTTACAAGACACTACTCAGAAATGATTAAGTTTAGGGACCGTACTACTCTGATGTAGCCTCATGAACATAACAAAAGAAAACTCCTATCTCTAAAATAAGGTCATCTTTATAGGCACAAGGGTTAAGACTTCAGCACATATTTTATAAGAACACAGTTCAATCCATAACAGTATATTTGACCATTCACATTGAAAGTGATGGTTGATATAATTGGACTATTAGCTACCATATTGGTAACTGTGTTCTATTTGCATTGGTTCTTTGTTCCTTTTTTTTCCCCCTCACTTCTTTGATTTTAATGGAGAATTTTCTATGATTGTTTTTTAGTCACCTCTGTTAGCATATCATTTGCATTTCTTTAAAAATTTTTTTTTTCATGGTGTTTTGGTCACCTAGTGCCCCTCTAACAAAAAATACCACAAATGGGTGGCTTTAAACAGGGATTTATTCCCTTACAGTTTAGGAGACTAGAAGTCTGTGTTCATAGTTTCAACTTTAGGGGTTGGGTGAAAGCCCCTCAACCTTGGGCTTAGTTCTGCTTGTTCCTGGTCCAATAAAACTGGAAGCTTCTCTTAACTCAGGTAGCTGCTGGGTGCTGAGGCTGACAAACCCGAGGTCGACAGGTCAAAAAATTATCAAACAACATAGCAGGCCACTAGTTGAAGTCCAGAAACAGTCTGAAGGTCAGCAGACAACATGGTAGGCCACTGAGATGAAGACGTGCCCAAATGCAGGATTCAGATGTGCCCTAAACCTCAGGGACCTTTCTGAAAGCTTCTTATATACTGAAAGCAACTACTTGACTGTTCATAGTAGATTCCACCGTGGACTTGATTACTTGTCTCATCATCAGAATAACTACATCCATTTGCTGAGCCACTCAAAACTAGGCCCAGACAAGTTGAGACATAACTTTACCACAGGTGGTTAGTGTTTTTAATATACTTTTTTTCCCCCTAATTTATGTCTATCTTCATATAGCACTATGCCATTTAGATTTAGTATGGATACCTGTGATAGGTGGAGCTGTGTGTCAACTTGGCTAGACCCCAGTTCTGTGTGTTTGTTCCCATGATGAGATCGGATGACTGTGTTCTGAGTGCCAATCTGCCCAAGAAGAGTTTCTCTAGGGGTGTGGCCTGCTTCCAGGATATCCAGGGACATCCTGGGAAGAGAGACATTCTTCTGTGGCTCGGGGCCCTGGTGTGCTGCCTACAACCTTCTATGAGTGAGCAGCCCACTGCTCGGCCTGGAGATCTTGGATTCATCTTTCGTTGGAGTGAACAGCCAATGTACTGCCTGCCAGCCTTGAATTTCTTGGCCTCCTGTGGTTGTGGAAGCTAAGGCTGCCTCCAGCCTGACATTTCCTCCAGGGACTTTGGACTTGCCGGCTTCTATATGTTTGTGAGCCATTTTCCTAAGATAAATTTTTTTTTTTTCTCTCTCTCTCTATACGTTTTGCTGGTTTTTGTTTCTCTAGAGAACCCACTCTAGTGCAATACCTTATAACAAATTGTAGATGACCTTGCAAAGAATGGGAATTCCAGAACACTAAATTGTGTTTATGGCATAGTGGATAAGGCATTTGATTGCTAACCAGAAGATCAGTGGTTCAAACCCACTGGCTGCTCCATGAAAGGAAGATGGGGCGATCTACTTCCATAAAGATTTACAGTCCCAGAAACCCAATGAGGATTGCTATGAGTTGTACTTGACTTGATGGCAGTGCCTTTTTGTTTATTTTTTTGTACATAGACCATAGGCAATCTATTTGACATACATAGGCAGTCATTCAAATAGAATAAAGGGATACTACGTGGTTTATAAAAAAGGAAACATGTATGTCAGGGTTGTATCCTCTCACCATACTTATTCAGTCTTCATGGTGACCAAATAATCTGAGAAGCTGGACTATGTGAAGAAGAATGTGGCATCAGAATTGGAGGAAATCTCATTAACAACCTGCAGTATGCAGATGACACAACCTTGCTTGCTGAATGAAGAAGACTTGAAGCACTTACTGATAAAGATCAAAGACTACAGCCTTCAGTATGGATTCCAAAAAAAAGAAAAACCCCAAAAACTCACTGCTGTCAAGTCGCATCCAACTTGTAGTGACCTCTCCTTGGGTTTTTAAGGCGGTATCATTATGGAAGTAGATTGCCCAGCTTTCCTTCAGAAGAGTGCCTGGTGGGTTTGAACCACCAGCCTCCTGGTTAGCAGTCAAATGCCTTAGGCACTACGCCAGCAGAGCTCCTTCAGTATGCATTGCACTTCAACATAAAGAAAATAAAATTCCCCACAACTGGACCAATAAGGAACATCACAATAAATGGAGAAAAGATTGAAGTTGTCAAGGATTTCATTTTACTTGGATTCATAATCAATGCCCATGGAAACAACATTCAACAAATCAAATGATATATTCCGTTGGACAAGTATGCTGCAAAAGACTTCTTTAAAGTATTTAAGAGCAAACATGTCACTTTGAAGACTAAGGTGCACCTGACGCAAGCCATGGTTATTTTTAGTAGCCTCATATGCTTGTGAAAACTGGACAATGAAGAAAGAAGACTGAAGAAGAATTGATGCATTTAAATTGTGGTGTTGGCAAAAATATTGAATATACCATGGACTGCTAAAAGAACAAAGAAATCTTAGATCAAGTACAGCTGGAGTGCTCCTTAGAAGCAAGAATGGCCAGACTTCATCACTCATACTTTGGTCATGTTGTCAGAAAGGACCAATCCCTGAAGAAGGATATCATGCTTGGTGAAGTGCAGGGTCAGGGACAAAGGGGAAGATCCTCAATAAGATGGATGGACACAGTGGTTGCAACGATGGGCTCAAGCATAGCGGGAATTGTGAGAACGGAATAGGACCAGGCAGTGTTTTGTTCTGTTGTACATAGATAGGGTCGGCATGAGTTGGAACCAACTCATTGGCACCTAACACCACCACCACTGCTACCTTATGACAGTATTCCCAATTTCTCCCTCTCCTCCTCTTTGACATTCCTATCATATATCTGCCTTAGCCAAAAAAAAAAAAAAAAAACCTACAAACCCAGACTCACTGCCATCAAGTTGTTTCCTACTCATAGTAACCCCTATTGGGTTTCTTAAGCTGTAAATCTTTATGGAAGTAGATCACTCCGTGTCTTTCTTCTGGGGAGCATCTGATGGGTTTGAACCATTGACCTTCCAGTTAGCAGTCAAGTGCCTTATCCCCTATGCCACCAGAGCTCCTTTCCACATAATGCATTATTATTACTGTTAACAGTCAGATATCTTTAAGTCAATTAACAGTAAGATTTTTTTTTTTAAATTATAGTACCTTCATTAATTCCTTCTCCATAATTCTTTATGTTGAGCCATGCTTCTTACTTGTATAGTTGTTCTTTTTGAATTTTCAAATTTCTTGTAAGACATGTTGGCTAGTGAGAAATTGTCAGTTTATGATAGTTTAAGAGTGTTTCATTTCTGTGTAATTTTTGAAGGATAATTTCAATGAACGTTAAATTCTTAGTGTTCTGTTCCATTCTTTTCTTTCAACGCTTTAAATATTTCACTTTACTCTCTTCTTGGTTCAGTGTCTGATGAATTTGTTGTAGTTTTTATCCTTGTTCATATAAGTAAGGGGCAGCCTTCCCCTGTCATCATCCAAGTTTTTCTTTTCTTTGCTACAGCTTGAATAGGATATGCCTAGGCATCGACTTGATGATGGTGGGTAGGTGAGAATTTGTTGGTATTTATAGTACTTGGCTCCATGGCAGTGAGTTTGGATTTTGGTTGGTTTTATTATACTTTGTACTCTCGGAGCTTCCTGAATCTGTGGCTTGGTGCTTACATTAATTTTGAAATGTTCTTACCCATTTACTTCTTCAAATTATTTCCTCTGCTACCATTTTTTTTTTTTTTTATAGCATCACGTGAGAGAAAGATTAGCATTGTGTGCTTATGAAAATACATTAGAGGAGGATGGAGCTGGCAAAAAGAAAAAGTGTAACATGGACATTATTTGTGTCAAAATATGGTACTCTTTCTATTCTACTTCTGCATGTATTCCAGTTAAGTGCATACTATTCTTTATAATTGTCCCACTGTTCTTCAATGATCTATTCCCTCCCCCCCTTCTCGTTTATTTCTTTATTTATCCCTTTGCATTTTTTTCATCTAATATTTATTTTTTTAATTTAATTTTTATTTGTTTATTTATTTATTTTTAAAATTAGGATTTGGGTGAAGATTTACAGAGTAAATTCACTTTTCATACAGCAGTTCACATATACTTTGTCTCATGTCATTGACCAAAATTTACAATGCAG
>NW_006921814.1:4126142-4133225 GCF_000298275.1 Orycteropus afer afer
TTGTCTCCGAGGCATTGTGGCGTTGTTGTATTTAGATCTCTGTTAACTGTTTGTGAAGAGCAGTCAAGGGTGATTCCGGCTCTTCTTGGTGGTTTTTTATTGTTGGCCTGTTGGTGGAGAAGGAGATAGTGGCTGTCGCTCAGTAAGTGAAATTGCAGGTGGTGTGGGTTTAGTTGTGTCTTATGGGGACTGTTGTTGTCTCCCACTCAAGTAGACACAAATTATAATCAAATAACCTTTAAAAAACTTGTCCGTCTTGCAGGTCTCGAGTATCCTTGAGGTGTCTGGAAAGCAGATGTGTTCTTAAGCCCTAGGAATCTGCGAGAGCGCTGTCTCTTTAAATATCCAAAATAGGCAAGCTGCTTTTTAAACCTTCAAAATGGCGGCCACCTCCTGACCGGCAAAAGTCCACAGCTCAGCCCACCTTTCTGTTCACCTTCTCTGCTTGTTCCCCAGCCACCATGCACAGTCCTCTGTGAAGTCTCTGGCTAGCAGGGTGATTTTTCGGTTAATTCTTAAGTCCTACTACTACTCGGGAATCTCCAAGATGTCTGTGCCGTCAGGATCGCTGCCAGACTGCAGCTCCGTATGTCTCCTTTTTTGGTATTTTCACACAAATTCTTCTGCTAGTTGGGGTTTTGTCCACTTCTATATCCTTCCCTTCAAGGCTCAGGGGTCCAGGATTATCTTCTGTGTCTTTGTTAATTGGTTTCCCTTTTCTTTGTTGAAAAGGGTCTGTGCAGTCTTTCTGCCTAGTCCGCCATCTTGCCGGAACCCCTCATTTTTAGTTCTTAAAGATCCTACATGTTCGCTTATATTGTCCATCTACCCTTGTGACTTGTTTTAACATATTAATCATGTTGCCATTGCTGTGTGCTGTGTAGTCAATTCCTACTCAGCGCAATCTTTTATGGCAGAGTAGAACTGCCCCATAGGGTTTTCTAGGATTTAAGGAAGCAGATCACCAAGTCTTTTGATTAGCAGCTCAGTGCTTAACCATCGTGCCACCAGGGCTCAGTACTTTACTCATGTTGTTGATGTTAGGTGCCATTGAGTTGGCTGCAACTCATGGCAATCCTGTGTACAACAGAACAAAACACTGTCAAGTTCTGTGCCAACTTCACAACCTTGCTGTACCTGAACCCGTTGTTGCAACCACTGTGTCAATCCATCTCATTGAGGGCCTTCCCCTTTTTCGTTGACTGCCCCTCATTTACCAAGCATGATATCTTTCTCTGGGGAGTAGTCCCTTCTGACAACATGACTAAAGTAGGTGAAACGAAGTCTGGCCATTCTCTTTTCCAAGGAGCATTGCGGCTGCACGTCTTCCAGAACAGATTTGTTAGTTTTTCTGGCAGTCCGTGGTACTTTGAGTGTTCTTCTTTGACACCACAGCTCAAAAGCATTTGATAAATTTGATAATTTCCACATTCTGTGGGATCACCTTTCTTTGAAATGGGTACAAATATGGATCTCTTCCAGTCAGTTGGCAAGGAAGCTGTCTTCCAAATTTCTTGGCATAGACGAATAAGTGCCTCCAGTGTGACATCGGTTTGTTGAAGCATTTCAGTAGGTATTCTGTCAATTCCTTGAGCCTTGCTCTTTGCAAAATCCTTCAGTGCAGCTTCGACTTCTTCCTTCAGTACCATTGGTTCTTGATCATATGCTACCTCCTGAAATCGATGAACATTAACCAGTTATTTTTGGTACAGTGACATCTTTTTTATTTTACTTTTCAATTCTTTTAATTTTTATTTTTGCAGTGCCTTCCATCTTCTTTTGATGTTTCCTTCATCATTCAATACTTTGCCCATTGAATCTTTCAATATTACAATTTGAGCCTTGAATTTTTTCTTCAGTTCTTTCAGTTTGAGAAATACTGAAGGTGTTCTTCCCTTTTTGTTTTCTAACTCCAGGTCTTTGCCCATTTCATTATAATAATTCACTTTGTCTTCTCAAGCTGCCCTTTGAAATCTTCCATTCAGCCCTTTTATCTTGTCATTTCTTCCATTTACTTTGTCTACTCTCCATTCAAGGGCAAGTTTCAGAGTCTCTTCTGACATGCATTTTGGTCTTTTCTTTCTTTCCTGTCTTTTTATGTCCTTTTGCTTTTTTCATGGATGATGTTCTTGATGTCATCCCACAGTTCCTCTGGTTTTTGGTTATTGGTGTTCAGTGCATCCAGTCTGTTCTACAGATGGTCTCTAAATTCAGGGGCGATAGAATCAAGGTCGTATTTTGGCTCTTGTGGACTTGTTTTAATTGTCTTTAACTTCAAGTTGAACCTGCATATGAGCGGTTGATTGTCTGTTCCACAATCAGCTCCTGGCCTTGTTTTGGCTAAAGATATTGAGCTTCTCTATGTTGCCTCTTTCCACAGATATAGTCGATCTGATTCCTGTGTACTCCATATGGTGAAGTCCTTGTGTATAACCGCTGTTTATGTTTTTGAAAAAAAGTATTTGCAGTGAATAAGTCATTGGTCTTCCAAAATTCTGTCATGTGATCCCTGATATTATTTCTGTCACCAAGGCCATATTTTCCAACTACTAGTGATTCTTCTTTGTTTCCAGCTTTTGCATTTCAGTCACCAGTGGTAAGCAACACATCTTAATTTCATGTCTAGTCAATTTCAGACTGTAGAAGTTGGTAAAAATCTTCAATTTCCTTGTCTTTGGCATTGGTGATTGGTGAGTAAATTTGAATAATAGTATTAACTGGTCTTCCTTGTTGGCTTATGTATATTATCCTATCATTGACCACCTTGTACTTCAGGATAGATCTTGAAACATTCTTTGTGATAAAGAATGCCACATCATTCCTCTTCAATTTGTCATCCCCAGCATAGTAGATCATGGTTGTCTGATTCAAAATGGCCAAAACCAGTCCATTTCAGCTCACCAATGCCTAGGATATCAATCTTTATGTGTTCCATAATGATGTGGATGGAGTAAAGCTTTCGGAGCCTCCATTTGCTAAAGTGTCGTGACTCAAAATGAGAAGAAACAGCTGCAACATTAATCATAGTTATTTTAAATCCATTATCTGATCATTTCATCATCTGTGTCATATCTGAATCTGGTCCTGAAGCTTGCTTTGTCTCTTCAGATTTTGTTTTTTCTTGCCTTTGGCATGCTTTGTAGTATGTTTTTGAAGGCTGCACATGTTGTTAGACATAATAGGACAGAGGTAAATGGGCCTTGAGTGTAAGGAATTTTGTTAAACTGGCTAGATGATAGGCTTTGTTTACTATTTACTGTAGTTCTAGGTGCTTGTTATTAGTTGTCCTTGAATCAGCTCATGGTGGCTCCATATACAACAGAATGAATTTTTGCTCAATCCTGTACCTCCTTCATGATTGTTAGTAACCTCGAGTCCGTGGTTGCAACCACTATGTATTTTGTGTGCCTTCCAGCCTGCACTATAACAGATGTAGGGTTTTCATTGGCTAATTTTCTGAAGTAGACTGCTAGACCTTTCTTTTAAGTCTGTTTTAGTAGAAGCTGTGCTGAAACCTGTCTGCCATGGGTGACCCTGCATGTATTTGAAATACTGGTGGCAAAGCTTCTAGCACCATAGCAACAGGCAAGGCTTCACAGTAGACTAACTGATAGATGTGTGGTAGTCTGTATGTTGGGCTTTGTTTAATGTTTACTATAGCTGAAGATGCTGTTGTAATGTGCCATTGAGATTCCGACTCCTGCCAGTCTGATGGGAGCTCTGGTAGTGTAGTGCCTAAGGCACTTGACTGCTAACCAGAAGGCTGGCGGTTCAAACCCACCAGCCACTCCTCGGAAGGAAAGTTGGGCAATCTACTTCTGTAGTGATGCTGCCTCGGAAA
The DNA here is from genome assembly GCF_000298275.1 of Orycteropus afer afer. Taxonomy (NCBI): domain Eukaryota; kingdom Metazoa; phylum Chordata; class Mammalia; order Tubulidentata; family Orycteropodidae; genus Orycteropus; species Orycteropus afer. Next base: position 4,129,984 of record NW_006921814.1, read on the forward strand.
CCCGAGGAGGGGTCGCTATGAGTCGGGTCCCACTTGACAGCATGTAACAATAACAACAGCAACCAATCTGACAGAACAGAATAAAACTGTGGCCTCATAGGGATCCCTGGGTTGTAAATGATTATGAGGATGGCACAGGACTGGACATTGTTTCATTCTGTTGTACATAGGGCCTTTATGAGTTGGAATCGACTCGATAGCACCCCATAACAATAACAACAAATCTTTATGGTCATGAGTACAGAGGTTAAGCACCACCGGTGGGTTTGAAGTGCCGACATTTCAGTTAGCAGCCCAGTTAGCAGCTGAATCCTTAACCATTTTGCCACCAGGGTTCCTTGCTATCCATTGCTCTTAGGTTGATTCCATTTCACAGGGACACTATAAGGCAGAGTAGAACTGCCCCATAGGGTTTCTAAGGCTGTAACCTTTATGAAGTAGAATGCCACATCTTTCTTTGGTGGAGCAGCTGGTAGGTTCAAACCACAAACCTTTTCGATTCACAGCCAAGCACTTAACCACTGCAACACCAGGGATAAAGACATCAAATTTCTTTAGTATCTTTATTTCAGACTCCCCTCTTGCCTTTGTGCTGTCTGAGAATTCTTCTTGAGGTAGAATCTGTGTCTTAAGCTCTTTCATTTATTGTTCCACTGGAGCCCTGATGATGTGCTGATAAGATGCATGTATGTGGAGGAACAGTTCTATAATTTTATGATTAAATCTCAATGTTTTCAGTGGGCTTCTGACTCTGGGCTGTGTCCTTCACAAGTGTTTGCCCCAGATTATTGACTCCCCCCCCCCTTTGTTTTCTTTTAAATCTGGAAGGCTAGAGGTACTGGCTTGGGAGAAATGTCCTTACCCCAGGTGGGATACAGCTCTGGTAAAGTCTGTTTCCCTAGAGGAAGCCTTTGTTATGGGGAATGCAGTGAGATAGTACACCTTGGTTGCTCTCCCCTTCCTATCCCAAAGTCTGGAGATCTTTCTTAGTTTTTCGCTGTGAGAACCTGGATGAGGTTACTGGAGGTTAATCACACAAGTGTCACTTAAAACTGCAGCCCCTAGGAGTCTCTTGCTCTCAAGCTAATCCATTCTCAGCCTTCAGCAGTTCATCAGACTTAACCCTCTATGTGTTCCTGCCAGTGTGAGGTTCCGCTGGCTTCTGCTCCATCCAGGTGAGCAGATCTCCCTGTGACTCCTTTCTCTCCACATTTCAGGCTGGCAGTCTGTAATCTCAGTTCTCTGAAAAGCTCTTGATTTTCAGTTCTGTTGTTTCTTGATGTGAAGACAGGGATGATGACTCCTGAGCTTTGTGTTTGTTGGAGTTGAAACCCTGATTTTGTTTTGTATTTTACATTATTATTTTTTTTTAATTAGTGCAGATAGGTCCATTTTTAACAACTGTATATTATTCCATAGTACGGTTGTACCATTCATCTCTTAAAGGACTGAAGTATCTCTAATTTTTCACTATGTAAATGGTTGTGTGTGGGGCCTGAAATCTCCTCATCTAACTTCACAAGGAGGAGAATCATTAGCATCAACAGCCCAAGTGTGATTTCTATGAGGTGGAAGTCAGACAGGCTTCCTTTGTCTAAACTTTTCACCAGATCTGACACCAGCCTTCCCTTATACAGACACACAGAATTATAGGCTATACTTACAGTTATGGGGTTTGTTAGGGAAGTAACAGGTTACAGTAACATACTACTGTAACCTATTAATTCATAAATATCACACGCAAATAAAATCTTGCTGAAGATAATTCAAAAATGATTGCAGCAGTATATTGATGGGGAACTTCCAGAGATACAAGCTGGATTCACAGTAGGACGTGGAATGAGGGATAGCATTGCTGATGTCAGATGGATTTTGGCTGAAAGCAAAGAAGACCAGAGAGATGTTTAGTTGTGATTTATTGACTACGCAATAGCATCAGATAGTGTGGAATTATCTGTAACAAATTATGGATAACATTGAAAAGAATAGGAATTCCAGAACACTTAATTGTGCTCATGAGGAACTTGTACATAGAGCAGGAGGCTATCATTTGAAGGGGATAGCGCATGATGTAAAATCAGAAAGGGTGTGCTTCAGAGTTGTATCTTTTCACCATACTTATTCAATCTGTATGCTGAGCAAATAATCCGAGGAGGTGGACTATATGAAGAAGAATGCAGCATCAGGATTGGAGGAAGACTCATAAACAACCTGTGATATGCAGATGACACAACCTTGGTGAAAGTGTAAATGACTTGAAGCATTTACTGATGAAGATTAAAGACCGCAGTCTGCAGTATGGATTATACCTCAACATAAAGAAAATGAAAATTCTCACAACTAGACCAATAAGCAGCATCATGACAAGTGGAGAAAAGATTGAAGTTGTCAAAGATTTCATATTCCTTGGTTCAACAGTTGGCACCAGTGGAAGCAGAAGTCAAGACATCAGGCAGTGTGTTGCACTTGGGCAGATCTGCTGCAAGAGACCTCTTTCAAGTTTTGAAGAGCAAAGATGTCTCTGAAGACTAAGGTGCATCTAACCCAAGCCTTGGTATTTTCAGTTCCTCATATGCACGTGAAAGCTGGACAGTGAATAAGGAAGACCAAAGAAGGGTTGATGCTTTTGAGTTGTGGTGTTGGCAGAGAATACTGAAAAAGTACCATTGACTGCCAGAAGAACTAACAAATCTGTCTTGGAAAAAGTATAGCCGGAATGCTTCTTGGAAGAGAGAATGGCCAGACTTCATCTCACCCACTTTGGTCGTGTTGTCAGAAAGGACCATTCCCTGTAGAAGGATACTGCTTGGTAAGGTGGAGAGTCGGCAAAAAAGGGGAAGGCCCTCAATGAGGTAGATCGATATAGTGGCTGCAGCAATGGGCTCAAGTATAGCAAGGATTGTCAGGCTGGCACAGGACCGGGCAGTATTTAGTTCTGTTGTACACAGGGTTGTTGTGAATCAGAGCTGACTCAATGGCATCTAACAACAACAACAGGCTACAATTTAGGGTTAGGAATAATTCAGGATACAGTTCTTTGATCAAGAGGACAGAATTTAGGCTGTGCCCACAGACAGGCCTCTCCCTCAGCCCAGCATCTTCCCTGTTGCCTTCAAGTGTCACAAAGCTTTTTTATTTATTTATTTATTTATTTTAAATTAGGATTTGGGTGAAGATTTACAGAGTAAATTCACTTTTCATACAGCAGTTCACATATACTTTGTCTCATGTCATTGACCAAA
>NW_006921814.1:4135965-4144939 GCF_000298275.1 Orycteropus afer afer
TTCCTTATTCTTTTTCAGCAATCTCTTTGCTGGGGTAGAGGAATCCAACTGATTTTTGGATGTTGATCTTATATCCTGCGACGTTGCTAAATCTCTCAATTAGTTCCAGTAGTTTTTTGATTGAATCTCTTGGGTTACAAAGCTTTTTAAGTACTGTAATATGTGTCCAGAGGTACCCCATTCCTCAAGGAAGCCTCCTGACTGAAGGCCCTATGCTCTCTTACTCCATGGATTGGCAAGCCCAATGTAACCACCTTAGTCCATCACCATGTCATCTCATTCTGGTTTCCTGGTTCTCCTGTCGTTTCTTATTTGCATAGTTTAGTTTCACCCAGTCAGTTGGTGGGAGTTACGAGATGATGGCAACAAAAGCCATATAAAAGTGATCTCTTGTACCGTAAGTACATATTCTTTCTGCTTTTTCCTTGCTGAAGAATATTTTAAACATAATTCTTGGTTTGAAATATGCTTTGAATATAAGCATTTATAGACAAATAAATCAGTGAATCAGCAATCTGATAAACTTTAGAATTTCTTAGTGAATCAGGAGAAAAGAGAGTCTGAATTTCATCCAGCATTGAGATTATTTAAGTAATTGAGAAACAGTAAACCCACTTAGGTTTAATCAATTAGTGTGTGTGTGTGTGTGTGTGTGTGTATGACTTATAAAGACCCTGTAGGACAGGGTGGACCTGTCCCATAGGGTTTCCAAGGCTATAAATCTTTAAGGAAGCAGACTGCGTCATCTTTTTCTTGCAGAGCAGCTGATGAGTTTGAACCACCGACCTATTGGTTAGCAGGCCAGTACTTTTAACCACAGTGCCAGTAGATCTTTTTTCAATTGGTATATGTCCTTATATATCTGCTAAATATTAAATGATGACATCATAGCTAGATTGCATCTAGTTATGTTTATCATTAAGTGATCTCGATTATATTTTGTATAAAAATGAAAGCTACTTAGTGTAATATATCTTCAGATAATTCTGATTATTACTTGATGGTATATAAAGTCAGTAAATAGAGTCACAGTATCTAAGAATTTTATAATTTAAAGTAGAGATGTGAATATAAATAAGCCTGTGAAGGACACTCAACTGGGAGGCCTGAATTCTCAGTTTAGCTCCTCTTCTTTTTTTTATGTGTGAAAATGTTCTCAATCATACACCATTTCAATAATTTCTGCACGTACAACTCATTGGCATTGATCATATTTTTCAAGTTCTGTAAACATTCTCCATCTTTCTTCAGATTGTTTCACCACCAATGAAATGACTCACTGCCCTCAAAGCTTTCGAGTTGTTGTTAGTTTGATTTCTCATAGATAATTCTTTAGAAGAGCACAATTCTCAGTGTAGATGTACTTAGTAAGATAAAATATTTTTTTGGTTCAAAAAAGGCTTCAGGGATAGTTTTGGTTTAAAGTTTAAAGATTTTCTCAGGTTGTTAGTTTTAGGGGTTCATCCAGTCTCATTGGCACTAGAAAGTTTTGTTTCCATTGCAGCTCTAGTTCTTTTTAGCTGTGAGATTTTGAGCAAACTGTCTTGGGGCTTCATCTGAAATACAGAATGAATGCTTTTTCAACTCACCTGCTGAAGTTGGATCAAAGAACAAATGAAAGGTCTGAAATTTCTTTGAACCTCTAAAGGTACAGAGTGATTCTTGGCTCCCTGTCTTTCCCCACCCCCACTCCCGCCAATGACATTGGCCCTTTTGAAAGCTGGGGTTCTCTCAAACAATTTTGAATTGAAGTTTTAGGAGCTAGTGGATCCCTTAAACCCCATCCATAAACTGGGTTATGAACCGTAGCTACAAGCTAAGGAAAAAGAACAGAGCTATGATAATCTTAAAAGTTTACTTTTTAAATTTTTTGTAATTTACTTCAAATTTTATTTTTGTTCTGGGAATTTCTAAGGCAATAAATGCTAGCACATAAAAGGTTATTTGAATATATTTCTTACGTGTATAAATGTATGTGTGCATGTGTGTGTATATATATATGTATTTATGTTTAGAGGATGTGTGCATTTTTCAAAGATGGTATTTGTTGAACCACTTTGAACTGGACTGATTTTTCTTTTTTTTTGGTGTTTGTAGTTTAGCTTATCTCAGGTCTTTGCCTATTTGTCTTTGCTTAAGATTGAGCACTTTAGAACACAGTGAGTGCTGATCGCACAGTGGACGCTGAGTGCAGGTGAGCCATGGGCAGAACTCTGGGCAGATACTGCCTCTCTGCACCTTGCCTGTGGTGAGGCACTTCATGCCCTTTTGCAGTTGACCCAGAATGTATGAGCGTATACCTGGAGCCAAATACGGAATTCACTCTTAAGTTCTCCAGGACAAACGTGTTTAACATGATAGTTCTTTTTATAATTTCAAAGATTACTAAGCAAATATTTAGTAGATAAAGCCCCAGCCTTGCAGTAGTTCTTCATTTCTTAAGAAATGACATAGTGGTTCATGTGGTTATACGGAGATTTAAAAAAATAATCTTTAGATTAGGCCTGCTTTTATACAGATTAAAAAGCAAGTTGTTTTTTACCTAAATCCTACACATCCATAATGTCTTCTCAACCTTCCTGGTTCCTTTTGTAAGATACTCTGTTTTTGTGCCTGAAGTGAGCTAATTGCCGGCACAGTTTAGTACTGTGAAGAGGGCCGAAGATGCTTTCTGAAAGCTTGTTGATTAAAGAATAAACTCTAAACCAGTGGGGTTTTTGTTTGTCTGTTTCACATGCTTTATCTTTTAATGCAGCTCCAGAAAGGGATACATTTTACATTGTGATCATTACCCATACACACACACACACACACTCATACCATACAAAAACAAAACCAGTTGCTGTTGAGTTGATCTGACTCATGGAGACTCCATGTGTCTCAGAGTAGAACTGTGCTCCGTTGGGTTTCAGTGACTTGATCTTTCAGAAGTAGATTACCAGGCCTTTCTTCTGAGGTGCCTCTGGGTGAATTTGACCCGCCAGCCTTTCGGTTAGTAGTCGAGTATTTAGGGTTTATGACACACAAGGACTCCTCACATTCACACATCCGTACATAGAAAAGTTTCACCAAATAATAGTTATCCTTGTCATATGCTGTATATCCTACTATCTTCTAATCTATTCTATTTCATTGTAAAAATGCTCACCATGATCCATTAATATGTCTTACCAAAGAGTTTCAACCTACAGTTTTAAAACTACTAGTTTAAGTAAAGGTTAATTATCTTATCATTCTGGCCTCTTGAAAATTAGTAGTCTTTAGATATATGATGTTCTGATTACCTAGTGCTGCTCTGGCAAGAATATGCCACAGATGGGATGGCCTTAACAAACAGGGGTTTATTCTTACAATTTGGAGGCTTTAAGTCTGAGTTCAAAGTGCCAGGCTCTAGGGGCTGTGTGAAAGCCCCTCAACCTTGGGGTCCAGCTGTGCCTCTTGCTTCCGGCCCACGGGACCTAGAGGCATCTATCTCTTCACTCAGACAGCTGCTGGCTGCTGAGGCTGCCAACCCAAGGTTGACAAGTAAAAAGGCACAGTCTCGATGTTACCAAACCACATGGCAGACCGTTAATTTAAGTCCATTTTAAGTCCCAAGGTCGGCAGAGCATAGCAGGCTGCTGAACAACGACACGGCTATATGCAAGCGTGCCATAAGCTAGAGACTATCGCCAAGGCTTCTCCTTATATACAGGAAGCAGAACACATGCCTAAGTCAGCTACTCAGCTGCTTGTGGTAGATCCCACCATGTAGTTGATTGCCAGTCTCATCATGGGGAATTACTACCACCGGCTGCCCCAGTCAACCAGGCCCGGCCAAGTTTTGACATACAGATTTAACTACCACATATGACAATATTTTTTTGTCCCCTTGTAATTTATAAAAGGAGCTCTGGTGAAACAGTGATTAAACTTTGGGCTGGTAACCAGTAGGTTGGCAGTTTGAACCCACCAGCTGCTCCACTGGAGAAAGATCAGACAGTCTGCTTCTGTAAGATTTACAACCTTGGAAAACCTATAGGGCAGTCCTACTTTGTTCCTATAGGGTTGCTGTGGTCAGAATCGACTGATGGCAATGGATTTTAGTTGTTGAACTTGATCTGACTTAATTGGAAACATTTGTTGCTTGTCCAGTTAATGTCTGTATTTTATACAAGTTGTGGCAAAGCCAGTAGAAACCTAAAAAATTTAGTGTTGATATACATAATTTGTCATTCTAGGAGATTTATTAAAATTAACTTTGCCTCTACCTGTTCTGTTTGAAGTAGAAAAAAATCTTTTAGACAGAATTTTCTAATGTTTCAGATTGTTTATAAGCTCTCAAGATGATGGCATTTTGACTGTTTATTTATTGACATCTTCCTGCAGAATTAGAAGTGTTTATCCCCAGCCAGCCAAGATGAACATGGTGAAAAGGATTATGGGTCGGCCGAGGCAGGAGGAGTGTAGCCCGCAAGACAATGCCTTAGGACTAATGCACCTCCGCCGTCTCTTCACTGAGTTGTGCCATCCTCCCCGGCACATGACTCAGAAGGAACAAGAAGAGAAACTGTACATGATGCTGCCAGTGTTTAACAGGGTAAGTCCAGGTCGTCAAGCACATGCCTTCCTGGAGGTTGGTATTAAGTCTCTAAGAGAAAAAATTGGTAAGATGTGTTAGTCTTTAAGAAGCTTGATGTTTTCATTCCTCACTTTCACTTTGCTACAAAGTATTGTGAATCCTGGTCAGAATGAATTATACTTAGTGAGACCTTCATCATTTCTAACAGATACTTTATAAAGTGTTACTCTAGTGGTTGAGTTTGGATAGAGAGAGAAACATTTATGCTTTTTGTGTTACCTTTTGAAGTGATGGCTTGTTGCACCAAAAGGTGCTAGTGCCTAAGCTCTTTGTAGACTTTAAGGTATTATCTTGGTTTGCATTGTTGTTAAGCTGGTTTACTACAAGAGAATCTGTAAGAGTATAGTTATAGACCATAGGAAGTCTACACAGAGTTAATGTTTTAATGTATTTTGTCTATTACATGTTATAAAGTTGTTGAGGCTTTTCATTAAAAAGTTGTTATTTTTATTAAACATGTACAGGTGCACAGTTTAAAAAGTCAAATAGTTCCATAGTTATTAAAGATGATCCACTCCTTTCCACTGTTAATTGTTGCCACCACTTTCAGTTTTTAAGTAGCATCCTTTTCGTACTTTTTCTTGATTAGTCAGTTTTCACTGGCTTCTGACTGTGGAATATATGAGGATTAGCTTTTTTTACCCCCCATCCCCCCAAACATGCTTCCTCACAGGCACTCAGTCCTACTACCCTCTTATCCTTCCCACATGATCATGACATTTGTTTAAATACTATTCAGTGTCTGTACTCTATCATGTAAATATTATGTGCAGATGATGAATATACTTTTATTTTTGTATTTTTAATTAAATATACTATATTATATACCTTACAACATACTATTATATAGTATAATTCCTATCTTCCTTCCCCTGCCTCCATCTCTCTCTTTCCCCAGTGTCCTCTCAGCCCCTCATCTATGTCTCTCTCTCTCCCTTCCCGTTTTTCTCTCCTTTGACCCATGTCCCTCCCACTGCCTGTGTCTGTCGTTTTCTTCCTAATTCTGTCTCTCCCTTCTTTCTCTACTTCTGTCTCTTTCTCCCCATCTCTGTTTGTCTATGTCTTTGTCACTTTCTCTTCTCCCCATCTCTGTCTCTCTGTCCATCTCACTGTCCCTGCTCTCCCCCTCCATATTTTTCTCCTTTCCTTGTCCCCAGTCTCGTCCTTTCTGGGTTTCTGTCTATCTCCTCCAATTATGTCTTTTCTTTTTCTCCTCGTCTCTGCCTGCCCCCCATCTCTGGCTTGCTGCCTGTCTCTATGTTGTTCTCTGTTAGTCTTTCTAACAATTTCCAGGCTCTCCTTTTCCTCATTACTTTAAAATTCCACTGAGGCTTAAGGATGGGACTTTGTAATCTGAAAACTTGTTTCCTTCAATTCGGGTAAAAAACTTTTGAACTATTTCTTGGGTAGTAGTCTCCCTTACATTTTATATGTACTTTTTCTGTTACTCTCAGTTATCAGTTAGATGTTAGCTCTTTTGGAGTAACCTTTTATTAGCCATATCTTTTTTCTCCTTTGTTTCATTTCTTCCACTGATGAGATTTTAAAAATTTCATCATTTGACTCTTCTCCTTAATTTATGGTATCTTTTTACTTTTCTTAAATTCTTTCTTGTTTGATTCATTTACAATGGTGCAGTATCTCCATTCTCTGATAACATTAAAAGTTTTTTCCTTCTTTTCTTATGCTTCTTACATTGTCTCTTTTGTTCTAAGTCACTTTTTTTCATTTGTGTTATTTTCTTTCATGTCAGAGGAGTCTTCATACGTCTTGTGATAATTGTTTATACGTTCATATTTAAGGATGAGATACTAAAACACTAGGTATTATGTATGCAGGGGTGAGACTTTTCAAGTGCTAAGGTGATCTGTTTAATTGGAGAGCCCTTTATCCCTCAGTATCCTTAGGTCTTTTCTCCTGATACACTGATATCCCAGGAAAGGGATTCTCCAGTTCTTCCCTATATGCCTGGAGTATATAAGCCTGACTGCTAGTGTTGTCTTACATCCAATTATGAGACACAGGGGTGATGTCCCATTTTCCTTGAGTAGAATCCCCAGTTTTCACATATCAATGTTCTTGTTCTAGGTTGGTATGGTGTCCCTGTTTGCCCTCTCTAGGTAGTGTCCTCTAGTTGTCTGTTACCCTGAAGAGAAACAGTTACCCACCTGTGTAGTATGAGAGATCAGTGCTTTTTATGGTGGTGTTCTGTTTGCAGCAGCATCTATACTCCTCTGTTCTGCAGTGCTCTCTTGTCTTCAAGTCCTAAGCCTTTCTGAAGTTTTGCTACATTCCGCCCTACTTTTGTATTTCTCCCACTTTTGGTTGGATTTTGGTTTCCTTTGGTCTGCTTAATTAGTTGTTACTTATCCACCTTTGGAAGCTTTAATTTTTTCTTAATTTCTTTCAGCTTGAGAAATGCTGTGTTCTTCCCTTTCAGTTTTCTAATTCCAGGTCTATGCGCATTTTATTATAATACTTTGTTTTCTTGAGCTGCCCTGCGCAATCTTCTTTTAAGCTCTTTTATTTCAACATTTCTTCCTTTCACTTCAGCTACTCTCTATTCAAAAGCAAGTCTCAGGGTCTCTTCTGACATCCATTTTGGTTCTTTTCTTCCTTTCTTGTCTTTTTAATGACCATTAGCTTTCTTCGTGGATGGTGTTCTTGATGTCATCCCACAGCTCGCCTGGTGTTTGGTCACTGGTGTTCAGCATGTCGTGTCTGTTCTTTAGATGGCCTCTAAATTCAAGTGAGATACTCAGAGTCATATTTTGACTCCTGGGGCCTTTTTTTAATTTTCTTCAGTTTCAAGTTGAACTTTCATATTAGCAACTGATGGTCTGTTCCACAGTCTGTTCCTGGCCTTGGTTTGACTGATGATATTGAGCATCTCCATAGCTTCTTTCCACAGATGTAGTCGATTTGATTCCTGTATATTCTATCTGGTGAGGTCTCTTTGTGTAGTTTCTATTTATATTGTTGGTAAAAGGTATATGCAATGAATATCTTTTCTTGCAGTTATTTGCAAGAATTCTTGCAAAATTCTGTCATGCGATTTCCAGCATCATTTCTATTACCAAGGTGATATTTTCCAACTATTGATGCATTTTCATTGTTTCCAACTTTCATGTTCCAGTCACCAGTAATAATCAGTACACCTTGATTACATGTTTGGTCAATTTCTTAGTGCAGAAGTAGGTAAAAATCTTCAATATCTTCATCTTTCGCTTTGGTGATTGGTGCATAAATTTGAATAATAGTAGTATTAACTGGCCTATTGAAGAGCTCTGGTGGCATAGTGTACCTAAGGCATTGGACTGCTAACCAGAAGGCTGGTGATTTAAACCCACCAACCACTCCTCGGAAGGAAGACTGGGCAATCTACTTCCATAGAAATACTGCCTCAGAAACCCAAGGAGGGGTTGCTGTGAGTCAGGACCTACTTGAGGGCAGTGAGTTTGATTTTTTTTTTTTTTTTTCCTTGTAGGCATATGGATATTATACTATCACTGACAGCATTGTACTTCAGAATAGATCTTGAAATATCCTTTTGATGATGAATGCAATGCCATTCCTCTTCAATTTGTTATTTCTGGCATAGGAGTAGAACATATGATTGTCTGATTCACAATGAATGATACCACTTCATTTCAGCTCACTAATCCCTAAACACTTGACTGTTAACCAGAAGGCTGGCAGTTCAAACCCACCAGCCACGCCTCGGAAGGGAGTTTGGGCAATCTACTTCCATAGTTATATTGCCTTGGGAACCCAAAGAAGGGTTGCTATGGGTCAGAGATGACTCAACGGCACATAACAACAACAACAACAACAACAACAACAACCAAAATGCCTAGGATGTTTATCTTCATACATTCGGTTTCACTTTTGACACCTTTCATTTTTCCTAGATTCATACATCATATGTTCCAAGTTCTGATTATTAATGAATGTTTACAGTTGTTTATTCTCATTTGGAGTCTTACCACATCAGCAAATGAAGGTCCTGAATGTTTTACTCTGTCTACGTACGTCATAAAGATGAACTCTACTTTGGGGAGGCTGGTCTTCTACAGTTGTAAATTGAGTGTCTTCCAACCTAAAAGGCTCATCTTCTGATACTATATCTGACAGTATTTCACTGCTTTTCATAAAATTTTCCAGTAATATATCAGACAGTTGTTGTTGTTATGTGCCGTTGAGTCAAACCCGACTCATAGCGACCCCTCCTTGGGTTTCCGAGGCAGTATCACTAAGGAAGTAGGATTGCCCAACCTTCCTTCCAAGGAGTGGCTAGTGGGTTTGAACCAGTAGCCGTCTGGTTAACAGTCAAGTGCCTTAGCCACTATGCTA
>NW_006921814.1:4164458-4179941 GCF_000298275.1 Orycteropus afer afer
GTCATTCCCGGCATAGTAGATCCTATGGTTGTCTGATTCAAAATGGCCAAAACCAGTCCATTTCAGCTCACTAATGCCGAGGATATCAATTTTTATGCGTTCCATTTCCTTTTTGACAACTTCCAATTTTCCTAGATTCATACTTCATACATTCCATGTTCCGATGATTAATGGATGTTCGTGGCTGTTTCTCTTCACTTTGAGTGGTGCCACATGAGCAAATGAAGGTCTCGAAAGCTTTCTCTTTTCCATGAGTAAGGCTGGGTTTACTCTGATGTTGCAGCTCTTTCCCAGTCCTATTTTGCGAGCCTTTTAGCCTATACGGACTATTCCTGAATTTACACGGTAATGTACCAAACAGTGTTTCTTTGCTCCCATATCAGACAGTATTTTACTGTTATTCATTAGGTGTTCATTGACCAGTTTTTTAAGAAGTGGATGGTCCCATCCTTCTTCCCAGTCTGTTTTAGTCTGGATGCTTTATTGAAACTTACCCACCATGGATGACCCTACTGGCATTCAAAATACTGGTAGCATAGCCTCTAGCCTCACAGGAAAGTGCAAACCACCACAATACAATAAATTGACAGATGAGTGGTAGATTAAGGAGAGAAGCAACCTTAATTAACACATTTATCTTACACATTTTTGAAAGACTAAGTGCCTTCCTATTTGAAGTTATTTGTATTTTGTGAAATAGGCTTTTGCTAAAGGAGTATGGAGGCTGCATCTTCTGACCTTCTCTAACCCCACGAGAGGAAGACACAATCACCATCAGCAGCCCAATGCCTATTCCTGTGAGGCCAGATATGCTGCCTCCCTCCAGCCCTTTCACCAACCCTGACACCAACTGTTCCTCCACAGCATCCACCACCTCTCTGGTGGGTTCGATAATTTGTTCTGGTGGCCACAAAGCACTCACAGATTATGGGGTTTACTAGGGAAGCAACAGGCTATAATTCAAATCCAGAAATGCACTCAGTCTCTCACAGCCAGCTGTCTCACTTAGCAGCCAGCAGTCTCTCTCAGCAGCACGTCTTTCACATCTGTCTCTCAACAGTGCATGTCTCTCATATCTCTCTCTCAGCAAGTGCATGTCTCTCAGGAGCATGTTTCTCCCAGCAACTTATCTTTCTCAGCCAGCACTCAGAAAGCCTCCTGGCTCTAGGAGGGCTAATCCTAACATCAGAATTTTACACACCTGAGAGAGAGCAAACTTTCCAGAAGATTGCTTTCTGTCACTCGCAACAGAAATACCCCAGGTGGATAACTTTAACAATCAGGAGCTACTCAATTACTCATGGCAAATTACACCACAGAGTTTACAAAGACTTATGGCTAAAAAAAGCCACGCTATGTAATTTATTACACCACAACTTTTCTTTATTCATTCTTTGAAATATAACTTTTACCGATAGATTGTTAGACTAGATAAACTAGTATTGTGACAACTGATGGGGTTTTATGGGAAGAATAGTTAGGTGAGCTCTACTTATGAGATTGACTCATGAAACAGAGTTCTTATGTGGCTTTGCAGTGGCATTTTATTGGTTCATTTATTGGGCTCCTTCAAAGGAAATCAAGTTAGACAAAAATGATGAGTTAAACAAAATAGAAAGTTTATTTCTCATTTAAAATTCCAAGCAGTTAGTTATTCCCTGGAACTGAATATCTCTCCTCCAGGAAGTCTTCTAAGAATTCTAACTCTTCATCTTGTTCATTGTGCCATCTCTTCTGCATCTGCATGGCTCCCACAATGTCAGCTTAGAAGATGAAAGGCTAACTAGTAGTGAGCTTTTGTTGAGTTAATTTGACTCATAACGACCCCACATGTGTCAGAGTGGGCTCCATGCACTCCATGCACATCCATAGAATTTTCAATGGCTGTGATGTTTTAGAAGTAGATCCCTAGGCCTTTCTTCTGCGGCACCTCTTGGCCATTTTGAATATCCAGACTTATAGTTAGCTGCTCAGTGCTGCTGCCACTCAAGGACTCCCAGTCAAGGGCTAGCAATGTCTTACTAAAGATACAAGCCATAATTTACCCAGTGCATTTCTACCCTGGCTGCTATGGAGAAAACAGATCTGCGAGGGGACGGGGGATGGAGGATAGTGAAAATAGTGACAGTTAAGGGGTGTAATGCCTAAGGCATTTGACTGTTAACCAGAAGGGTGGAAGTCCTAATCCAGCAGCCACTCCTTGGAAGGAAGGTTGGGCAATCTACCTCCATAGTGATGCCGCCTCAGAAACTCAAGGACGGGTCACTTTGAGTCATATCCGACTTGATGGCAGTGAGTTTGATTTTGGTAAGGGGTGTAAAAGCCTAGGCAAGAGGCAGCAGAGATAAAAGAGAGTTGGACAAGGCCTGTGAAAGCTGAGGAAGGAAGACTTCAACAATGTTTCTTAGGTTTTGTCTTGAGCAGCTGGCTATGAGAGGATTTTTATTACTTTTAATTGACATTATGAAAGGTGACCAGTGCTAGAACTAAAGTACTGAGGATTAAAAAGCATAGTACAATAGATTGCAGATATTTCACTGGTACTTAATTGGGAGATGGGATCTAGGGGTAGTTTTAGAAGACATCACATTCAAATCATAATGACAACTGTGAAACTTTATTAAATTCTCCAGGATGAATAAGTAGAAAAGAAAAAAGAGAGTATCTAGATTAACTCGACCTTTATTTATATTATGTGTGTGTGTGTGTGTATATGCACATGTATATGTGTGTGTGTGTATATATATAAATATATATATGTATGTATGTATATAGAAGAGCTATAAGAACATGAGTGTGGCAAGTAGAAAAGAGCGAATCAGTAAAGAGAGTCTACACTTCTGAAAAGAAGGAAATAAGAGTTTTAAGGGAGAGAGAGGTCAACATTATTAAATGATACGGCAAGATGAGCCAAAGATTTAGAAGTGTTCATTGAATTTGACAATTAGGTTATTGGTGAGAACTATTTTACGTGAGTGATAAAAGCAAATACCTGATTACATTGAAGTTGAGAATGACTTATGAGTGATGGAATACATGCAGGTGTCTTTATAGAATCCAGAAAATTTAAGGGGGGAAAGAGATCAATAACTGGATAAGCTAAAGAAGTAGAATTCAACCCCCCCAAAGGGATACACTTGATCAAATGGTGGTGGTAGAGTTTTTTAAAATGTTCTCTGAGAATATTTATATGGGAGTCACATTAGATTTGGTTTGTTTTAATTGTTCTTTGCCATGAGAAATGAACTTTTAAAGTACCATTTTATAATAATTAATGGCCATATAATGATGAGTGAATTAAATTATGCCCTTCATATTCTCAGCTGTAAAATTAGAATATCTACTTTGTGAGCTTGTTAGGAAGATTAAATTAAATAATGTACCTGGAGCATGTAACAAATGTTTTTCTTTAGGAACTTGTAAATATTAATGTTATTGTTGTTACTGCATTAAAAATAAAGTTAGAAGAAAAATTTACAGAAATAATTTTTCAGTTTATGCATTATATCAAGCTAAAGGCTTATAGTTGTTGTTATGTGCTGTAGAGTCGGACCTGACTCATAGCGACCCCTCCTTGGGTTTCCCAGGCAGTATCACTACGGAAGTAGATTGCCCCATCTTCCTTCCGAGGAGTGGCTGGTGGCTTTGAACTGCCAGCCTTCTGGTTAGCAGTCAAGTGCCTTAGGCACTATGCTACCAGAGCTCCTATAGGCTTATAATGGCAGTAAAAAAAAAAAAAAAAAAAGCAAACCAAACTTCCGTTGAGTCGGATTCGACTCATAGCAACCCCTCTCCTTCAGTTTCGGAAGGAGTATCACTACGCAAGTAGATTGCCCAATCTTCCTTCTGAGATAATGACAGTAGAGAGGAAAAAATAGACTATACACAGTCCACGTTTGTTTATTTCTTCATTTATTTTGTTACTCTGTTATTGTGCATTCACTGATTCAGTGAACTTGTGTCATGCATGCACTGTGCTATATATTGGACTCGCTGAGATAAGTTCCAGTCTCTAATCTTGTGAACTTGAAGTAAAATGGGGAAGATAAGCACATAATTCTATTGAGAAAGATAAAAGCACATAAACAGATAAAAAAAATAAAGAAGAAATACAGAATTATAAACATAGGCATGTATTATGGCACCCTTGAAGGGATTTTTCTAAGGGTCTGTGGGGATTAGGGAAGGAAGGTCTTCTTTAAGAATGTAATGCAGTTTTTGATCCCTTGAAAGACAAACTTTAGCCAGATTAAGAATAAATATCAGGCTAAATTACTTAATAGGCTATCAGAGCATAAGTTAAAGTATGAGCCAAGGTATAAAGACATCCAGCCATTTTAGTATGTTCTAGCATCTGTAAGTAATTGAAGAAATTGATTTTAAATGAAGAAGAGATGGAAGTAAGACTGCCAATATGATAGATTTTGTCTGTCATGTAAAGAACTAATATTTTTTCCAGGAGTTATGCAGATCCATGAAGCAGTTTAAGCAATAGGGTAAGAGAGTGAACAGAAGGGACTAGCACTGTCTCCTAGGTTTCTAATTATGGAGCTAGGTTGAAGTTTTCATCAGCAACTGATAGTGATTTGAGAGGGTAGATTCAGTTTGGGGCATTGAGTGTGAATGGCCCAGGAGTTCCCCAGGTGGAGGTATTCAACAGGCAATTAGAAGCTCTGGTGATGGGACTTGGCTGGATAGCTATTTTAGGAACTCATTAGCATGGAGGTTGTAGTTGACCCATGGCTCATATTGCTGAGTGAGAAGAGCAGCAGGCTAAGTACAAACGTGGACGACATGCATGTTTAATGAAAGAAGGAGAACCCATAGAGGATACAGGATAGGAGCTGCCCAGTTAAAGTCCAGACAGAATCAGGAGAGGGTAGCATTCAAGAAAGAAAAGTTCCAGAGAGGAGGAGTGCAGTCAACAGCTCTTAGAAGTGATATGTGAGTTTAGAGGTCACTAGAATAGTAGAAAGGATTCCTGGCAGTGCAGTGGTTAAGTGCTCTGTCAGAGGTTTGAACCTACCAGCCAGTCCATATCAGAAAATGTGGCAGTCTGTTTTTATCAAGATTAATCCACTTCCATCTACTTGATTCTCACTCATAGTGACCTCATAGGACATAGTAGAACTGTTCCATAGGGTTTCCAAGACTGTAATCTTTACAGAAGCAGATAGCCACATATTTGTCCTGTGGAGCAGCCAGTGGATTCGAATCACTGACGTTTTGGTTAGCAGCTGAGTACTTAACCACTGTGCCATCAGGGCACCTTCCATAAAGCCTTAGAAAACTTACGGGGGCAGCTCTACACTGTCCAGTAGGGTCACTCTGAGTTGGAATTGACTCAAGGCCAAGAGTTTAGCTTTGGTTTTAGAATGGTGGAGCCAGAAAGCATTGAGTAGCGGAAGTTAATGGGAAATAAAGAGGCAGTAAGTATATACAAGACTCTGAGAAACTGGAATGAAAAGGGAGCAAAAGAGTTTGATGCAGGTGAACTTGGCAATAAGAGAAGGTTTTTGTTTTCATGTTTGTTTTGTTTAGCTTTGTATTTAAACATGGCAGTGATTCAAGATGGCTTATAAACAGAGGGAAAGAAGAACGCAGAGGGGGGTGGAAATGTTCAGGAGAAAGGGAAACTGAAGGAGAAAGGCATGGAGTCAAATTATAGGTGGATGGGTGAGGTTTAAACAGGAAGAAAGCACCTACCTCATCCTATAGGAAAGCATTTTTGTTGGGTGTGAAGATAGATTTGTAGCTAAAGAAGTGGGAAATTAAATAAGATTTTGTTTGATGACTTCAGTTCTAATAGGTCATCAGTCAAAGAGGTGGTCTGTTAAAAGTCTGGAACAAGTGAATGGAATAGGGGCCTTAAGGAAGTTGTGATGGTCTGGAATATAAATGCAAGTTAGAATGAGAGAGGTAGTTGAATGGGAACAACAAAATAATTGACAAATAGTATTTAGGATCCAGTGAAACTTGGAGATGATAAATTTGTACTAGATGTTATCTATTCAGATATGTGCAGTTTTCCATATAAGCACTCATATCATTTGTGGGGGTTGAGGCTCGGAGCTGGTAAGGCAGAAGGCCAGGCAGGAGTAGAAGGAAGGGGTATCATGAGAGAGGGACTAATTGATATATCAGGGAGCCCTGGTGGAACAGTCATTAAGTGCTCAATTCCTAACTAAAAGGTCGACTGAACGTACCCTTCCAGCTCCACTGGAGAAAGACCAGGCTATCTGCTTCCATAAAGATTAAAAACAAAACAAAACAACATCAAAAACTCACTGCTGTTGAGTGGATCTTCGAGTTGGATCCAGCTCATACTGACCCCTCCTTGGGTTTCCAAGGCAGTATCACTACGGAAGTAGATTGCCCAATCTTCCTTCGAGGAGTGGTTGATGGGTTTGAACTGCCAGCCTTCTGGTTAGCAGTTAAGTGCCTTAGGCACTATGTCACCAGCCAAGAAAACCCTGTGGGGCAATTTTGCTCTGTCACATGGGATCATTATGAGTTGGGCAGCCTACTTCCATAGTGATACCGCCTTGGAAACCCAAGGAGGGTTCGCTATGAGTCGGGTCTGACTCGACGGCACATAACAACAGTTCACAAATCACTCATAGAATTTTGTTGGATAGAATAGGAATAGAGTATGTTGTTGTTGTTATGTGCCATAGAATCAGAATATCACTACGGAAGTAGATTGCCCCATCTTCCTTCCGAGGAGTGGCTGGTGGGTTTGAACTGCCAGGCTTCTGGTTAGCAGTCAAGTGCCTTAGGCACTGTGCTATCAGAGGTTCCAGGAATAGAGGATAGAAGAGTTAATATACTTAAAGAACACACACTTTAAATATATGAAATAGGAGACTACGTTATTTGCTGACAATAAGAGTAGGGAGGGAGATGATAGAGTTGAAACTTTTTAGAGGTGGAAGAAGTTTAAAATAGCTGTTTAGAAAATAGGAGAGAAAACCTCTCCTGTTTTCAGAGGTTCTCCTATTTTAGAGGTTTCAGAGAAGGCATTGTTTCAAGCCCTAGTGAGGTAACAGTCATTAATTTTTATCAGAACTAGTTCTGGGAAATTGATTGGGTTTTAAATCTTTTTTTTTTTTTAATATTAATGTTATGATGTGCTACTGACTGCTGAAGAATTTGAGATTATTTCCTTCTCACAGACTTTATGAGCATATACAAGGAAATGATAGTGCTTAGAATAGTTAAGGCAAATGTTCTTCTCAGCTATGAACATAAATTAATATGCAATGCCCTGCATCTATATCCCATGTATTTTTTTGGTTAGGCTTCCACAGTCCATTAAGAAGGTGAATTTTAGGCTAGAGAGTCTTACAAATACTAGGTTAAATAAGTAACAGTAGAGGCTTTAGTGATTCTTCTCTGTTTATATACTGTTGACTTATTTCTCTTATGTTCTTTTTTTTGGAGGGGGTGGGTTGGGGGACGTGGGGCCATTGATATTGGAGAGAAATGTAGTAATCCACAGTCCATGTAGATAGGTAATTTTTTCAAAATTATGATTTGGGTGAAAGTTTTCGGAGCAAAAAATTCATTTTGTATACAGCAGTACATATACATTTTGTCCCATGACATTGACTGCAGTTTCCCACATGTAACAGCTCCCTTCCCACTTCCTCCATGTAGTTACCACTTCCTTGTGGCTTTCTTTCCAATGCACTACCACCACCCCCAAGCTGTTCCCCTGTGCAAACATTGTACTTCTGTTTTCCCATGATTGATCGTGCCACGTGGTGTATCTACCCGATGTAAATGTTCACCCCATATACCTGTCTATTATTTGGCTGGAACCCACAAGGTGTGAGTTCACACCTTAAGGGTAGCTAGGGGTCATAGTCTCAGGGCTCTATCAGACTAGCAAACCTGGTCTTTTTTTGTGTGATTTTGAGTTTTGTTCCACATTGTTTTCCCACTCTATCTAGGATCTCCTGCACTGATCCCCTTCTGAGTGGTTGACAGTGGTAGCTGGGCACCATGTATTTCTGGTCTCATGGTCATATAGGCTGAAGGTTGCATGGTCTACCAGTCCTTTGGACTAATTGTTTCCATGCATCTTTGGTTTCATTTCTTCATTCTTCTTCACTCTGGACAAGAAGAAACCCATCATTGTATTTAGATGGCCGCTTGCAAGTTTTTAAGATCTGTGTTGCTACTCACCAAAGTAGTATGTAGAGCAATGTTTTTGTGTAGTATGTTAGGCCATTTGAGCTTGATGTACCCTGCAACCATGGTTCTGAGCCCACAGGTACAACTCACTTCCTCTGGGTAGCTGGCTGTGGCCAGGAAGCCACCACAACCATGCCCCTTGTCAGCTCTACTATACAACTGAACATTCTTGAAGCACATACAAACATGTAGAAACATTGTCTGCTAACCCTGTATGTAGTCATGAGCATACTACCCCCTGCCTAGACATAACTGATCGTTCAGCTTGTCCACCGTCTATGCACTTGTAGATCCATGCTTGCCATCATTGACAACGTAGTACTGACCATGCTAAAGGGCTTATCTTGGTTGTCTCTACCTACCATTTACCTCTCTGTCTTCCTCTTTCTCAGTGCCACCATGTTGATCACTCATATTTGGTACATTGCCCTTCCCTTCATCCAAATAAATAGTTGTCTCTACATATCTAGCTGTGTTAGAGCTAGATAGTGCTCCCCTCCCCTCCCACCCCTGATAACCAACAAAAAAAGTTTCCTTCGATACGTAAACCTTTCCTTGACTTTTTACAATAATGAACTATTACAATATTTGTCCTCCTGTGATTGATTTATTTCACTCAGCATAATGTCTTCCAAATTCATCCATGTTACGCAGTCTTTGTAGATTCTACATTATTCTTTAGTGTTATGTAGTATTCCATTGTGTCTGTGTACCATAGTTTGATTGTCTATTCTTCTGTTGATAGGCACATAGGTTGTTTCCATCTTTATGCTGTTGTAAGTAGTGCTGCGATGAACATGAGTGTGCATGTATCTGTTCTTGTCCTGGCTCTCACTTCTTTAGGATATGTACCTAGTAATGGGACGGCTGGATCAAATGATATTTCTAATTCCAACTCATTAAGGAATTGCCATACTGCTTTCCACAGTGGTTGTACTATTTTGCTGTCCCACTAGCAGTGTATCAGAGTCCCAATCTCTCGACATCCTTGCCAGCATTTTTTATTTTCTGTCTTGTTGAAATTTGCTGTTGGTGCTGGGCTGAGGTGGTAGCTCATTATTGTTTTGATTTGCATCTCTCTAATGGCTAATGATTGTGAACATTTCTTCATGTTTTTGTTGGCCGCCTGAGTATCCTCTTTGGTGAAGTGTCTATTCATGTCCTCTACCCATTTTTCAATTGGATTATTGATCTTTTTGTTGTGGAGGTGTTGGAATTTTCTATAAATTTTAGAGATAAGTCCCTTGTCAGATATATCGTTGCCAAATATTTTTTTCCCAATCTGTAGGTTCTCTTTTTACTCTTGTGGAGAAGTCTTTTGAGACTCATAAAAAATTAACTTTTAGAAGGTCCCATCCATCTAGTTTATCTTTTGCTGTTTGTGTATTTTGGGCTATGCTTGACAGTCTATTTATGCCATAAATTAGGGCCTCTAAATTTGCCCCTAGTTTTTCCTTGAGGAACTTTATAGTTTTAGGTTTCGCATTTAAGGCTGTGATCCATCTGGAGTGAGTTTTTTGTGTATGGTGTGAGGTGGGGATCTTGTTTCATTTTTCTGCAAATGAATATCCAGTTTTGCCAGCATCATTTGTTAAAGAGACAGTCTCTTCCTCATGTAATGGATTTCAGCTCTTTGTCAGAGATCAGCTGACTATAAGTCGATGGATCTATTTCTGGGTTCTCAATTCTATTCCACTGGTCTATATGTTTGTCATTGTACCAATACCAGGCTGTTTTGACTACTGTGGCTGTACAGTAAGTTTTGTGATCCAGGAGTATGAGACTTCCTACTTTTTTCTTCTTTCTCAGTAGTGCTTTGTGTATCCAAGGTCTCTTTCCTTTCAATTTAACATTGTTGTTGCTGTTGTTGTTATGTGCTGTCGAGTTGGACCTGACTCACAGCGACCCTTCCTTGGGTTTCCGAGGCAGTATCATTACGGAAATAGATTGCCCCATTTTCCTTCTGAGGAGTGGCTGGTAGGTTTGAACTGCCAGCCTTCTGGTTAGCAGTCAAGTGCCTTAGGCACTATGCTACCAGAGCTCCCCAATGTAACATTAGTGATTGGTTTTTCCATATGTTCCATAGATTGCTTTGGGTAGTATTGACATTTTCACGATGTTCAATCTTCCTATCTGTGAGCCTGGTAAGTTCTTCCATTTATGTAGATCTCTTATGGTTTCTTGAAATAGTGTTTGTAGTTTTCTTCATACAGGTCTTTTGTGTCCCTGGTGAGATTTATTCCCAAGTACTTTATTTTATTGGTAGCTATTGTAAATGGTTGGGCAATCTACTTCTGTAGTGATATCATGTCGGAAACCCAAGGAGGGGTCGCTATGAGTCGGAGCCAACTCGGTGGCACATAACAACAACAACCTTGTAAATGGTATTGATTTCCTTATTTCCTTTCCAGCAATCTCTTGTTGGTGTAGAGGAATCCAACTGATTTTTGTATGTTGATCTTGCATCCCACCACTATGCTAAATCTCTCAGTTAGTTCTGGTAGTTTTCTTGTTTAGTCTCTTGGGTTTTCTATATATAGGATGATATCTTCAGCAAATAGGGAAGTTTTACTTCTTCCTTACCAATTTGGATACCTTTGATTTCCCTTTCTTGTCTTATTGCTCTGGCTAGGACTTCCAGTACAGTGTTGAATAGAAGTGGTGATAGAGGGCACCTTGTCTGGTTCCTGTTCGCAAGGGGAATGGTTTCAGTCTCTCTCCACTGAGAATAATGTTGACTGTTGATTTTGCATATATGCCTTTAATTATCTTGAGGAATGTCCCTTCTATTCCTATTTTTCTGAGAGTTTTTATCAGGAATGGGTATTGGATTTTATCAAATACCTTTTCTGTTGATTGATATGATCGTGTAGTTCTTTTTCTTTGTTTTACTTATGTGATGGATGACATTGATTGTTTTCTAATGTTGAACCATCCTTGCATACCTGATAAGACCCCCACTTGGTCATAATGTATTGTTTTTTTGATATATTGTTGGAGTCTATTGTGTAAGATTTTGTTGAAGATTTTTGTGTTTATATTCATGAGAGAATATAAATTTTCCTTCTGAAAGATGTCTTTGCCTGGTTTTGATATCAAAGTAATGTTTGCTTCATATTGTGAAGGTGGGAAAAATCGATCCTTTTCTGTATTCTTGAATGGTTTGAATAGAATTGGTGTCAGTTCTTTGAATGTTTGGTAGAATTCTCCAGTGAAACTGTCTGGACCAGGACTTTTTTTTTAGGTAATTTTTTTTCTGACGTGTTCAATTTCTTCTTTTGTTACTGGTCTGTTCAAATTTTCTCCCTCAGTCTGTGTTAGTTTAGGTAAGTAGTATGTTTCTAGAAATCTGTTAATTTCTTCCAGATTTTCAAATTTGTTAGAGTACAGTTCTTCATAGTATCCTGATATTATCCTTTTTATTTCAGTTGGTTCTGTTGTGACATTGCCCAATTTGTTTCTTATTTGTGCTATTTATATTCTCTCCTACTTTTCCTTTCTTTAATTTGCCATTGGTTTGTCAATTTTATTAATCTTAAAAAAAAAAAAACTTCTAGTCTTGATTTTTTTCTATTGTCTTTCTATTTACTGTTCCATTGATTTCTTCTCAAATCTTTATTACTTCCTTTCTTCTGGTGACTTTGGGCTTTTTTTTTTTTTTTTTTTTTACTGTTCTTTTTCTGATTGTTGGAGATGTTGGGTTAAGGTGTTTCTTCTTTTTTGATGTGTGCATTTATTGCTGTAAGTTGGCCTCTAAGCACTGGTTTTGCTGTGTCCCAAAGATTTTGGTGTGTTGCGTTTTCATTTTCATTTGATTCAAGTAATTTTTTAACTTCATTTTTTATTTCTTCTATTACCCAGTCGTTTTTTGGAGGGTGTTACTCAGTTTCCATGTGTTTGCTCTTTTTCCATTTATCTTCCTATTGTTGATTTCTAATTTTTATAGCATTGTTAATGTGAGAAGATGTTTTGCAGTATTTCATTGTTTTGAAATTTATTCAGGCTTGCTTTGTGGCCTACCATATCATCTATCCTGGAAAATTTTCTGTATGTAGTGGAAAAGAATGTATGTTGTGCTTTTGTTAGGTGAAGTGATCTGTAGATGTCTATATAGTGAAGTTGGTGGATTGTATTGTTTAGTTCTTCTGCATGTTTGTTGAGTTTCTTTCCAGTTCTATCTCTTATTGAAAGTGGTGTATTAAAATCTCCTCCTATGACTGTTGAGTCATCTATTTGTCTTTTCAATTCTATTAAAGTCTGATTTATATCTTTTGGTGCTCTTTCTTTGGGTCCATAGATGTTTATTATGGTTATGTCCCCTTGTTCAAAAGAATCTTTAATCTTTATATAATGTCTTTCCTTTTCTCATACTCTAGTTTTTGCCTTAAAGTCAATTTTATTAGAAATTAATATTGCCACTCCTGATCTTTTTTGATTGCCTTTTGGTTGATATATCTTTTTCCAACCTTCAATTTTTAGTCTATTTTTGTCTTTGTATCTAAGGTGTGTCTCTTGTAAAGAACATATTGATGGATTGTGTTTTCTTATACAGTCTCCAACTCTCTGTCAAGATCTTGAGTGGTGCATTTAATCCATTGACATTCAGTGTAATTATCAACAAGTATGAATTTGTTGCTGTTATTTTGTGTGTGTGTGTGTGTGTGTGTGTGGTGTTACTGATTTCTTTGTTCCATATAGTTTTCTGTGCTGAGCTCACTTTGTTTATGAATCATGTTATGACTTCCTTCATTGCTATTGCTTTGTTGTTGTTGTTATGTGCCGTCGAGTCGGCCCCGACTCATAGCGACCCCTCCTTGGGTTTCCGAGGCAGTATCACTACAGAAGTAGGAATGCCCAACCTTCCTTCCGAGGAGTGGCTGGTGGGTTTGAACCGCCAGCCATCTGGTTAGTATTTGCTAAATATTTGTGCTTGTCATTTTTTTTGCTTTGATGTGAAGGTTTATCATTTTTCTTTGAAGTTACCCTGTGATTTATAATTTTCTCCCTGAATTTAGAACAGTCCATTGTATCTTGCAGTTATCTTGACTTCCTCACCATTTAGAAGTTCTGTAACTACAATATATTTCCCCCCTTTTTGGTTTGAAGTTGTCCTCATTTGCTAATTGATGTTTTTAGTTCCCTGTTTACATGTTGTAACCTAACTTTACTTTGGATACTTCCATAGCTTCTAGGTTGGTTTCTGGGTTATGCCTCATGTGTGTTAATTGTTGGTTATTGTTTGCTGTTGTGAGTTTTCTGTCCAAAGAATGCCCTTTTGCATCTCTTGTAAGGTTGGACTTGTTTTAATAAATTCCCTTAACTTTTGCTTGCTTGGAAATCTCCTGATTTTACCCTCATATTTGAGGGACAGCTTGCTGGTTATGTAATTATTGGTTGGACATTTTTTTCTTTCAGAGTTTTATCTATACCATCCAATTGCCTTCTTAGCTCTGGTGGCATAGTGCCTAAGGCATTTGACTGCTAGCCAGAAGGCTGGCAGGTCAAACCCACCAACCATTCCTCAGAAGGAAGGTTGGGCAATTTACTTCCATAGTGATACTGCCTCAGAAACCCAAGGAAGGGTTGCTGTGAGTTGGATCTGACTTCATGGCAGCCTTCTCGCTTGCATGGTTTCTGCTGGGAAATCAGAGCTTAGTCTTATTGGTTGCCCTTTATATGTAATTTTTTTCCCCCCATGTGCTTTCAGGATTCTTTCTTTCCCTTTGTTTTTGCTGAGTTTGATGATGATATGTCTTGGTGAATTTCTTTTGGGGTCTGTCCTGTTTGAGTTCATTGAACTTCTTGAATGGATATTTTCTCATCTTTCATCATTTCAGGAAAATTCTCTTCCAACAAATCTTTGACTATTTTCTCAGTGGTTTTATTTTTCTCTTTCTGTTCTGGAAGTCAGATTACATTTAGGTTATTCTTCTTGATGGTATCGGGTGTGAATCATAGGCTTTCTTTATTTTGTTTTGATCTTTTTTCTGATTGACCCCTTTTCAAGGGAGTATTGAGGTATTTGTCTTCAGTCTCACTAATTCTGTCTTCCACTGATTCAGTTGCACTCCTTTGTCCATTCAATGTGTTATCTATTTCTGAGAATTTAGTATTAATCTTCTGATTTTCTATCTGTGTATTTTGTATTATTTCTAATTTTTCACTTATTTTGTCATTTTCATCTTGTATTGTCTTCTGCAAATATTCTAGTTTTTTCCTGTTTGTTCCTTAATTTTGTCAGTTTTTCCTTTGTTCTATCTCTCAATCCATTGAAGGTACCTGAATATAATTCTTTTGAATTCCTTATCAGAGGATTTCAATGCTGCTTCTTCCTCAAGGATATTTTCTTGATCTGCACCTTGCTGCCTGGTTTCTACTGCTTTATCTTGCTTCTTTGTGTGGACTATGATGGTTTGTTGTTTCTGAGACATTGTGACTTTGTTGTATTTATATCCTATTTGTGATTGTATGTTGGAGTGATTCACCCAAGATTTTTTTTTTTTTTTGGGGGGGGGATGTATCTGAGTAAGCAGGGTACTATGCTCCTCTTTTCACTAGTTGGCAGCAATTATGCACTCATCATCTGTCTCCTTTCCATTCATCAGCCTCTGGTATGTCAATGGTATCCTTGGGAAGTGGAGCATATTCTTAGGTCTCTGGGATCTGAATGAGAACACTGTTGCTTTAAATATCCAAAATGACCGAACCACTTGTAAGCATTCAAAATGGCTGCACTCTCTGGACAGCTGAAAATCCAGATCTCAGTTTTTCTCCTTATTTGCTGTTTACCTTTTTAGTCATCAGCCACCAGTGCAGTTGTCTATGCAGCCCTTGGTGAGCAGAGCCAATTTTTAGCTTATCTCTTAGGCCTGTTTCCACTTACAAATATTCAAAATGTCCATGCCATCAGGATAGCTGACAGTCTGCAGCTCTGTTTATCTCCTTATTCACTGTTTTCATTGAAGTTCTTCTATGTTGTTGTTGTTAGGTGCTGTCGAGTCGTTTCCAACTCATAGTGACCCCATGCACAGCAGAATGAAACACAGCCTGATCCCGCGCCAGCCCCACAATCCCTGCTATACTTGAGCCCATCATTGCAGCCACCTCATCAGTCCATCTCGTTGAAGGCCTCCCCCTCTTTTGTTGACCCTCCACCCTACCAAGCATGACATCCTTCTCCAGGGAATGGTCCCTTCTCACAACATGACCAAAATAGGTGAGACGAAATCTGGCCATTCTTGCTTCCAAGGAGCATTCTGGCTGCACTTCCTCCAGGACAGATCT
>NW_006921814.1:4180506-4183145 GCF_000298275.1 Orycteropus afer afer
TTGATTTTAAACCATGTAGTGTCCCCTTGTTCTGTTCAAACGACAGCCTCCTGGTCAAGGTACAGATTCCTCATGAGTACAATCAAGTGCTTGGAGTTCTTCTATAGTTGGTGTTTAATCCACTTCTGTATCCTTCCTTTAGCTCAGGGCTCCTGAATTATCTTCTGTATCTGTATCAATTGGTTTCTGTTTTCTTTGTTAAAGAGGGTCTGTGTAGCTTGTCTGCCTATTCTGCCATATTACTGGAAGTCTAGCCTCTCATATTCTTTATTGCCTTGAGTCTTATTAAATATTAGCAAATTCTTTCAAATAAAAACTTTTTAATTGGCTTTTTAAAGCACATATATATATATATGCATTGCCTTCAACATGTAATATAGTGAGTGATTCAAATATTACAAAGGTTCAGTAAACTCTAACTAATGAAATGATAGGAAGTTATTTTCATATCATTGCAGATCTGTTGCTTTGTGACCAATTTAAAAAATACATAAATTCTATTCTATTTGGTTATCTCTGTCAAACTGAAATTATTTTTAGATAAAAAATCCTTTCTATTAAATTCAGAAATAAATAGGCTTTTATTTAATATTTAACCATTTGTTCATGAACATGTTCCACTGGTGAGAAATAGGTTTGATAAGTGAATAGCTCAGTATGGTTCTAAACTAATTGTTTCCTGTCGTGATGGCTAAAAATGAATTGTACTCTTGATTATTGAAGTTATTTTATTTATGCTAAGTGGCAAGTAAATAATAGTGTTTTGCTACATGGGCATCCATTTATAGAAAAGTTTTTAAAATATGCTAATTTCATTAAGATTTGTGCTATTTCAGTGTGTGATTTTTTTTTTTTTTTTTTTTTTGCCTGTGAGACAACTAGGTTGGCAACTAGCATTCCTTCAGTCCTTTTTCTGGGCCAGGTCTCATGCTGAGTTCTTCAAGTGCCTCCTGTAGTCTTCATCACAGTCCTGCAATGAAACTGCTGTTAACTTCCTTCATACTGACTGTCAAACTGAAAGATGATGATGGAGTCTGGGAATGGTTGAATAATATTTATCCAGTATTCTTAAAAATATTTACCCTTTAGTTTCAAGAAAAAAATCTTACACAGAATATACTTGGTTTAAGCTTTGTTGTATATTTTAAAATACAAACTTTACTAACTAAATCTTCTTTTAGATATTCTTTTTTAAAAAAAATAAATAAATAAATAAATAAACCATATGTCTAACAGATAGGTGAAAAGCAGCTAAATTGAATGCAGTATTTTTTAATTGTCCCTTGAAAATGACCTTTACTCTTTTTTTTGGTTATTTAATTTTTATTGTGCTTTGGGTGAAAGTTTACAGAGCAAATTAGTTTTCCACTTAAGAAGTCATACACTTTTTATTTCATGACATTGATTATAATCCCTACAATATAATAGCAATCCTTCCTTGTCCTCCCTGTGTTTCGTTTTTCTGTTTGACTTCTTTCTTGCGCCTTCCTGCCTTATGAGCTTTGTCCTTAGCCAATTGTTTTCATTTTCATGAGATTGGTTGTTCTAAGGAGTGTGTGGATGTCCCTGCATTATTGCTCACTTTATAGGCCTGTCTGTTGTTTGGCTAAAAGTTGAGCCTGGGGGGTGAGTTCACTTTTAGGCTTGAAAGGTGTCTAAGGTCCAGAATCTCGGCTGTTTGACTGTTCTCTATCAGACAGCAAGCCTGGTCTTTTTATGATTTTGAGTTATGCTCCACATTTTTCCTCATACTCTATCCAGGACATTCTGTAGTGACACCAGTCAGAGTGGTGTGTAGTTGTAGCTAGGTACCATCTAGTTCTTCTGGTCTCAGAACAATAGAGGCTGAGCTTCATGTGGTCCATTAGTCCTTTGGACTAATTGTTTCCATGCATCTTTGATTGTCTTCACTCTTCTTTGCTCTGAAGAGGGAGAGACCAATACCTACAACTTAGATGGCTGCTCACAAGCTTTTAAGACCCTAGTTGCTACTCACCAAAGTAGGATGCACATTATGTTTATGGACTGTGTTGTGCCAGTTGACCTTGATGTCTCCTGAGACTATGAACTTGAGCCCCCAGGCCCAGTGACACATTTCCTCAAGGTGTTTCATTATGGATAAGAAGTTTTCATAAATTTGGCCCTTCTGTGCTCTACTATATATGCATATGTTTGCAACACATGTAAATACATCTTGTTGTTGTTAGATGCTGTCAAGTTTTCTCTGACTCATAGGATCCTATGTACAATAGAATGAAACACTGTGCGGTCCTGTGCCAGCCTAATGATCCTTGCTATACCTGAGCCCATTGTTGCAGCCACTGTGTCAGTCATCCTGTTGAGGGCCTTCCCCTTTTTCGTTGACCCTCCATTTTACCAAGGGAATGGTCCCTTCTAACAACATGAACCAAAGTAGGTGAGATGAAGTCTGGCCATCTCAATTCCAAGGAGCATTCCAACTACACTTCTTCCAGGACAGATTTATTTGTTATTTTGGCTGTCTATGTGACTTTCAGTATTCTTCGGCAGCACAACTCAAAAGCATTGACTCTTCTTTTTTATTCATTGTCCAACTCTCACATGCATATGTTGTTGTTGTTTGTTGTTATATGCCGTCGAGTCGGCCCCGACTCATAGCG
>NW_006921814.1:4183905-4194555 GCF_000298275.1 Orycteropus afer afer
GTATTCTTTGCTTTCAGCCAAGATCCATCTGACATCAGCAGTATCCCTTTTTCCACGTCCTCTTCTGAATCCAGCTTACATTTCTGAAAGTTCTTTGTCAACATACTGCTGCAACCATTTTTGAATTACCTTCAGTAAATTTTACTTGCATGTGATATTAATGGTATTGTTCGATAATTTTCACATTCTGTGGGGGGTAATCTTTCTTTGGAATGGGTACAAATATGGATCTCTTCCAGTCAGTTGGCCAGGTAGCTGTCTTCCAAATCTCTTGGCATAGCTGAGTGAGTGCCTCCAATATGGCATCCATTTTTTGAAACATCTCAATGGGTATTCTGTCAATTCCTGGAGCCTTGTTTTTCACCAATTCCTTCAGTGCAGCTTCAAATTATTTCTTCAATACCATTGGTTCTTGATCAT
Organism: Orycteropus afer afer; assembly: GCF_000298275.1. Classification (NCBI taxonomy): domain Eukaryota; kingdom Metazoa; phylum Chordata; class Mammalia; order Tubulidentata; family Orycteropodidae; genus Orycteropus; species Orycteropus afer. The sequence goes on from NW_006921814.1 coordinate 4,184,326, forward strand.
TCACCACCTCCTGAAATGGATGAACATCGACCAGTTTTTTTGGTACAGTGACTGTGTCTTTCTTCCATCTTCTTTTGATGTTTCCTGCATCATTCAGTATATTGCCCACTGAATTTTTCAATATTGCAACTCGAGGCTTAAATTTTTTCTTCAGATTTTTCAGCTTGAGAAGTGTGGAGTGTGTTCTGCCATTTTGGATTTCTTTGCACATTTCATTATAATAATTCACTTTTTCTCCTCTAGCTGCTCTTTGAAATCTTCTCTTCAGCCCTTTTATCTTGTCATTTCTTCCATTTGCTTTAGCTGGTCTCCATTCAGGGGCAAGTTTCAGAGTCTTTTTTGAATACATTTTGGTTTTTTCTTCCTTTCCTGTCTTTTTAATGACCTTTTGCTTTCTTCATGGATGATATTCTTGATGTCATACCACAATTCCTGTGGTTTTCAGTCATTGGTGTTCAGTGCATCAAATGTGTTCTTTAGGTGGTCTCTGAATTCAGGAAGGATATAATCAAGGTCATATTTTAGCTCTTGTGGACTTGTTTTAACTGTCTTCATCTTCTACTTGAACTAGCATATGAGCAGTTGATGGTCTGTTTCATAGTCAGGCCCTGGTCTTGTTTTGGCTGAAGGTCTTGAGCTTCTCCATTGCCTCTTTCCACAGATGTAGTTGATCTGATTTCATGTTCTCCATCTGGTGAAGTCCATGTATATAGCCGCTGTTTGTTGTTGTTGAAAAAAGATATTTGCAATGAATAAGTGGTTGGTCTTGCAAAATCAGTCATGCTATCTGCAGTGTTATTTCTATCACCAAGGCCATATTTTCCAACTACCAGTGATTATTCTTTGTTTCCAACTTTTGCATTCCAGTCACCAGTGATAATCAATACATCTTAATTGTATGTTTGGTTAATTTCAGACTACAGAAGTTGGTAAAAATGTTCAATTTCCTCATCTTTGCCTTTGGTGGTTAGTGTGTCAGTTTGAATATTAGTAATATTAACTGGCCTTCCTTGAAGGTGTATGGATATTATCCTATCACTGACTGCATTGTACTTTAGGATAGATCTTGAAGACAAAAATCCTCACAACTGGACCAGTAAGTAGCATCACGATAAGTGGAGAAAAGATTGAAGTTGTGAAAGACTTCATATTACTTGGTTCTATAATCAATACCAATGGAAGCAGCAGTCAGGATATCAGATGACATGTAGCATTAGGCAAATCTGCTGCAAAAGACCTCTTTCAAGTGCTGAAGAACAAAGTTATCTGCTTGAGGACTAAGGTGTGCCTGACAAAAGCTATGGTATTTTCAGTCACCTCATATACATGTGAGAGCTGGACAATGAATAAGGAAGACCAAGGAAGAGCCAATGCTTTTGAGTTGTGGTGTTGGCGAAGAGTACTGAAAGTACCATGGATTGCTAAAAGAACTAACAAATCTGTCCTGGAAGAAGTGCAGCCAGAATGCTCTTTGGAAGCAAGAATGGCCAGAGTTTGTCTCACCTACTGCTTGAACAATTTCTCTTAGAAAGATCAGCATGAGGCTGATCCCCATGAGGCGGAGGTCAAAGATGTCCCAAATGTCCAAACTACCATGCCACTCCAGCATTTCAGACATTAACTCCTCCTCCTTCTCCCAGTAATTTCCCCAGTCTTAGGGTTCTGCATTTCACTGTAACGCCTCACAGAACTCACAGACACCCAAGGGTTCGTCTCACGTAGTAGTGGTGGAGGCTGGCAGGCTGGTGAGTCCCGGGTCCGTGAGTAGGTCTGGCAGATCCTACCAACTCTCGGGGTTTGATGAACCTCGATCAGCAGATCGGATGACAGCTGCTGTCCCAAATCCAGGGGTGAGATGAGGACGATCCAAGACACAAAGCCGGAGCAAGAGGAGAGTGAATCTTCCCAGGAGATTCGTAGGTATACCCTCAGGGAAGCTAAGGGTGGTGATTTGAATTATACCCTCCAGCAAGGCAGGACTCAAGATACATTCCACCTGTGTTGCCCCAACAGAAGTAACCTAAATTCCATCACAGAGTCGATTGCCAGTCATTATAGGGAATGACTACTACCAGCTGCCCAGCCAAGTTGATACCTGACCTTAACTCCCACACCACCCCAAACAGGCATGGATAATGGGATTTACAAAACACCACAGAATGGAGGACAGTGGCTATAAGGGCCACATCAAGCAATTCACTGCGTCTTCTTTGAACATGTTGTAAGAAGGGACCATTCTCTGGAGAAGGATGTGCTTGGTAACATGGAAGGTTGATGAAAAATGGGAAGGTCCTCAACAAGATGGATTGACAGTAGCTACATCAATGGGCTCAGGTAATGCAAAGATTGTAGGACTGGCAGAGGACCAGGTATTGTTCCTTTCTGCTATAGGTAGGGTCACTGAGTGGGAGAGGATTTGACGGCACCTAACAACAACAGCAGCAGTATTAACTGGTCTTCCTTGTAGGTGTGTGGATGTTATCCTATCACTGACAACATTCTGCTTCCTGATAGATCTTGAAACATTTTTGTGATGATGAATGCCATGCCATTCCTCTTCAATTTGTCATTTCTGGCAAAGTAGATCATATGGTTGTCTGATTCAAAATGGCCAAAACCAGTCTGTTTCAGCACAGTGATACCTAGGATATTGATCTTTATGCGTTCCATTTCATTTTTGACAACTTCCAATTTTCCTAGATTCATACATTCCATGTTTATTAATTATTAATGGATGTTTGCAGCTGTTTCTTCTCATTTTGAGTCATACCACATCAGCAAATGGAGGTCCCCAAAGCATTACTCTGTCCGCATCATAAGGTTGGCTCTACTCCGACAGGGCAGCTCTTCTGCTGTCTTATCTTGAGTGCCCTCTGTCCTGAGGGACTCATTTTCCAGCACTATATCAGACAGTGTTTCAGGGCTATTCATAAGGTTTTCATTGGCCACTTCTTTGAGAAGTGGATGGTTTCTTCCTTTTTTCTGAGTCTGTCTTAGTCTGGAAGCTCCTCTGACACCTGTCCACCATGAATAACCCTGCTGGCATTTGAAACAACAGTGGTGTAGCCTCCAACCTCACAGCAACATGCAGGCACCACAGTATGATAAATTGACAGACAAGTTTATCTCCCTTAGTTGTTCCAAGCAGCTCTCCTAGCTTTGTAACTACATATGTAGAAATATTCTTTGCCCAACCTATAAATATTTGTGGGTTTAGTCCCATTTGCCATCCCACACTTGTTCAGCTTGCATGCCTGTGCATGCACTCAGATTATTATTATTAATGTTATTGCAGGATTGTGTATGTAATAAATAGTGTTTACATTTGTTCCCTTTAACTCTTGTGCACCTCCCAGTGTCTTCCTTTGCCTTGATCATTTTGTGCTGACCTTTCCATTACTATATTTTGCCTTTCCCTCTTTCCAAGTTAATATGTGTCTATTCTCTAGCTAATGATTTTTCCCTTGCTTCCCTTCCCACCCCTGATGACTGTGAAAGAATGTTTCTTTCTGTGTGAAAACCTTTTCTTGAATTTTTATAATTATGTTCTCATATAATATTTGCCCTTTTGTGTTTGACTAATTTCACTCAGCACAATGTCCTTCAGGTTCATTCATGTTATGAAGTGTTTCACAAGTTCATCATTATTCCTTATTCTTTTGTGTAATGTTCGATTATGTATATATACTGTAGTTTGTTTATCCATTTATCTCTTGATGGGCACTTTGGTTGTTTCTATCTTTTTGCTGTTGCAAATATGAATATGCATATATTTGTTCATGTCATGGCTCTCAATTCTCTAGGATATATATACCTAATAGAATCACTGGATCATATAGTATTTCTATTTCCACTTTTTAAGGAAGTGTCATACTGTTGTCCACAGAGATTATACCACTTGTCAGTCTCACCAGCAGTATACGAGTATTCCATTCTCTGCAGTCCCTTACCAGCATTTGTTATTTTCTGTTTTTCTGAGCTTTGCTGTTAATGCTGGGGGTGAGATGGTACTTCTTTGTTGTTTTGATTTGCAGCCATCTAATGGCTAGTGTTCTTGAGCATTTCTTCATGTGTGCGTTGGCCCTCTGAATGTCTTTGCTGACTAAGTATCTATTCATGTCCTCTGTTTTTAAATTGGATTATTTGTCTTTTTATTGTTGAATTATTGAAGTTTATAAATTTTCAGATTCGGCCCTTGACTGTTATGTTGTTGCCAGAAATTTTCCCCAATCTGTAAGTTTTCTTTTTACTCTTTTGATGCACATTAGTGTTAAATTTTTAGGAGGTCCCAATTGTCTAGTTTATTTTCTGCCGTTTGTGCAGTTTTAGTTATGTTCAGTAGTATATTCATGCTATATATTAGGATCCCCTAACTTTACCCCTGTTTTTTCTCTGAGAATCTTTAAAGTTTAGGTTTTACATATAGGTCTTTGATCCATCTTCAGTTAGTTTTTATATATGGTATGAAATATAAATCCTCTTTCATTTTCTGAAAATAGATAACCAACTTTGCTAGCACTATTTGTTAAAGAGGGTATCTCTACTTCATTTTATGGGTTTCAGCTGTTTGTCAAAATCAGGTGTCCTTGGGTGAATAGAGTTACTTCCGGGAACAGTTCTGTTCATTGGTCTTTGTGTTTCCTGCACTAATCAATACCAGGCTGTTTTGACTACTCTGGTTGTATAGTAGCTTTTGAGACCTCCCACTTTATTCTTCTTTATTCAGAGGAGCTCTGGTAGTGTAGTGCCTAAGGCACTTGACTGCTAAACAGAAGGCTGGTGGTTCAAACCCACCAGCCACTCCTCGGAAGGAAGATGGGGCAATCTATTTCCGTAGTGATACTGCCTGGGAAACCCAAGGAGGGGTCTCTATGAGTCGGGTCCAACTCGACGCACAAAACAACAACAACTTTATTCATCTTCTCAGTAGAGCTTAGCTTAGGCAGTTTTTCTTTCCTTTCCATATAAAGTCGGTGATTAGTTTTCCATCTCATTAAAGAATGTTGATGAAATCTGGATCGGGATTGCATTACGTCTGTAGATAGCTTTGGGTAGTATTGACATTTCTACAATGTTAAGTCTTCCAATCCATGAGCATGGTATATCCTTGTATTTATGTAGGCCTCTTTTGGTTTCTTGCAGTCAGATTTTGTAGTTTCCTTTGCATCTCTGATTAGATTTATTCCTTAGTACATCATCTTTTGTGTGACTGTTGTAAATACTATTATTTCCTGATTTGCTTTTCAGCATTCTCTTCATCAGAGTAGAAAAATACAAATGATTTTTGTATGTTAATCTTGTACCCTGCTACTTTGTGGAATCCTTCTATTATTTCCAGCTGTTTCCTTGTTTAGTTTCTTGGGTTTTATGTGGATAAGATCATATCACCTGCAAATAGTTTTACTTCTTTACCAATTTGGAAGCCTTTTATTTTCCTTTCTTGAGTTACTACTCTAGCTTGGATTTCCAATATAATATTGAATAGGAGTACTGATGAAGCACAGTGTTTTCAGTCTCTCTGCATTGAAAATAATGTTGGTTGTTGGTTTTGTTTAGAAACCCTTAATTATGTTGAGAAATTTCTCTTCTATTTCTATTTTGATGAACATTTTTTTTAAAAAATCAGGACTGTGTGTTGGATTTTTTCAGATGCCTTTCCTCATCAACTGATAGGACCATGATAGGATGTGGTTCTTTTCCTTTTTTTATATTTATGTGATGGATTATGTTGAGTGTTTTTCTCATCTTGAACCATCCTTGCATACTTGGTATGAATCCCCTTAGTTAAGATTTTTATTATTATTTTTTTTAATGTTGTTAGGTGCTATTGGCTAAGATTTTGTTGAGAATTTTTGTGTCTGTATTGATGAGGGATGTGGTCGATGATTTTCTTTTTCAGTAATGTCTTTGTCTGCTTTTGATAACAGGTTTATACTTACTTCATAAAAAGAATTTGAGAGTATTCCCTCTTTTTCTGTTTTCTGGAATAGTATGAGTGGAATTGATGCCAGGTCTTGTGTGAATGGTAGAATTTGCCAGTGAAGCTCTGTGGGCCAGGATCTTTTTGTTGGGAGCTTGTGTTATGACCTGCTTAATTTCTTCTTTTGTGATGGGTCTGTTCAAATTTTCTACCATAGTCTGTGTCAGTTTGCGTAGGTAGTGTGTTTCTAGAAATTTTTCCATTTCTTTTAGGTTTCAAATTTGTTGGAGTACAGTTCTTCATAGTGTTCTATTATTATCCTTTTTATTTCAGTTGGTTCTGTTGTAACATCACCTATTTCATTTTTCATTTGTGTTATTTTCATCGTGTTTTGTTAAATTTGCCAGTGGTTTGTCAGCTTTATCCTTTCAATGAACAAACTTCTGGTCTTTTTGAGTCCTTCTATTGTTTTTATTTTTCATTTATTTCTGCTATAATCTTTATTATTTCCATTTTTCTGGTGACTGTAGGCTTTTTTTTTTTTTTTTTTTGGTGTTACTTTTCTAATTGTTTGAGGTCTTGGGTTATGGTATTGATTTTGGTTCTTTTTTGATGTGTGCATTCATTGCTGTAAATTGTCCTCTGAGCACTGCTTTTGCTAAGACCCAAATATTTGGTCTGTTATATTTTCATTCTTGTTTTATTTTAGGTATTTATTAATTTCTTCTTTTACCCAGTAGTTTCAAACAGGATGCTATTTAGGTGCCATGTATCTGATTTTTAATCCCTTGTTCTTCCTGTTTTTAATTTCTAATTTTATAGCCTTGTGATCTGAGAAGATGCCTTGAAGTATTTTGATATTTTTACATTTATTGAGACTTGCCTTGTGGTATAACATATAGTCTATTCTAGAAATTGGTGTGCTGAAAAATAATATGTATTTTGCTTTTGTTTGGTGGGATGTTCTGTATACATGTATGAGGTCAAATTGGCTGATTGTATTGTTTAAATATTCTTTATATTTGTTGAGTTTCTTTTTTGTCTGTCCTTCATAGAAAGTTATACATTGAAGTCTCCTGCTGTTATTGTGGAATTGTCTGTTTTTCTGTTCTTTTAAAGTTTGATATGTGTTTTGGCAGACTCTTTCATAGGGTATGAGATACTAATTATGGTTATGTCATTTTGTTGGATTGACCCTTTAGTCATTATATAATGCCCTTCCTTGTTTTTTATGCTGATTCTGCCTTAAAGTCTGTTTTATCAGAAATTAATATTGTCACTACTGTTCTTTTTTGGTCACTGTTTGCTAGACATATGTTTTCCCACCTTTTGATTCTTAGCTCATTTTTGCCTTTATATCTAAAGTCTGTCTCTTCTAGACAGCATGTTGATGGATCATGTTTTCTTATCCATTCTGCTGCCCTCTAACACTTGATTGCATTTAGTTTCATTTACGTTCAGTTTAATTATCATTAAGTATGAATTTACTACTGTTACTTTTAATTTTTTTGTGATGCTGATAGTTTCTTTGTTCCATATATTTTTCTGTATTGAGTCCATTTTGTTTATGGATTTTCTTTTCATTTCCTTCATTACTGTTATTCTAGTGTTTATTGAATCTTTATGGTTTTCTTCAGACATGGTGGGTGAGAGTAGCTTGCTCTCTGTGTGAGGCTGCTAGGGGAGAACAGTGGGGTGGGAGGGAATCTTTAGGGGCACAGGGTGGGAAGGCGGGCCAGGCAGAACACCTGGGACAGGGGCAGTGGTGTGGGGAGGTGAGTGGATGGGGGTGGACATTGCCACATTTCTATTTGCCAGGAGGGTATGAGGGGGTAGTCTTGGGAGAGTGAAGCCTGTCATCTGGTTCCTGCCCAATTCCTGACACTGTTTATAATAATTCTTAATGGCCACACTGTGCCAGGCCAGCTGATTATGGAGTGCTTTATATCTCTCATTCACTGCTTTTGTTTCTTCTTCTATTCCATATTTGATCTACTCCTTTATCCTCTCCTTTGAATCTCACCATTCCAGGATTATCATCTATGTTTGTTTCACTTGGGTTTTTGGGTCTTTGTTAAAGAAAGCCTGCCAAGTGTTTCTGTCTAGTCTGCCATATGAACTCTCCTCCTGCCCTTAACTTTTTAAATTGATGACTTTAAATGGAGGACATCTAAGTTTGAAACCAAATGAATGACAAATCAAGAGTCAGAAAAATGAGCTGTTTGGTTACAGCTTTATTATTTATTATGTAAAACCAGTATAATTTGTATTAGAAAATGTGGCTTAGGTCTGTGCAAGAAATGTCTTGTTAAATTCTACCAAATAGTCATTTATTTACCACAGCTACTGACAAAGCTGGTAGTTGCAATACACACCCAGAGCAGGTAAGAATGCATGTTCTCATAAGGCAAGAGTATCCCAAAAGGAGAGAAGACAGGACTGAGATAAGGATTTTCAATTTATTCTACCCTATATTGGTAGTCCTTCTTAAAAACAAGAAAAATATAAGCCAAGTGTTTCCTAGTTATTAGTGTTTATTGATTTAAAAATCTAAACTGATTTACAGTTTGAAATAATGAAATTGAATCTTCATAATTTTTAAATCGGGTAATTGTAGCAAATTAGGTGATTTGTTTTATCTTTAGATAAAGACTAATGATGATCAGTACTTTTAAACATAATTTTACATATTAAACATATTTAGGAATGATGGCAGTGAGTTTAGTTTTTTTATTTTACGGGGAGTAATATAAAACTTATTTATTTTAACTTTTGATTGTGATTCAGGTGAAATTTTATAGATTAGAGTTGTTTCATAGTTCTCAATTTATACACATTTTGTTTTGTGACACTGTTTATAGTCCCCACAGTGTAACAGCTCTCTTTTCACTTCCTCCTTGTAGTTACCCTTTCCCTGTATGTTTCTTGCTTATGCACCCTTGCCTCCTTAGCTTTTTCCCTGTGCAAATGCTGCCCTTTTGATCTCCCATGGTTGGTTGATCTTACTAAAAAGTGTGTCCTTGGTTCATTTGTTCAGCTCGTAAGTTTGTCTGCTGTTTGGCTAAGTTAAGCTATGGGTGTCAGTCCAGTTCCAGGTCCAAAGGGTGGTCAGGGGCCATAGTCTTGGGGGTTTCATTAGCGTCTGTCCGACCAGTAATCCTTGTTGTTGTCCCTACTCATAGCGACCCCTCCTTGGGTTTCCGAGGCAGTATCACTACGGAAGTAGGATTGCCCAACCTTCCTTCTGACCAGTAATCCTAGGTTTTTTTTTTTTTTTTCCGTTTTTTTCCCACATTTCTTCTCCCACTCTATTCAGGATCTCTAATTTTGATCCCTTTTTGGGAGGTTGGCATTGGTGGCTGAGTACCATCTAGTGCTTCTAGTCTCTGTGTTGTATAGGCTGAGGTTCTCATGGTCCATTAGTCCTTTGTACTAGTTGTTGCCTTGTGTCTTTGATTTTCTTCACTCTGCTTTGTAAAATACAAATAAAATATTTGCATTTTAGATGCCCTCTCATAAGCTTTTAAGACCCCAGTTGCTACTCACCAAAGTAGGATATAGAACAGTGTTTTCATGTAGTATGTTATGCCAATTGCACTTGACATCCCCTGCAATCATGGCTCTGAGCCCGCAAGTCCGATAACTTACTCAGGGTGCTTAGTTAAGACTCCATTTTAGAAACTTTGTAAAAAATGTTAGGTTTTCCTTTATTAGTTATATTTGATGAACTTTTGAATAGTGTCATTCAACAAAACCTACATACTGAATTGTTATTTAATGCAAGCAATTAAATATTTAACACCATTAATTTGTGTTCTCCCTGTGTATACCAAAAATACTTAGTGAAGGGGATGCCAGGAAGTTTCTTGTAATTTAGATAGATTATTTAAATTGGTCCTTCTAAAAATATGCCAAACTTTCCTTTTTCCTCTAAAGGTGGGAGATGATGCAAAATCACACCGATTGGGTTTGTGAGAAGTTTAATCCAGAGAATTTAATATTGAGTGATTTAGAACACAGTTTGGAGTCATAGAGAGTAAGTTTTAAATTCTGTCTCCCGCCCTACTGCCTTAAGATATATAACATTTCTAACCTTCAATTTCTTCTTCTGTAAAATAGAGATAATAATAACACATACTTTATGGAGTTTTATGCGATTTAAATGGCACATTAAGTACTTGAATAGTTCTAGGCACATTTTAAAGGAGATCTAATAACTCTGGTAGCATAGTGCCTAAGGCACTTGACTGCTAACCAGAAGGCTGGCGGTTCAAACCCACCAGCCACTCCTCAGAAGGAAGGTTGGGCAA
>NW_006921814.1:4194655-4195765 GCF_000298275.1 Orycteropus afer afer
GAGACGTAATCCATACTGCAGACTGTATTCTTCAACCTTCATCAGTAGGTGCCTTAAGTCATCCTCACTTTCAGCAAGCAAAGTTGTATCGTCTGCGTATCTCAGGTTGGTAATGATTCTTCCTCCAATCCTGATACCACGTTTTTCTTCATATAGTCCAGCTTCTCGGATTAACAAGATGTTGTTGTTAGGTGCCATCAAGTCATTTCCAACTCACAGCAACCTATGCACAGCAGAACAAAACACTGCCCGATCTCGCGCCAACTCCATGGTCCTTGCTATACTTGAGCCTATCGTCGAAGCCACCGTGTCAGTCCATCTCGTTGAAGGCCTTCCTCTCTTTCATCAACCTTCCACCTTACCAAGCATGACATCCTTCTACAGGGAATGGTCCCTCTGACAACATGACCAAAGAAGGTGAGACGAAGTCTGGCCATTCTTGCTTCCAAGGAGCATTCTGGCTGCACTTCCTTCAGGACAGATCTGTTAGTTCTTTTAGCAGTCCACGGTACTTTCAGCATTCTTCGCCAGCACCACAACTCAAAAGCATCAATTCTTCTTCGGTCTTCCTTATTTATTGTCAAGCTCTCATATGCATATGAGGCAGTTGAAAATATCATGGCTTGTGTCAGGCGCACCTTAGTCCTCAAGGAGACATCCTTGCTCCTCAGCACTTAAAAGAGTTCCTTTGCAGCTGAATTTCCCGGTGCTATACATCATCTGATGTCCTGACTGCTGCTTCCATTGGCATCAATTGTACAACCAAGCAATGTGAAGTTTTTGACAATCTCAATCTTTTCTCTATTTATTGTGATGCTGCTTATTGGTCCTGTTGTGAGGATTTTTGTTTTTATTATATTGAGATGTAATCCCACTGCAGACTGTATTCTTCAATCTTCATCAGTAAGTGCCTCAAGTCATCCTCACTTTCAGCAAGCAAAATTGTGTCATCAGCGTATTGCAGGTTGTTAATGATTCTTCTTCCAATCTTGATGCCAAGTTTTTCTTAACATAGTCCAGCTTCTCAGATTATTTTCTCAGCATATAGATTGAATAAGTATGGGGAAAGGATACAACCCTGATGTACTCTCTTCTTGATTTTAAACCATG
>NW_006921814.1:4197833-4201783 GCF_000298275.1 Orycteropus afer afer
GGAAACCCAAGGAGGGGTCGCTATGAGTCGGGGGTGACTCGATGGCAAATAACAACAACAACAATTGTGTAGTGGTTAAGGAATTTGACTGCTAACGAAAATGTTGATGGTTCATTCAACAGCTGCGCCATGGAAGAAAGATGAGTCCAACTGCTTCCTTACAGATTCACAGCATTAGAAACCTTATGGGGGTCGCTATGAGTAAAAAATGACTCAATGGCAATGAGTTTCAGTTTGGAGGCACGTTTTAAGTGCTCAGTATATGATGATTGTTACTTTCAATGATACACCTGTTTTATAAGCACCATCATTGAATAGCACAACACTCACTATGAGTGGATATAGAATGGCTTTCTATTCAAGCATGTGACATCTTTAGGTTTCTTTTTTTTTTTTTTTTTTAAATGCATTTTATTGAAATATAATTTATGTACAGTGGAATACACAAAACTAAAGTGACATGGGTAAATGCATTTTTTTAATTTTTTTTTGCAGTGTTCCCTCCCCGCCCCTCCCCTCCAACCGCTGGCAACCAACAAAGAAAGTTTCCCTCCATATATAAACCTTTCCTTGACCCTCCACAACAACGAACTTAATACTATATTTGCTCTTCTGTGAATGACTTATTTCACTCAGCATAATGTCCTCCAAGTTCATCCATACTATGCAGTGTTTTGCAGACTCTACATTATTCTTTAGCGCTACAAAACATTCCATTATGTATATTACCATAGTTTGGTCATCTACTCTTCCGCTGATGGGCACATAGGTTGTTTCCATCTTTTTGCTATTGTAAATAGTGCTGCAGTGAACATGGGTGTGCATATATCTGTTCCTGTCCTGGCTCTCACCGCTCTAGGATATATACCTAGTAATGGGATTTCTGGGTCAAATGGTATCTCTAATTCCAGCTTTCTAAGGAATCTCACCATATTGCTTTCCACAGTGGTTGTATCACTTCACAGTCACACCAGCAGTGTGTGAGAGTCCCAATCTCTCCACATCCCCACCAGCATTTGTTATTTTCTGTCTCATTGAACCTTGACATCAGTGCTGGGGTGAGACGATACCCCACTGTTGTTTTGATTTGCATCTCTCTGATGGCCAATGATTGTGAGCATCTCTTCCTGTATTAGTTGGTCACCTAAATGTCCTCCTTGGTGAAGTGTCTATTCATGTCTTCTGCCCATTTTTCAATTGGATTGTTAATTCCTTTGGTGTTGAGGCATTGGAGTTTTCTATAAATCTTGGGAGATATGTCCCTTGCCAGATATGTAATGTAATCAGCAAATATGAATTTGTTGCTGTCATTTTTGTTATGTGCTTTTTCATGGTGTCTATTTTTTTGTTCCATATGATTTTCATTCCTGAGCTCATTTTGTTTATGAATCATGTTATCACTTCCTTTGTTGCTGTTGTTTTAGTATTTGCTAAATATTTGTCCTGGCCCTCTTTTTTGATTTGATGTGAAGGTTTATAATTTTTCTTTGAGGTTACCCTGTGATTTATAGTTTTCCTTCCCAAGTTTAGAAAGTTCATTCTATCTTATAGTTGTCTTGACATCCCTACCATCTAGAAGTTCTGTAACGATACAGTTTTTTTCTCTCTTTTTGGTTTGTAGATGTCCTCATTTGACAATTGATGTCTCTGGTTCCCTGTTTACAATCTGGTAGGCTTATTTACTTTGGATACTTCCATAGCTGAGTTGGTTTCTGGGTTATATCATCATGTGTGTTAATGGTCAGTTGTTGTTAGCTGTTGTTGCTTCTCTGTCCAAAGAACTCCCTTTAGCATCTCTTGTAAGGTTGGTCTGATTTTAACAAATTCCCTTAATTTCTGCTTATTTGGAAATGTCCTAATTTCACTGTCATATTTGAGGGACAGTTTTTCTGGGTACATAATCCTTGGTTGTAAATTTTCCTCTTTCAGGGTTTTATATATACCATCCCATTGTCTTCTCGACTGTGTAGTTTCTGTTGAGAAATCCAAGCTTAATCTTATTGGTTGCCCCTTGTAGGTAATTTTTCATTTTTCCCATGCTGCTTCATGATTCTTTCTTTGTCTTTGATTGTGGTAAGTTTAATGATGATAAGTCTTGGTGATTTTCTTTTGGGGTCTATAGTATTTGGGGTTCGTTGGGCTTCTGATTGGATATATTGTCATCTTTCATCATTTCAGGAAAGTTCTCTTCCAACAAATCTTGGACAATTTCTCAGTGGTTTTCTTTTTCTCTTCCTGTTCTGGAATTCGTGACATGTAGGTTATTCCTTTTGATGGTATCCCAAATGAACCTTAGGCTTTCTTTATTTTGTTTTGATCTTTTTTCTGATTGATCCCTTTCCAAAGAAGTATTCAGGTGTTTGTCTTCAGTCTCATTAATTCTGTCTTCCATTGCATCAATTCTACTCGTTTGCCCTTCCAATATCTTATCTATTTCTGACAATTTAGTATTAATCTTCTGGATTTCTGTCTGTAGATTTTGAATCATTTCTAATTTTTCATTTATTTTGTCATTTTGTTCTTGTATTTTCTTCCAAAATTCTTCGAGGATTTTGTCTGTGTTTCCCTTGATCTGTCTCTCAACCCTTTGAAGATACCTAAATATAATTCTTTTGAATTCTTTATTCGGGAGTTCTGATGCTTTACTCCATCCACTTATGTCATTGAGATCAACTCTACTTTGAGGAGGCAACCCTTCCTCAGTTGTATTTTGAGTGCCTTCTGACCTGAAGGGCTCATTCTTCTGGCACTGTATCAGACAGTGTTTTACTGCTGTTCATAAAATTGTCCAGTGAAATAACAAACAGTGTTTCACTGCTATTCTTAAGGTTTTGACTGGCAAGTTTTTTGAGAAGTAGATGGTCCCTTCCTCCTTTCCAGTCTGTGTTAGTCTAGAAGTGCCAGTGAAACATGTCCACTGCTGGCATTTGAAATACCAGTGGCATAGCCTCCAGCCTCACAGCAACGTGCAAGCCCCACAGTATGACAGGAAAGTGGTGGTACCTATATATTTACCACAATTTAAGGAACAAACATTTGGAATTAAAAAAAAAAAAAAAAAAGAAAGCAACATTCTCTGTTCTAAGGATGTAAGGAAGCACTGTCTATTATGTCCTTTAATTAGAATCACTGCAATAAATTATAGTATGATGAATAAAGCTGTTACCTTAAATATATATTGTTCTTATCCTAAGAACATTGTGAGCGATGTAATTGAGTAGGTTTCCTATTTTGCATATTTGAGCCAAACTGGTAGCCAAAATATGGCAAATACAGAGATCTTTTTGATCTTAGATTTTTATTTAAACTTTTGACAAGTTTATCACCTGTTCTTGGTTTATTGTTTGTTTGTTTGTTTGTTTTGTTCTCACTCTTACTTACATTTATGTCCTATGTTGTAGTTTATGTGTCCTTTAATGCCTCCTGAACACTCTCAGAATTTTGTTGTGAAGGCAGGCAGTGTATAAGCTAACAAGCATATTTAATGAGCATCCTTATTAAATGTCAGGGGCTGGCTTGTTAGAGCATACAAAGATAAATAAGATGTCTTCCCTGACTTTGTGGTGTTATTGGACCAGTTAATAAGAGTACAAAATACAGTGTAATATTCATTATAGTAGAGTGGTAGGTAGTGTAAGAGCTTTGAAAGACAGAATTTCCTTTTAGCTGTAAAGAGCAGTTTTTTTAAACAGTATTTCAGGATGCATCTAGGTTTATGTTGTTGTTGGTTGTTGTTGTTGTTGTTGTTAAGTGCCGTCAAGTCGTTTCCGACTCATAGCAACCCCATGCACAGCAGAACAAAACACTGCCCGATCCCGCGCCAACCCCACAATTCCTGCTATACTTGAGTCCATCATCTCAGTCACTGTGTCAATCCATCTCGTTGAAGGCCTCCCCCTCTTTCGTCGACCCTCCACCCTACCAAGCATGACATCCTTCTCCAGGGAATG
>NW_006921814.1:4203443-4221886 GCF_000298275.1 Orycteropus afer afer
AAATGCCTTTGCATAGTCAATAAAACACAAGTAAACATCTTTCTGGTATTCTTTGCCTTGAGCCAAGATCCATCTGACAGCAGCTGTGATATCCCTTGTTCCACTCAATTTGAGTGGTCCTCTTCTGAATCCAGCTTGTACCTCTGGAAGTTCTCTGTCCATATAGTGCTACAACTGTTTTTGAATTATCTTCAGAAAGATCTTACTTGCATGCAGTATTAATGATATTATTTGATAATTTCCACATTCTGTGGAATCCCCTTTCTTTGGAATGGGTCCAAATGTGGATCTATTCCAGTCAGTTGGGCAGGTAGCTGTCTTCCAAATCTCTTGGCCTAAGTGAGTGCCTCCGTTTGTTGAAATATCTCATTGGGAATTCCATCAATTCCTGGAGCCTTGTTCTTTGCCAATTTCTTCATTGCAACTTCTGCCTCCTCCTTCAACACCATTCGTTCTAGATCATATGTCACCTCCTGAAATGGATGAAAATCGACCATTTCTTTTTGGTACAGTGATTCTGTGTATTCCTGCCATCTTCTTTTCATGTTTCTTTTCATTCAATATTTTGCCATAGAATCTATCAGTATGGCAACTCAAGGCTTAAATTTTTTCCTCAGTTCTATCACCTTGAGAAATGCTGAGAGTGTTTTTCCCTTTTGGTTTTCTAACTCCAAGTCTTTGCACATTTCATTATAGTAATTGGATTTTTCTTCTTGAGCTGCTCTTTGAAATCTTCAGTTCTGCTCTTTTATGTTGACATTTCTTCTATTTGCTTTAGCTACTCTCCGCTCATACTCAAGTTTCAGAGTCTTTTCTGTCATCCATTTTGGTCTTCTCTTCTTTTCTTGTCTTTTGCTTTCTTTGTGGATGATGTTCTTGATGTCATCTCACATTTCTTCTAGTTTTTGGTCATTGGTGTTCAGTGCATCAAATCTATTCTTAAATGGTCTCTAAATCCAGGAGGGATATATTCAAGATCATATTTTCGCTCTTATGAACTTGTTTTTAATTGTCTTTATTTTCAAGTTGAACTTGCATATGAGCAGTTGATGGTCTGTTCCACAATCAGCTCCTGGCCTGGTTTTGGCTGAATATATCGAGCTTTTCCATCACCTCTTGCCAAAGATGTAGTCAGTCTGATTCCTGTGTGTTCCATCTAGTGAAGTCCACGTGTACAGCTGCCATTTGTGTTGTTGAAAAAAGATATTTGCAATGAATAAGTCATTGGTCTTGCAAAATTCTACCATGCGATTTCCAGCATTATTTCTGTCACCAAGGCCAAATTTTCCAACTACTGGTGATTCTTCTTTGTTTCCAATTTTTGCATTCCAGTCAACAGTGATAGTTAACACATCCTGACTGCATGTTTGGTCAATTTCAGACTGCAGAAGTTGATAAAAATCTTCAGTTTCCTTATGTTTTGCTTTGTTGGTTGGTGCATGCATTTGAATAATCATATTAACGGGTCTTCCTTGTAGGCGTATGGATAGTATCCTATCACTGACAGCATTGTACTTCAGGACAGATCTTGAAACATCCTTTGTGATAATGAATGCCACACGATTCTTCTTTAAACTGTCATTCCCGGAGTAGTAGATCATATGGTTGTCTGATTCAAAATGGCTAAAACCAGTCCATTTCAGGTCACTAATGCCTAGGATATCAATTTTTATGTATTCCATTTCATTTTTGACAACTTCCAATTTTCCTAGATTTATACTTTGTACATGTTCTGATTATTAACGGTTTGTAGCTGTTTCTCTTCAATTTGAGTGGTGCCATATCAGCAAATATATGTCTCAAAAGCTTTACTTTATCCATATGATTAAGGCTGGGTTTACTCTGATAATGCAGCTCTTTCCCAGTCCTATTTTGAGAGCCTTCTAACCTAAGTGACTCATCCTCCTCCTCTGTATTGGACAGTGTTTCTGGACTATTCCTAAAGTTGTGTAGTAATGTATCAGACAGTGTTTCTCTGCTATTCATAAGGTTTTCCCTGGCCAATTCTTTGAGAAGTAGATGACCTCTTCCTTCTTCCTAGTGTGTCTTAGTTTGTAAGCCACGCTGATACCTGTGCACCATGTGCACCCCGCTGGGTTTGAAACACCGGTGGCACAGCCTCAAGACTCACAGCAACATATCGCCACAATAGGACAAACCGACAGACAGGTTTGTTTCTCTTAGCTATTCACAACCTCTCCAACCTCCTCTTACGTGGATCCCTAATGCTGTCTCCTCACTCTGTCCCTGTCCCCCTTGCCTTTTTCTGTCCTTTCCCTTGCTTTTCCCACTTTGCCACTTGTGGGGCATGGCCTGGGTTCCCTCCCCTACCTGGATCCCTGCGACTGACTCCTTGCTCTGTCGTGGTCCCCCTGACCTTTTTCTGGGATATGTTGTTGTTGTTATATGCCGTCGAGTCGGCCCCGACTCATAGCGACCCCTCCTTGGGTTTCCGAGGCAGTATCACTACGGAAGTAGATCACCCCATCTTCCTTCCGAGGAGTGGCTGGTGGGTTTGAACCGCCAGCCTTCTGGTTAGCAGTCAAGTGCCTTAGGCACTATGCTACCATAGCCAGTATAATATTTCTTTGCTATGTCATTCCAGGTTTTATTTTCTCATTCTGTTTATTAAGTCCAAACTGGTTTATTTTTTAAAAGAATTATTTATTCTAAATTTCATTTGTGTGAATCTTTTAAAAATCAGTTTATTTCTTAACTCCCCCATTTATTTTTTCCCTTTAAATTTTTTTTTTATTTTTATCAAGGTAAAGGAGTACATGTTTCAAAAATTAAAATAGTAGAGTGTTACAACACTCCACCTTTGTTTCCAGATCCCTGGTATCAAAAACCTTAAACTCTGGCTTCCTTCTGGTGTTTTGTTTTTTTTTTTTTAAATTGTTTGTATGTATATATGTGTGTGTGTGTGTGTGTGTAATAAAACATTTCAGCAGTCTTTCCATGTACAGTTCAGTGACGTTAATTATGTTCATTATGTTGCTCAACTATCATCCCAATTATACCTTCACCCTTAATAGACATGTCCTTTTAAATTCTTTTTCTTAACCAAAATAATAAATACAAAATGAGTTTAGTGAATTGATATTCAGCCTAGTCTACTTCTCCCCCTCTGATCTATCTGTACCCTCACAGAACCCTGCCTGTTTTGTGTGAATTCTTAATTTAGGTTCTCTCAGAGGAACATATCATTGTCTGAAGTTTGTTAATAAGATTGATTTAGATTACACAGATAAAATCCTTAGCTTTTTTTAAGGTTTAATTTATTTAATAATTCATTCAGCAGTTTACTTAATATATATAAGGAAATGTGGCTAGACATGTGATTTATTGAGTTGTATTTTAAACATACCATTCAAATCCAACGCAACTGTGGAAGTATACTTACTGACATGATTCTCGAGTCATAGAACACTTTGTCACTCACAGAACTTTTTTCAGAATTGGCAATGCTTTGTTAAAATTGCTTTTTTCATCCACAGGTTTTTGGAAATGCTCCGCCAAATACAATGACAGAAAAATTTTCTGATCTTCTGCAGTTCACAACACAAGTCTCAAGACTGATGGTGACAGAAATTCGAAGGAGAGCATCAAACAAATCCACAGGTATTTTTATAGAAGCCGAGCATTTTATTTAAATGAACAGTTCTGTAGAAATGCTATTAAAATGAAATGGAAAGTAGACACGATTCTAAGCAGTTATCAATCCCTGTTTCCGTTTTTCCAGTCACATTCTTCTATTGACTTCAGTGTTTTCAGGGCTACTCTTCTTGGACCACCACTACCCATGACTCCTTCAACTATTTAACCAGTTGCCATCGAGTTAATTCCGATTCATGGCAACCCCACGTCTATCAGAGTCAAAGTGTGTTCCATAGAGTTTTCAATGGCTGATTTTTTTGAAGTACATCACTGGATTTTTTTCAAGGCACCCGTGGGTGGTCTCAAACCTCCAGCGTTTTGCTTAGTAAGCTGAGCATGCTGTTAGTAACACCCAGGGACTGTATACAACATTTTATTGAGTAGTTCCTTCCAGATTTCTTTGTGTGACATTCAAGGCAAATCCATTATACAGAGTTATTTTTCTTTTCCTTATTTCTTGTATTTCAGATAAACTGAGCTGCTTGTAATCCTCTGACATGTCTGTGCTCTCATTTCTGTGCTTTACTTATGATGCTTCACCTCGGAAAGATAGCCTTCCCCCGTCTCAGTATGTCTAAATCCTCTTAACTTGAATAAAATCACATTTTCTCGACAGATGTTTCCTTTAATCAAAAGAAAATTTTCTCTTCTGAATTACAAAGAAGAGGGTAGCCCTTTGCACATCTCTTGTCTCTCAGCCTTAAGAGTCATATATGTTTGCCTTGTTTTAGGCCATAAGCTGCTTTGGGGGCTTTATTTAACCTACAATCCTTACCGTAGTCCTTTACCTATAGCTGTTGTTGTTAGGTACCATCAAGTCCATTTTGACTCACAGTGACCGTGTGTACAACAGAATGAAATACTTCCTGGTCCTGTGCCATCTTTTATAAATGCTGCCTGAATATTCTTATTAATAAACAGGTAATTTGAAACTTCATAAAATACCATCCCTTTTAATCAAGATTAAAATAACCTTTCTTATTTTAAACTATTGTCTGTCTTCTTCTAGGTTAATTAGAAGTATATTTGTGGGATTGCATCCTTTTTTTTTTTTTTTCATTGTTGTTTAAGTTTTGTAAATAGCTGTCTAACTAATGGCTTTCTTGTTGAAACATTAAATGGACAAGTTGATAATTTAAGTTCTGCTTCTGGTGTCACTTTGGAAAATCATATAACTTTTTCAACCCATCAAATTATTTTTTTCCCAGTAATCAGAGGAATGCTGGTATTTATATGATTTTCTTTTGTTAAATTTAGTTTTTTATAAAATTTTTGTAAGTTATACAGGCACTTAGTTTTGAAGATCAAATAGTTGAAAGGGTTATTTGAAACAGCAGCTCCCTGCTTCTATCGGAGTTTCTCTTTCTCATTCCTGAGAGAAAATCACTTGGAGTTCTTTTAGTATTTACCTCTTTGTCTCCAAATAATGTGCTTACAGTGCAAACCCTTGATTTTTCATATATCCATAATACCTTTTGACTTTCCACAAAAGAAAGTGACACTTTTTACTCTTAAGCTTGCTACCACCACCCCACAGTTGTACATTTCCTGTACCCCCAAATATAATTCTATCATAATTTTGATTACATCAGTGCTCAATATGTTTGTGAAAAGGAAAGCATTATTCTAGGATGAATCATGTACTATGCTATGATTACCTATCCTTTCTCTAAAAACATCTATACCACCCCTCCAGAGTTAATAATTGCCTTTTTTAACTAGTTTCTTACATTTTTATCATAAATTTATCTCCCACTCCCATTTCTCTGAATATCTTCTCAATATGATTGAGTATATCCTCTGTTTTTATCAGTTTCATCTTCTTGGAAGTATCTCTTCCAGGACCTTCTGACCTGCTTTAATCTGTGCTAGTTCACACAACTGTCATTTTTATATGTCCATTGACATCATTTCAGGGATACTTTCCACTTACTTGTATTGTATCCTTTGTTTCCTGAATCCCACTTAATCTCTTGAATTAGCTTTCTCGTTTTGATGAAGCATCTTCTCCAGAGGCTTCCTGGGAAAGGATGTAGAGCTTTCATTTTTTAAAGATATCCCATAGGTGAAGATTTCTTTGACAACTATTGTACAAGGTGAATTCCTTACTTTTCAGCAAGAAAGGCAGTACCTTTAGGCTGACAACCTGTCAGATACCAGAGCTCAGAACAAATTCCTTGATATCATGCAACATGGTTTTGTTAAGAAAGAAGAAACTTACAGAGTCAGGGGTCAACAAGAGGAAAGGAGGCACACAGAGGTCCACCCCAGTCCTGTTATCTCATGGAGAGGTATACCTGGGAGATCTGCTGAATGTGCAGTTAAGGTTTGCATTTATGGAGCGATTCCCCCACTAATCTGCCTCATTGCTGTCCAATTTTAAAGGGCAAGCATGATAGCAATCTTACCAGTGAAGAGACACATAAACTGCTTATGTTCTAGGAACTTTGAGTACTGTGTTGGAAACTACGTGTTTATAAGAGTTGTTTGAGAATGCAAGCCACCAGCCCCCAGAGACTTTGGGGCCAATGGGCAGTTACAGATCCCCGTACCAGCTAGTGGAAACTACCAGTTTCGTGGTAAATTGAACTTAGGTGCAGCCCCTCTCTCAGGAGATGGTCAGCAGGGGGTATTAAGATAGCCAGATCCTTTTCCAGGTAAGCAGTAGCTATTTTGGGATAATCTTGCAGTTTGCATTGTAAATACCTAGCTTTCAATGAGTTTCAGATTCTAGCTTGAAAATCATTTTTACTTCAGAATTTTAAAATCATTTATTTCTCATTCATGATTTAGGTTCCAGTGCTACTATTGAGAAATACAGAGCTACTCTAATTATTGTTTCTCTGTAACCTATTTTTTTTCCCCCTCAGGAAGCTTTCTGAATCCTCTCTTTGTCCTTATTATTCTAAAATTTCACAATAATGTGCTTTGGTAGAGGTCTGTATTCAGATATCATGCTGGGTACTCATGGGACCCTTTCAGTCTGGAAAGTAATATATTTCCATTTTTGGAAAGTTGTTTGAATTATTTAATTATATCCTCCCTTCTCTTTTTCTAAGGAGCTCTGGTGGCATAGTGCATAAGACATTTGTTTGACTGCTAACCAGAAGGTTGGCGGTTCAAACCCACCAGCTGCTCCATGGAAGAAAGATGGGCAGTCTACTTCCGTAAAGATTTACCACTTCAGAAACCCAGTGGGGGACACTGTGAGTTGGAATTGACTCAATGGCAGTGAATTTGGTTTTTAGCTTTTCTCTTTTTATTCAGATTACACTGCCTCTGTAATTTTCTTATCTTCCCTCTCCTATTTTCTATCTGCTTTTTGGCCGTACTTTTATCTTCTCTCCTACTTTTTTCCATATTTTTAATTTCTAAGAATTATTTTTTTTGTGTTTTACTGGTTCGTGTTCTTAAATGGACGTACATTTTCTTCTTATGTCTCTGGATTTTTGTTTGTTTTTCCTTTTTTTTTTTTGCCCCCCTTTCAGGTTTTCATCTTCTAAATAGTCTTTTCTTTCAGGTTGACTTTTTCTGTTAATTTGTTTTTGTTTCTGTCTTTTATTTTAGGGTTTCCTCACCTGTCTCCTCGTTGGCCATCTAGTCTTACGTAAGAATAACATTTTACCATTGAGTAGATTCTGACTCATAATGAAACTGTAGGATAGAGTAGAATTGCCTCAAGCTTCCAAGGCTGTAAATCTTTATGGCAAAAGGTGCCCTGGTGGCACAGTATTTAAGCACTTGAGTGCTAACCTGAGAGGTCTGCTTTTCCACCGCCAGCTGCTCTGTGGGAGAAAGATGTGTCAGTCTGCATCTGTAAAGATTACAGCTTTTGAAACCTTATAGGACAGTTCCACTCTGCCCTGCAGTGTCAGTGTGAGCCTGATTCTACTTAATGGTAATGAGTTTGTTTTTTCTGATAATCTTTGCAGAAGTAAGCTTCCACATCTTCTCCTGCAGAGTGGTTGCTGGGTTCAAACTGCCAACCTTTTGATGAGCAGCCTAGTGTATAACCACTGCATCTTTCCTATATCTTTGCCATCGTAGGTTTGTGGTTCTTAAAAAGTTGTTTGACAGCCATATTAGTGGGGTTTTAGGAGAAAACAGAGATCAACGCGTATGCTTAACCTTCCTTCTTTAACTGAAACCCATTATGCAGTCTTTGGAGCATCACCCTTTAAAATGATTTTGGAATGAGAATCCTTTATCCAGAAGCAGTATATTTTATGAATCGATGTATGACTCTTAAGTGAAATAGTGTTAATTATATTCACAGTCCTTGAAGGAAGCCCAGTGAAAAGCGGTAAGATAGTTTGAAGTAACCTACCTGTACCTGTCTTCTCCTTTCTCTGCCCAAAATAGGATTCCTTTCTTTTTTATCCTTCCTGATACTGATTACTTCTTTGGAATTGAGATGTTGATTTATAAAATTTGGATGTGTTATGCCTTTGGTAGCGTAGTGCCTAAGGCACTGGACTGCTAACCAGAAGGCTGGTGGTTCAAAACCACCAGCCACTCCTTGGAAGGAAGGTTGGCCAATCTACTTCCATAGTGATATTGCCTTGGAAACCCAAGGAGGGGTCGCTATGAGTCGGGTCCAACTCGACGGCATATAACAACAGCAACATGTCTTTTTAGCTGTTTTAAACAGGAAATATGAAGGGAACTTTCAAATACCTAACCTACATGTTTATAGTAAAACATTTTTCTTCATTGGAAATTTGTTTCCCTAATGCCTCTTAGGAGGGAGCTCTGGTAGCATAGTGGCTAAGACACTTGCCTGCTAACCAGAGGGCTGGCGGTTCAAACCCACCAGCCACTCCTCAGATGGAAGGTTGGGCAATCCTACTTCCGTAGTGATAACTGCCTCGGAAACCCAAGGAGGGGTCGCTATGAGTTGGGTTTGACTCGACGGCACATAACAACAACAACAACAATGCCTCTTATGATTTTACATTCTTAGGTCAATTTTCAAGCATACTGTAAGGTATATTAAATGGAGTCAAAGCTGGCTTATTTGTTAATTACAGTAAAAGTTACAACAGCATTTTTCAGAATTTTTTATTTTGGAATAATCAGATACTCAAAGGAAGGTACAAAATAGTACATAGAGTCCCTTTTAAATAGTACATAATGTTACCTTCTCCAGTGGTGTGGTTCAAACCCACCAGCCACTCCTCGGAAGGAAGATTAGATTGGGCAATATACTTCCATAGAGATACCGCCTCGGAAATCCAAGGAGGGGTTGCTATGAGTGGAATCAACTTGACGGCAGTGAGTTTGGTTTGGTTTGAGGTATTTTTAAGATTTTTTTTTTTCCTGTTACGTAATTCCATATAGTTTTTAGTCTTAAACATTCGAAAGCCATTATCTTTAGAATCCTGGGATACTCAATTTTTGTTGTATAAATGTCATGTCCTCAAAAGAAATGTTCCTAATCACCCTATCTCAAGAAGGTCTTCTGTCCTCTATCCCCACACCAGTTGCTATGTATTTAGTCACATCATGTATTTACTTTATAACTATATCATCAACTAAAAGTATCTTGTTTATTTACTTATTTAATTTTGTTATCTCTTGTGTTTAACACTTTATCACTAGCACCTAGCAATATGCCTGGCATAAATTGGGTGCTTAGTAAAACTGACTGATTCTCTCTGCTTTTCTTTTTTTTTTTTTCCTTAAGGAGTGGAGTAAAGTTAAAATGGCCAGCCTTCCTCATTTTTAATAGAAAATCACATTCTGGAGTATCTCCTTAGTATTAAAGCACCCTGGTTATTGGAGTCCTCGTTCCTTTCTTTTTCAGTCTGGAACACTGGAAGTTTTTTTGGTCAGTGTTAACAAAAATAATTTCATGGAGATTTTTGATCTTTTGATTTTTCTGGGGATTATCATACCACATTCATTGATCCTAGATTATCTACCTCTTATATATCTCATCCTTATTTTCTGACTTATTTTGTAGGAAGTTATCACTGAAAATAATTTTACTATATTTTAATTTTCTCAAAAACAAATGAGTACTCTACAGTTCCTTTGAAAGTTGACAGTATTGGTTGTGCCTCAAAACAAGATTATTTTTCCAGGGCTCCTCTGAATCTGGTGTGGTATACTTGTTAATCTGTCTGTTACCTGATAACCGCTTACATAGCAGGTATTTTTATCAGATTATTTCCGCTGTGGACTTAAGATTTCTCAGTAGGAACCATACTCTTGTTTAAATCTTCCCACCAAAAGTTTTAAAAAAAAAAAAAAAGGAGACCTTTTAGCAGATAGCAAAATAGGTACATGAACTGGTTTATAACACATCAGAGAGATTTCATTGTTCTCTGTCCCTTAATTCTCTATTGATCTTTGGCTGCATCTGGTTTTTGTTAAAGTATGTAGTGACTGTCAGCTGAAGAGATAAAATTTTGTGGCCATATTGTGTAAAGGATGCACCTTAAGACTTTTTCCAATCTCTCTAATTATTTGTTAAGTTCAACCATACTTGCCTGCTTAATTCTAAGGACACATGATGGATTAACATCAGTGAAGCAGAAAATTCCCACCTGTGTAAAAATAGTATCTTCAGTTTATTATTAATGACTTTGCTACATGCTAGGTGCCTCTGTTAAACCCAGTGGTGAAATCCCCGGTTGAGTTCTGCAGTAATGAAGAGGCTAGATGATGTTGACCACAATACTCCTGTGGAATCTTGTACGGCATCTTGTGGCAGGATTGATGTAATGTAGTGAATCCCCGATTAGACAACCTAGCCTTTTTTTTTTAAACAGAAAAACAGTGTGTGCTGCTGTCCTCCAAGGATTTCAAAGCCACAACACCTTCAGGTAATTTAATTCCCAAGGTGTGGTTATGTATTATCAAATGACAAGAAGCATGGAAGCTATGAGTTCTAATAGTTTTTCTTACTAACTTTCTTTGGGAGTTTTTTTTTTTTTTTTTTTTTGAGACAGGCTAGGGTTTAGTTTCTTATTAGTGAAATGCATAATACTGCTATTGACATTTTTGGCACTATCATACTGAAGCATAAGTTCTGAAAATAGCATATGCTTTATAAATGGATTTTGCAAACAAAAAGCTGTTAAATTACACTTAATAACAAGTTTTGCATTCTGATGGTTTTTAAATGCTGTCTAATTGAATTCACTTACATTCTCTCAGCACAAACTGGGAAATGACATTTGTTTTAAGATAGTCTACATTTTGTTTTTATTTAATCTAATAACAAGCTCTACTAACTCTGTATTTTTCAGTTTAGCTATATGTATTGAAATGCAGTGTGAAAGCTCAAGCTTAATCAAATGATTAATCAAATGATTGCCAACTTTCAAAATGGGTTAATATAATGGTTTTTTTTTTCATTTACTCTTAAAACTTTAGTTAAATCATCATTTAACTTGTTTGTTAAATATCAGTGTAATTAACAGATTGTACTGTGATATTTTTGTGACTAGGAGTGTGTTTTTCTTGCAAAGTTTTAAAAACTGTGATTTATGGAGGTTGCATGTAAAATTGTTTTGTAGTGTATCTAATTTTTTTTTATGTTTTATTTTTTAAGAGATTGGTTTACATTCAACATCACCTGTACATTTAGTTTCGCTCCCCATTTTCCATGTACAACCATAACCCAGTCTCTTCCCCTATAGTGCATCTAATTTTTAAGAAACTAAATAAATATTTTTAAATGAGTTTCTATACTTATTTTAAATAAAAGGAGTTAAGTCCCTTTGAGATATTCCCAGTGACCTTATATTGAAACTAAATAGGTAGAAATAAAATAGTTTGCCTGAATACTTTTATTATAGTTTGTTCTGTCCATAGTAGCTTGGGACCTCCCCCATATCTTTCAACCACAGCTATCTATCTAGACATCTTTATCTGTGTGAGCATGTACATTAAAGTCAGATAAGATAAATTATTGATGATATGTCTTCTCAAAAACAATAATTATTATTGTTAAGTTGGTAAAGATGTTAAATGGGAGACTAGTAACTTACATTATGGTTGTTAAGATAGGCATTTCATTTGTTGAATAGGCGATCAAAATAAATGTTAGTAATTATGCTTTTGTGGCCCTTATTAGTTTATTGTCACATGTCTTATCTTATTTAATCAGCACAGCAACCCATCAAAAATATATAATGTTTAATAATCAATAGAAAATTTACTTTTATCCATTATTTGTGTTTTATGATCTTGAGGAATCCCTTAATGTTCACTGTCAACAAAAACTTAGGAAAACACACACTGAAGGTATAAATGCTCACCATTAATCAGTTAAATACAGCTGTTTTAAGCCAAGAGTACATTTTTGATGTTTTGGTTCTCAAAATAAGCATTAGCATCCTTGATCCATTAGCATCAAATCCAACAACTTATTGAAAAGCAGTGAAAACACACACTTGTTCAGTTTTTTTTTTTTTTTTTTTTAAAGTTAATAGTACTACATAATATGGATAGAGTCCAAATTAATTTGAAGTGTATCTTCTCTGTGAGTTTCTTGTTTCTGTTCCAGGAAGACAACTTTGTTTTGCCTTTACTTTTAAAGTGGGTTTAGTTCTTCAAAATCTTTTTTTCTTCTACCTCTTTGAGAAGCATATGTGGAATTGATCAGATTATTCACTAATCAAAGTTTTTATGAAATACAATTTCATTACCCATATTTAACAGGAAAATGATCAATTCAAAGCTGCAAGTAGTTTTTTAAAGTAGTTGAGTTATGAAACTGGAAATGCACGATTTGAAACAAATGTTACCTAATTACAGGGAGGTCTACAAAGTGAAAGCATAGCATGTTATCTCCAACTGCCCTTGGCTGAGAGTCTTAACTAACTGGGAAGTAGTTGTCTTCCTGGCTTGAGTATTTAAGTCCTGTCAAGGAATGAGGATTGGTTTCTGAAGTCGTTGGCAAACTGCTAGGTCGATTGGAAGAAAAATTTGCAGGTCGTTTTTACCAATGATCTCAAACTACTGTTGCTAAAACAGGTTTCTCAGAGCTGTATTTTTGTATCTTTCTGCCCTTATTAATGAGGCCTTCACAATTTAATCAGCCTTAAATACTTCTTTCTTTGTGTTACTCTCCTTTTCAAAGCTTTCAGAAATCCCTGTTACCCATAAGTCCAGACCTCTTGGTGTTCATGTGAAATTGAACTCTGTGTCATTCTGTAATCATTTGTTTGATCTAGCTATCTATATTGATTGATTCATTAAAAAGATATTTATTGAATGCTCACTCTTGCCAGGTAATACAGTAGTGAATAAGACAATTAAGAAATCTGCTCTCATACTGTTTATTTTCTAGCAAGGGAAGAGAGACTATAAATCAGTAAACTTATGAATATGATCATTTTAACACTTATGAGATATTGAATATCAAAATTAAGTTAGTGATTATCTCGTTTTAGGCTTCTATGAACTTTTTTCTTTCCCTGTAAATAATAATAATAATAATTACTCTCTTTGTCTTTTATGTGCATGTTGATTAAGAGTATAGGCTTTGGAGCCTAGACAACCTGGATTCGAATATGGGTTCTGTCATTGACTAACTATGTGACTGTAGGCAAATTCCTTATTCTCTTCATTTCTCAAGTTCCTCATCTCCAAAGTCATTATAATAATAAAATATAATTCATAGAGTTCTTATAAAAATTAAATGAGTTAATTTCACAAGTATTTAAAACAGTGCTTGGTGCATAGTTAGGGTTCAGCAAAAACAGAGCATTTTGGGGGGTGGGGGAGTAATTTCCTTTTAAAATATACCTTTAAATTAAAGTGTACAAAGACTGAAATATGCCCAGCACAAAATCCTGTGTCTTTTTAGCAGGTTTTTTTTTTTTAGCATATAATAGTGCTGGTGTTAATACTGTTATCTTGATTGCATTAAATCAAAGAAAAGTGCCTAAGGCATTTGACTGCTAACCAGAAGACTGGAGGTTCAAACCCACCAGCCATTCGGAAGGAAGGTTGGGCTATCTACTTCCCCAATGGTACTGCCTCGGAAACCCAAGGAGGGGTCGCTATGAGTCGGATCCGACTCGATGGTAGTGCGTACTAGTACTATAGAGGAACTCTGGTAGTGCGGTGGTTAAATCACTCAGTTACCAACTGAAAGGTGGTACAAAGCTACCAGCTGCTCCACGGGAGAAAGATACATGGCAGTTTGCTCCATAAATTTTTATGTCCTATGGGGCAATTCTGTTCTGTCCTATAGGGTTGTTATGGGTTGGAATACATTCAATAACAATGGGTTTGGTTTTGGGTTTTTTTGCAAGTCAATCTAAATTCTGTTTATTCATTTTCTACCTCTTTATTGTGTTAAATGTACATCAGTACTTACCCAGTTCAGAATGAACTGATGAGACTTATTTTCTGACAACTTTAATTCATCTGTATCTTAATATAAAAATTAGCCTCCTTGGTAACTTTCAAAGATTCTTTCAACTCTGCAGTTCTATGAAGGACTTTCTTATATGTCTTACTGTTTTTCTTTTCCTACTGTCAAAGTCACTTCGGCAACCTCCTAATTTATTTCCTTCCCTCAGATCTCTGTCCTTTTAGTTTGTCATACATATTACTACTTGTTTAAAAGTTTAAGAATAATCCTTTTAGCAATTACTTTGCTCAAGAAAATACATTAGCTCCCTCTTGTTCAAAGAGTCAAATACAGCCTTTAGCTTGCCCCTCTTAATAATTAGGCTTCTATAATTTTTATCACTATTGTTGATATTAAAGAGGTGCTGGTAGTGTAGTGATTGAGGCATTTGGTTGCTAACCAGAAGGTTGGTGCTCTGAACCCATGAGCCACTCTGTGGAAAAAAGATGAGGCGGTTCTCTTCCATCAAGATTTTGCCTTGGAAATCTAATGGAGGTCACTATGAGTTACAATTGACTCGATAGCAGTGAGTTTGTTTGGTTTGGTATTCATCCTAGACTTTAATTCTCAGCATATACCCTCCATTCCAGTTAAGCCAGTGTTATTATAGTTCTTTGTCTTAACATAGAGGTATTGAGCTCAGTCCTCAACACGTTTTTGTTTTGTTTTAATACTGTGCTCCTATTCTCTGTACCCTTTTGTCCCTTCTACTTCCTGGACAAACATGTAATTGTTTTCCAGGTTTCACACAAATTTCACTTCCTCTATGCTTCTTTTTGATTAGTTCATTATATATCCTTCCCCAAAATATATAGAGGAATATACATTTCTATATAAATTATGTAAAGGGTTATGAATAATACTAAAACATTACTATTTTAGCGTATTTTCCTTTTGAGTATGTAATAGAGCTAGTATAGTATGTGGTTAGTAAATGATCATTTCCTTGCAAGTTTTAAGGAAGAACATCTTTATATGTAGTCTTCTTATAAGTATTCTTCCCCCTTATTACCTTCCCTTTGGTTTTATAGAGGCTGCCAGTCGGGCCATTGTCCAGTTCCTGGAAATCAATCAGAGTGAGGAAGCCAGCCGAGGTTGGATGCTTCTGACAACAATTAATTTGTTAGCCTCGTCTGGTCAGGTGAGTTCTTGGTTTTCATGTTTGATAAATA
This sequence comes from Orycteropus afer afer, assembly GCF_000298275.1. NCBI lineage: Eukaryota > Metazoa > Chordata > Mammalia > Tubulidentata > Orycteropodidae > Orycteropus > Orycteropus afer. Next base: position 4,218,648 of record NW_006921814.1, read on the forward strand.
CTTCCTCAAGGGATTTTTTAAAATTCAGTTTATCAATATATCCAAATAAGACTTTATGATAATCATAAGTAGCATAGTATCTAAGGCACTTGACTGCTACCAGAAGGTTGGCGGTTCAAACCCACCAGCCACTCCTTGGAAGGAAGGTTGGGCAATCTATTTCCATGTTATACTGCCTTGGAAACCCAAGGAGGGGTCTCTATGAGTTGGGTCCAACTCGATGACAAATAACAACAACAACAGCAATGTTCTTCTCATTCTTCTTATGTATTACTTCATGCTTCTCATAGCACCTCTGGGAGGTTGATGTTTTATGCATTTTACACATGGGGAAATTAATGGCTTGGAGAAATGTTTCCCGTCTTTGTCATGTCATAACACACATAGAAAATGATACTATTGTATAGCACATTGGGCAAAAAGGCTTGACTACTTTAGTAGAAGGTGAGTAGTCCAAACACTTCCATAACCCAGGTTAGGGAAACTGGTTTAGAAGAATCACTGTTTATTTAAGGTATTTCATATGAATTAAGAACATGGAAAATACTCATTAAAAAGTTCTAATTTTGTGGAAAATAAGAAAACTTTGACATTTTCAGGATAATATATATTCCCTTCCCTGGCACAGTAGAAACACAGTAAATGGGATTAACGTAAACTGGCACAAATGGATAGACAACTTTAGGAATGAAAGAATCAGGAGAAACCTATTCACTTAAAAAAATGAACAAATGTTGCCAGATACCATTTTAGAGACTAAGTTATACTTTAAATCTATCAGTGTTAAGATCAAAATTAATTTTGCTTAAATGAGGGGGAACCAAATCAAACCAAAACCAAATCAAACCACTGCTATGGAATCGATTCTGTCATAGCCCCATTGGATTTCCAAGGCAGTACATCTTTACGGAAGTAGATTATCCTGTCTTCCTTCCACAGAGTGGCTGGTGTGTTTGAACTGCCAACCTTCTGGTTAGCAGTCAAATGTCTTAGGCACGGCGCCACCGTAGTTCCTTAAACAAGAGGAAAAGCTAATGATAACCTAACTGGAAAAGGAGACAATTAAAAAGAAAATTCAAGCTTGTTTTGAGCCAAATTTCTTGTTTAATTGAGGGCCATTTTCTGCTGACAGAAGAGGTGCAGAGATGACTAAAATACGATCTTCACTCATCATGTAGATGACAGAGATGAAGCCCATAAAGATGACACCACAGGATTATGTATAGTGCTGGGAGTTTCTAGGTGGTCCAGACAGTTAACATACTCATTTAACAAGTGAAAGATTGGAGATTCAAGGCCACCAGTGATGCCTTGGAAGAAAGTCCTGGCAATCTGTTGAAAAATCAGCAATTGAAAACCCTGTGGAGAACAGTTCTATGCTGACAGAAGGGTTACCATGAATCGGAATCAGAGGAATGGTAATTAGTTACTGGTTGGTTGGTATAAAAAAATACAGTTGAGTCAGTTCTGACTGATAGCAACCCTATAGGACTAAGTAGAACTACCTGAAAAGGGTTTCCAAGGCTGTAATTTTTATTGAAGTAGACTGCCACAGCTTTATGGGTTTGAACTGATGGGTTTGAACTGTAGACTTTTTGGTCAGCAGCCAAGCACTTTAACCACTGTGTTACCACCTTTGGTTGGTATAACCAGAAAAATAAAACTCACTGCCATCAAGTCTCGGTTCTAACTCACAGTGACCTCCATGGAGTTCCAAGGAGGCATATCTTTGCACAAGTAGATTGCCCCATCTCCTTCCACAGAGAGGCTAATGGGTTTGTACTACTAGTGTTCTAGTTAGCAGTCAAATGCCTTAGCACCTGTATTACCAGAGCTCCTTTTTGGTTGGTATTGTTGTTACGTGCCATCAAGTCGGACCTGACTCACAGTGACCCCTTCTTGGGTTTCCGAGGTGGTATCACTACAGAAGTAGATTGCCCAACCTTCCTTCCAAGAATTAGCTGGTGGGTTTGAACTGCCAGCCTTCTGGTTAGCAGTCAAGTGCCTTAGGCACTATGCTACCAGAGCTCCTTTGGTTGGTATAGTGCTATGAAAATAGAAATGAGAGTTGCAAATTTTGAAGGTGGGAATAAGAGGGAAGATGAGGAATTACGGATGTTTTCAGATATGAGCAGACATGTAAACTGAGCTTTAGATGTGTTCTGACGAAGTATTCCAGAAATAATAAATCATGGATGAGTGAGACAGGGAAAATTATGCATGGTTGGAGGCAACAAATAATATTGAATGTGTAGATCTCCAGGAGATTATTCTTTCGGCTCTTTCATCCTCTCCCTCACCCTACTCTACATTAGTTCAGGCCCCTTCTTTCATATGGTTTTCTGCATTAGCTGCCTAATAAATAACCTTGCCTGCCAATTCTTTATATCTAATTTGTGTTCTCTACTACCATCAACTAATTTTTAAATCATTCTTGGTTTATAACACTTCATTGGCTCTACATTGCTAGAAAAATAAGAGTTGAACTATTTAGAATTGGAGACCATATGCATAGGTCTTTCAGCATGCACTCTTTGTTATCAACCTAGGTTTAAGTCCTGGCTTTTCTACTTAATCAGCTTTCTAACTTTAGGCAGGGTTTGCAAGTGATAGTCTTTAATTACATATGTAAAGTAAGAGCCATACAGTAATAGAACTTACCTCGTAGAGTTGACTTGAGGAATAGGTGAGATACTGGATATGAAGTTCTTTAGCCTTATGCCTATTATATAACAAGCACTCGTTAAAGCATAGCCATTATCATCATGATTTTTCATGAAGCCAGAAACTCTGGGTTCTTAAACATCCTGTACCATATGACCTAACCTCCTATGTGCTACCAGGTGATGGTTCACCTCTCATTTTAACTTCTTAGACATCACTGTTACACTCTGGTAATACTGATCATTTCTTTTTGTTGGCCTGTATATACAGGCATCAGTATTACAATTAAGAAATTAAATTGTAATTATTTGTGAATCTGCTGCTGCTAATACCCTATGATCTTCTAAAGAGCGGGGATGCTTTAACTTGGCATGCTCAGCTCCCAACACATTGCCTAACATGCCCCAGACACTGAGTAAATATTTGATAACGAAGTAAATAAACTAATCAACCAATTGATCCCAACCCATTGACCTCTGTTGTTGTTGTTAAGTGCCGTCGAGTCGTTTCCGACTCATAGCGACCCCATGCACAGCAGAACGAAACACTGCCCGATCCCGCACCAGCCCCACAAT
>NW_006921814.1:4224161-4226235 GCF_000298275.1 Orycteropus afer afer
CAGCATTATTCCTGTCACCAAGGCCAAATTTTCCAACTACCGGTGATTCTTCTTTGTTTCCAACTTTTGCATTCCAGTCACCAGTGATAATTGACCTCTAGTGCTGTGAATTTCTGACTGCAAATTGCACCATGGAAAATTTGTGATAAATATATCCTACTGCATAACAATATTGAAATGTTTACCATAAGAAGATCTAAAATTTCTTCCTTTATAAATAATAAAGAGATTTATTTATGTCAGTAACAGCTACAATTCTCAAGTATTCTTCCAGCCCCAAGAGTTTATAATAAAGATTTTAAAAAGAATAGAAATAGTAAAAGAATTACTAATGTTCAGTTAATTTAGTGCTTGATGTCTTTTCATATATATATATATATATATACACACACACACACACACTTTTTTTTTCTTTTTCCCCTGTTTTCAGTGTTACAGGTTTGTTTATTTTTTAAAAATTTTTATTGGGATGTGGATGAAAGTTTATGGAGCAAACTCTTCTTCCGTATCGCAGTTCACATACACTTTGTCTCATGACATTGACTGCAGTCTCCCACAATTCAGCAGCTCTCGTCCCACTTCTTCCCCATAGCCACCTCTTCCCTCTGTTCCTTCCCGTCTATTCTTGCCCCCTGAGCTGTCTCCCTGTGCATACACAGCCCTTCTTTTCTCCCACGATTGATCTTTCCAAGGAGTGTATCTAGCTAATATAAATGTTCAGCTTATATACCTGTCTTTTGTTTGGCTAGAAGCCACAGGAGGGGGTTCAATTCCAGACCTGAAGGGGAGCTAGGGGCCATAGTCTCAGGGGTTCCACCAGGCCCCCCATCAGACCAGCAAACCTGCCCCATCCTGCACTCACCTCCTCCTTTTTTTTTTAAATTTTGAGTTTTGTTCCACATTGTTCTCCTAATCTATCCAGGATACCCTACATAGATCCCCCTCCAAGTGGTTGACAGTGGCAGCCAGACACCATCTAGTTCTGGTCTCATAGTCGTATAGGCTGAAAACTTAATGGTGTACTAGTCACTTGGACTAATTGTTTCCATGCAGCTTTGGTTTTCTTCATTCTTTGCTCTGGACGAGAGAGACCCATCGTTGCATCTTAGATGGCCACTTGCAAGCTTTTAAAATCCTGGTTGCTAGTTGCCAAAGTAGGATGTGGAACAGCATTTTGTGTAGTATGTTATGCCATTTGAGCTTGATGTTCCCTGCGACTGTGTCCCGAGCCCATAGGTCCAAATACTTGCTCCCTCTGGGTAACTGACTGTGGCCAAGAAGTGACTACAACCTTGTTCCTTGTCAGATCTACTGTATAGCTGGGAATTCTTACAGAACATAGCAATATACTTGTAGAAACATTGTCTGCCAACCCTATGCATGGTCTTGGGCACACTACCTCTGCATAGACATACCTCATAGTTCAGCCTGTCTACCCATCTATCCCCCCATATATCCATGTTTGCCTTCACTGACAATGCAGTACTGTATGTGCAAAAGAGTTCATCTTTGTTGTCTGTACCTCCCATGCACCTCTCTGTCTTCTTCTTCCCCAATGCCATCGTGTTGATCACTGACATTTGGTACCTTGCCCTTCTCTTCACCCAAATCAATACTTGTCTCTATGTATCTAACTGTGTTCCCTAACTTCCCCTCCCACCTCTGGTAAGCAGCAAAGAAAGTTTCCTTCCGTATATAAACCTTTCCTTGACTTTTTACAATAATGGCCTAGTACAATATTTTTCCTTCTGTGATTGATCTCACTCAGCATAATGTCCTCTAAGTTTATTCATGTTATGCGGTGTTTTGCAGATTCTGCGTTATTCTTTAGGGTAGCATAGTGTTCCATTGTGTCTATGTACCACACTTTGGTTATCCGTTCTTCAGTTGATGGGCACCTAGGTTGTTTTGATCTTTGGGCTATTATAAATAGTGCTGTGATGAACATGGGTGTGCATATATCTGTTCTTGTCCTGACTCTCACTTCTTTAGGATATATACCTAGTAATGGAATGGCTGGGTCAAATATTTCAGCTTTTTAAGGAATCACCATGTTGCTTTCCACAGTGGTTTT
>NW_006921814.1:4226490-4227872 GCF_000298275.1 Orycteropus afer afer
CATGTCTTCTGCCCATTTTTTAATTGGATTGTTTGTCTTTTTGTTATTGAGGTGTTGGAGTTTTCTATAAATTCTAGAGATAAGTCCATTCTATCTTTCAACTCTCTTGACTTCCTCACCATTTTGAAGTTCTGTAACTACACTTTTTTTTTGCTCTTTTTGGTTTATAGTTGTCCTCATTTGCCAGTTGAGACCTCTGGTGCCCTGTTTGCCATCTTGTTAGCTTATTTTACTTTGGATACTTCCATAACTGGTTGGTTTCTGGGTTATATCATCATGTATATTAATGGGTGGTTGTTGTTTGCTTTTATTGATTTTCTGTCCAAAGGACTCCCTTTAGTATCTCTTGTTAGGTTGGTCTGGTTTTAAGAAATTCCCTTAATTAATTTCTGCTTATCTGGAAATCTCCTAATTTCACCATCATATTTGAGGGACAATTTTGCTGGGTATATAATTCTTGGTTGGAAATTTTTCTCTTTCAGGGTTTTATATGTACCATTCCATTGCTTTTTCACCTACACGCTTTCTACTGAGAAATCAGAGCTTAGTCTTATTGGTTGCCCTTTGTAGGTAAGTTTTCATTTTTCCCATGCTGCTTTCAGGATCCTCTCTTTCCCTTTGGTTTTGATGAAATTTGATGATGATATGTCTTGGTAATTTTCTTTTGTGGTCTATTCTATTTAGGGTTCGTTGGACTTCCTGAATGGAACTAGTCTCATCTTTCATCATATCATGGAAGTTCTCTTCCAATAAATCTTGGGCAATTTTTTCAGTAGTTTTCTTTTTCTCTCCCTGTTTTGGAATTCTGAATACATGTTGGTTATTCCTTTTGATGGTATCTCACATGAACCTTAGGCTTTCTTCATTGTGTTCTGTTGTTTTTTCTGGTTGATCCCTTTCCAAAGAAGTATTCAGGTATTTATCTTCAGTCTCATTAATATTGTCTTCCATTGCATAAATTCTACTCCTTTGCCCTTACAATGTGTTATCTATTTCTGAAAACTTAGTATTAATCTTCTTGATTTCTATCTGTAGATTTGATATAATGTCTAATTTTTCATTTATTTTGTCATTTTGTTCTTGTATTTTCTTTTGAATTCGTTCTGGGGTTTTCTCTGTGTTTTCCTCTGTTTTGTCAGTGTTTCACTTGATCTGTCACTCATTCCATTGAAGGTACCTAAATATAATTCTTTTGAATTCCTTATCAGGGTGTTCCAATGGTGCATCTTCCTTAGGGGTGTGTTCAGGTTCTGTATCATGCTCCCTTGTTTCTACTGTTTTATCTTGCTTTTTTGTGTGCCCTGGTGGTTTTTGTCTCTGAGACATTTTTACTTTGTTGTATTTATATTTGATTGGTAATTGTATGTTGGAGTGATTCGCCC
>NW_006921814.1:4227972-4240397 GCF_000298275.1 Orycteropus afer afer
GTATTTATTAGTTGATTGTATGTTGGATTTTTTTTTTTTTTTTTTTTTTTTTTTTGATATATCTGATTAAGCAGGGAACTGTACTACTCTGTTCACTAGTTACCACTTTTGCACTCACCCCCTGTCTCCTGGTGGGTATGATAGAGAATGAGTGTGGCTGCACAGATCTCTTGTTCACTATTTGTGAAGAGCAGTTAAGAGTGCGTCACCTCTTATTGGTGGTCCTGTATCAGTTGCCAGTTGGTACAGAAGGAAGTGGTGGTTCTCACTGAGTCAGTGGAGCTGCAGATGGTGTTCATGTGGTTGGGTCATATGGGCACGGTTGCTGTTTCCCCCTCAGTTAGACAGAAATAACAATTGAAAAACCATCAAAAAAGTAAAAGCAAGAGGACAAAAAACATACACCACATAAACAGACAGGAATGGTCACCAAAAAGAGAAAGAAGAGGAAATGTAATAAATGAGAGAGAATATTTAAAGAAATTCTTTAAAAAGCCAAAAGAAATATGAACAGAAAAAGGGGGGAAACAAAAAGCCCACAATATCTGGGAGGGGGAGTAAGAGAAAAGAGGTAGAGGAGGAGAATAATGAAGAAAAAAATCGATAAAATGCAAAAAGAAAAACAAGGAATGGGGAGAAGCACAAGAAGGAAAAAAAACTGGGAATCAGGAAAATGGTAGAGTGAAAACTAGAGAACCTGGAAAGGGAAGAAGAAACATAATAAAAAAGATAGATTTTCTTTTTTTAAACAGACGAAAACAAATTAACTTGGGGGTGGGGAGAAAGAAAGACAGAAAAAACTCTGGGCAGGGCAGGGTACCCTGACTCTGTCAGGGCATACAGCCTGGCATGGAATTCTTGCTGGCCCAGAAGGTGGGTGGAAGGGAGTAAGGAATGGCTGCATCTCCATTCACCAAGAGGGTATAGGGTATAAAAGTAACAAGAAGAATATTGCACCTTTCCTGTCCTCAGTGTCCGGTATGTCCTTGTGGTCCCTGGCAAGTAGAGCCTATTCTTACGTCCCTGGAATCTGAGAGAACACTGTTGCTTTAAATATCTAAAATGGTCATACTGCTTGTAAACATTCAAAATGGCTGTACCCCTTGAACAGGCAAAAGTCCACAGCTCAGCCCGTCTCTGTCTTTACTGCTTCCCCTTTTATTACCAGACACCAGTGCAGTCCTCCATGCAGCCCCTGGCTAGCAGGGCTGATTTTTAAGTTAATTCTTAGGTCCTAACACCACTTGGCAATATCCAAGTCATTAGAATTACTGACAGTCCAGAGCTCTGTATGTGCCCTTTTTTGGTGTTTTCACACAGGTTCTTCTACTAGTTCAAGTTTAGTCCACTTCTGTATCCTTCCTTTCAAAGTTCAGGGCTCCAGGATTATCTTCTGTATCTGTGTTAATTGGTTCCTCTCTTCTTTGTTGAAGAGGATCTGTGTACTTTGCCTGTTCCGCCATCTTACCGGAACTCCCCTGAGATATTGTATCTCCTGATAAATTTATTTGTCTCTGGATAAATAAATAGCTAAATAAAAAACCAACAAAAACCCATTACCATCAAGTCAATTCCAACTCATAGTGGCCTTATAGGACAGGGTAGAACTGTCTTCATAGGATTTCCAAGGCTGTTTGTCTTTACAGAAGCAGACTGCCTCATCTTTCTCCTGCAGAGTGTCTGGTGGGTTCAAACAGCTGACCTTTTGGATAGCAGCCATATTCTTTAACCACTGTACATCAGAGCTCCAAACACCAGAGTTAACAAACGCACAAACAAACAAAATCTCAAGATTAGATTAAAATTTTTCCAAATGGGAAATTGAATATTTCTCAGCATGGGGTGATATATATATTTATTCTTTCAATCCCTTAAAAGGTTATTTTGATGTATTTGTTGGCTTAAAATTTGTGTTACTAGCTGTACCAGTTGATTTCCTAACTACAGTTAGATTTGTCTACCTATTCACTTAATTATTGGTTTGTTTTCCAGAAAACCGTGGACTGCATGACAACAATGTCAGTGCCTTCCACCCTGGTTAAATGTTTATATCTGTTTTTTGACCTTCCACATGTGCCTGAGGCAGTTGGAGGTGCACAGAATGAGCTACCTCTAGCAGAACGTCGAGGACTACTTCAGAAAGTTTTTGTACAGGTAAGGAGGGTGCTGTTGCCTAGTCATCTGTATACCTGTATTTAAAGTGAAATGGGTATGGTCCTTTATAGATGTTCTGACTTGCATATTCTATAGTATTTCACTCTGTTTATTTAGATTCTTTAAAATAGAATTATCACATTTTTTGAATCCACAAGTTTCTTTTCAGGAATATTTGAGTGAGGCATTAACATGTTTGTTTCTCTGAACAGATTCAGTTATTAAGCTTTCTTTTGATTTATCAATGATATCTCTAAAACAAGGTTAAGGAAGGAAGAATTTCATGGACAATCATGTGAAGAGTTACGTGATATTTCTCATAATGTCAGGAATTTCTAAGTTATCATTTATGTGTAGAAAATCTGTAACATGTGAACTTTTAATTTATAAAATACACTTTATTTTAATAGCTGTTGTGACCTCCTCCTAGAGAGCTCTGGTTGTGCAGTGATTAAGGCATTTGGCTGCTAACCAGAAGGTTGGTGGTGTGAACCCACCGTCTGTTCCATGGGAGAAAGATGAGGCAATTTGCTTCTGTAAAGATTTACAGCCTTGGAAACCCTACGGGACAGTTCTTCTGTGCCACATAGGGTTGTAAGTTGGAGTCAACTCACTGGCAGTGGGTTTGGTTTTGGTTTGATTTGTGACTTCTTCTGCCTCCTGCCTATAAAGCACTTTTTCCACAATGTTGCCATTATTCTTTTAATAGCATTATGGGTTGAATAGACTTTTGTTAGTTACTATGGGAATATAATCATTTATGATACATTAGGAGAAAAATTTCAAGACAGGCAATCTATAAACATTTAGAGTAGTCTGTCTATGAGCATAATATGTATGTGTTTGAATCCAGGTCTTGGTCTGAAGTTTTTCAACCTGAAATGCTGATTCCTCACCTGTAAAATAAAGACAGTAATACCTGCTTAAAGGGTTTTTTTTTTTTTTTTTTAAATTACATGAAACAATGTGTAAAGTTGAGGCTCTCTGCTTAGAACATAGTAGACATTAAATAAAAGCAGCTTATTGTTGCCTCTGCCATATCACCCCTACTGTCAGTGAGAGGAGGGGGAGAGAACAGAGAGGATGGTCATCTATGGTAAGTAAGGTGGGACTGGGTGCAAACAGTTACACGCTCAGCTCATGTTATTGGTGTCTTTAGGCCCAAGGTGACTCTGCTGGGAAGGGGTGGACTAAGACAGTTTAGAGAATGCTGGATTATCAAATAGGACTGTTAATTCAACAAATATACTGAGCACTTGATTTATTGGATGCTTTTATATTAGTAGCTGTTCTGGTTACCTAGTGCCTCTCTGATGAGAAATATACCACAAATGGAATGGTCTTAACAAACAGAAGTTTATTCTTACAATTTGGAGGCTTTAAGTCCAAGTTCAAAGTGCCAGGCTCTAGGTCTGGGTGAAAGCCCCTCAACCTTGGGGTCCAGCTCTGCCTCCTGCTCCTGGCCCACTGGAGCTAGAGGCATTTCTTCACTCAGACAACTGCTGGCTGCAGAGGCTGAGAAGCCCCAAGGTTGACAAGGAAAAAGGCACAGTCCTGACGTAACCAAAACACACGGCAGGCCATTTTAAGTCCCAACGTCAGCAGAGCATAGCAGGCTGCTGAACAAGGACACGGCTAGATCCAGGGCCCAAAAGTCAGCTACTCAGCTGCTCCCAGTAGATTCCATCATGGAGTTGATTACCAGTCTCATCATGGGGAATACTACAGGCCTAGCCAAGTTGACACACAAACATAACCATCACAGTTGCTTACATCCCTTATCTCATATAATTTACAAAAAAACCCATGGTGCCAGAGCTTTTGTTTTACCCTAAAATGATAATGTGAGCAAATGGCAGAAATAGGATTAGAAAGGCTTATCTGACTCTTAAATTAGATTGTTTGAGAAAAGCAATGGGGAGGAGTAAATCTCATAAGAAGTAAAGCTGCTCTAAGCCATTCCTTTAATCAGTCTTTGCTGATTAAAATAGCCCAACCAAGCCCACTGCTGTTGAGTCAATTCAGACTCATAGCAACTCTATAGGACAGTGTAGAACTGTCCCATGGGGTTTCCAAGTCTGTAATGTTTATGGAGACAGCTGCCTCATCGTTCTTCCAGTTCTCACACATGGTGCCTGGTGGGTTCAAACCACCAACTTTTCAATTAGCAACTGAGCTTTTAACCACTGCACCTCCAGGGCTCCTTGATAAGAAGAGTAGACTCATTCCAATAAAGCCTGGTTTAGGCAGTAAATGAAAGCTGCAGTTTATACTCCAAATACCTGGATAAATGTAGCAAAACCCTCTTTTAAAACTTTTTTTCTCTCTCCTGAATTTGAAAGCAGTGGGTGTTCATTTTCAAATAATGTGGGTCTCATTTTAGAATATTAGAATCCTTGAATGTTATGGCCAAAACTAGTTAGTAGAACCTGGAATCCTCCATGTATGAGATCCACAGCAGGTAAATGGCTGGGATTAGAACCTATGTCCCCTATCTCTCAGTCCAGTGCCCCTTTTAGTACCTCACTTCCTTTTTTTACTTCCTCATTGCCCGGTACACATTGTTTTCATCAATTTGTCTAAAAACCAGTTGAGACAAACTTACTAAATATTTTAAGAGCATGGTATTTGTGATGGATGAAATCCCTGTGTTTGTGTTAGGTGACAGATGGTTTTCTGAGACCTTAGCAGTTGGTAGTGCTTCATGCAGGCATTCGTTTTTGTCACTTGGGTGGATGTGGCCAATTATTGCTCTGTCACACTTGGCTTGAATTTGTAACAGTCCCTGCAAATAGAGTGGTTAATACAGGGGCAGAGAAGGAATGAAGACTGAAAGTTAGGCTCTTTAGTTTTCTATTCTGTAAAATGAAAAGAATAAACTAGATTATTTGTAAGGATCCTTTTGCCTCTGAAAATTAAAGACCAATTATCTTAAGAGGCAGCAAATTTAGGGAATCATTACGTCTAGTTCATTGTTGAGGACATGCATATGATTTGAAGAAAAGCATTTTATTGATTTTTTATTTATTTATTTTTAATTAGATGTCTTTTTCTAGTACAAATTTGAGAAATGATGTTGTCCCCTCAGTACACAGGAGTAGTGTCAGAATGGACAAAAAGTATCACCAACTGTGTGCTACTCTGAGCATATGCCATTTTGCTACATTTGATCTGTACAGACAAACATTACACATAGGAGTAGACATTCGTTATCCAAGAGTTTCTCCAGGCTTTTCTTCTTCTTCTTCTTCTTCTTTTTTTTTTTTTTTTAAACTTTTCCCAATATTTTTAGAGCACTTATTCGATCCCTGTCCATATTTACTGATTTTGTATTTTATTGTGTCACTGAATTCTTAATCCTTTTACTCCTTCCTTCCTAATATCTGGCAGCTCTTATATCTAATTAGAAAGCTCTTATGTGTCAGCAAGGTCTGGTGCTGAAGGGACTAGGAAAGGCAAGAACTGGCTTTCCGAGACAAGGTCTGAGTATTTTAAAAACTTATCTTTACCTAGCAGTTCCTCCCACTGATGCTGAAATACCCGAAATTCATGAGGTACTTTTCATTCAGGAGAATAAAATTATTTTATAAATTATAGTTATTTTATGTATTATATATATGTTTTTAAAATATTTAGATAAAAAATTTGGCACAGAGAAGGAAAGTTAACTTTTCCTGACCCTGAATTGGGACTAAAAGGAAGAATCCATTGAACGTGGACATCACAGTTAAATTCACCAAGTAGCAAGCTCTTAGTGCTGCATGGCCTCAAGTGGCATGTATTTTGCAAATCATAGTGAAGGAGTGAGTTCTTATTTCAGCCTTTAAGAAGCTTTGAATCTTCTTTGAAAGCTAGATTTTTAGAAGGCTTTTGCCAACTAGACCAAATTAAAAGATTCTTCCAAATTAAGGGTTCTGTATTATTGTGATTTTCCTTCCCACTTGTGTAGAAAATTAAAAGGATGTAAAATGCCTCTACTTTTAGAGATCTGTTTCTCCTTTTTTATCTCCCTAAACTTTAGAGAAGAAAATTACAGTTTATCATAGTGAACTAACATGCTCTGGTGGAACTGTGCTTAATTCATTGGGTTGCTAACCAAAAGGTTGGTGGTTCAAACCTACCAGCTATTCCATGGGAGAAACACAAGGCACCCTGCTTCATAAAAGATTTACAGTTTTGGAAAGTCCATAAGATATCCACCACTTATCTGTCAGTTTATCGTACTATGGTGGCTTACATGTTGTGAGGCTGGAGGCTATGCCACCGATATTTCATATATTAACTGAGTCACCCATGGTGGACAGGTTTCATTGAAGCTTCCAGGCTAAGGAAGACAGGCTGGGAAGAAGGAAGGGACCATCCACTTCTCAAAGATTTGGCCAGTGAAAACCTTATGAATAATAGTGAAGCACCGTCTTATGTATTACTGGAAAATTTTATGAATAGCTCTGAAACATTGTGTAATATAGTGCCAGGAGACAAGCCCCTCAGGTCAGAAGGCACTCAGATTTGACTGGGGAAGACCTGCCTCCTCAAAGTAAAGTCAACCTTAAATGGATGGAGTAAAGCTCTCAGGACCTTCATTTGCTGATGTGGCATGACTCAAAATGGGAAGAAATGCTGCAAATATCCATTAGTGATCAGAATGCGGAATCTACAAAGTATGACTCTACAAAATTGGAAGTTTTAAAAAATGAAATGGAATGCATAAAGTTTGATATGCTAGGCATTAATGAGCTGAAATGGACTGTTTTAGGCCATTAAGAAACAGATAATCATATGATCTACGAGGCTGGGAATGACAAATTGAAGACAAACAGCGGAGCATTCATTATCACAAAGAATGCTTTAAGATTTATCCTGAAGTACAGTGCTTTCGGGAGCTCTGGTAACGTAGTACCTAAGGCACTTGACTGCTAACCAGAAGGCTGGCAGTTCAAACCCACCGCCACTCCTCAGAAGGAAGGTTGGGCAATCTACTTCCATAGTGATACCGCCTTGGAAATCCAAGGAGGGGTCGCTATGAGTTGGGTCCGACTCGACGGCACATAACAGCAACAACAACAGTGCCGTCAGTGAAAGGATAATATTTATATGCCTGCAAGGAAGACCAGTTAATACTATTGTTACTCAAATTTACACACCAACTGCCAAGGCCAGTAAAATCCTCACAAGTGGAAAGATGAAGAAATGGAAGATTTTTACCAACTTCTACAGTCTAAAATTGATCAAACATGCAATCAAGATGTACTTATGATTACTATTGATTGGAATGCAAAAGTTGGAAACAAAGAAAAATCACCAGTAGTTGGAAAACATGGCCTTGGTGGTAGAAATGACACGGGAGATCACATGATAGAATTTTGCAAGACCAATGACTCATTCATTGCAAATACCTTTTTCAACAACATGAACAGTGGCTATACATGTGGATCTCCCAGATAGAATACACAGGAATCAGAGTGACTACATCTGTGGAAAGAGGAGATGGAGAAGCTCAATATCTTCTTCATTCAAAACAATGCCACGAGTAGACTGTGGAGTAGACTATCAATTCCTCTTATGCAAGTTCACTTTGAAGCTGAAGACAATTAAAACAGTCCACAAGAGCCAAAATATGACCTTGAGTATATGCCACCAGAATAGATGTGATGCATTGAACACCAGTGTCTGAAAACCAGACAAGTTGTGGGATTACATCAAGAACATCATCCATGAAGAAAGCAAAAGGTCATTAAAAAGGCAGGGAAGGAAGACAGACCAAAATGGATGTCAGAAGAGGCTCTGAAGCTTGCCCTTGAATGGAGAGTAGCTAAAGTAAATGGAAGAAATGACGAGATAAAAGGGCTGAATGGAAGATTTCAAGGAGCAGCTCAAGAAGACAAAGTCAGTTATTGTAATGAAATGTGCAAAGACCTGTAGTTAGAAACCCAAAGGGAAGAACACCTTCAGCATTTCTCAAGCTGAAAGAACTGAAGAAAATATTTAAGCCTCATGTTGTAATATTTAAAGATTCTATGGGCAAAATATTGAACAATGTAGGAAGCATCAAAAGAAGATGGAAGGAATACAGAGTCACCATTCAAAAAGAATTTGCCAATGTTCAGCTATTTCAGGAGGTTGCATATGATCAAGAACCAATGGTATTGATGTATGAAGCAGCACTGAAGTCATTGGTTGGAAACAGGGCTCCAGCAATTGATGGAATATCCACTGAGATGTTTCAGCAAACAGATGTCATGCTAGATGCACTTACTCTTCTATGCTGAGTAATTTGGAAAATAAGTAACTGGTCAACTGACTGGAAGAGATCCATACTTGCAACCATTCCAAAGAAAGGTGATCCAACAGAATGTGGAAATTACTGAACAATATCATTAATATCACACACAAGTAAAATTTTGCTGAACATAATACAAAAATGGTTGTAGCAGTATATTGACAGAAAACTTCCAGAAGTGCAAGCTGGATTCAGAAGAGGATGTAGAATGAGGGATATCATTGCTGATGTCAGGTGAATCTTGACTGAAAGCAAAGAATACCAGAAGGATGTTTGCTTGTGTTTCATTGACTATGCAAAACCATTCAACTATGTGGATCATAACAAATTATGGATAACATTGTGAAGAATGGGAATTCCAGAACATTTCATTGTTTTTATGAGGAACCTGTATATAGACCAGGAGGCTGTCATTCAAAGAGAACAAGGGGATACTGAATGGTTTAAAATCAGGAAGGGTGGACATCAGGTTTATATCCTTTTACCAAACTTATTCAGTCTGTACGCTGAGCAAATAATATGAGAAGCTGGACTATATGAAGAAGAACATGGCATCAATATTGGAGAAAGACTCGGTAGCAACCTGTGATATGTAGACAACACAACTTTGCTTGCAGAAAGTGTAGATGACTTGAAGCACTTACTGATGAAGATTATAGACTGTAGTCTGTAGTATGGATTACACCTCAACATAAAGAAAGGAAAATCCTCACAAGTGGACCAGTAGGCAACATCATGATAAACAGAGAAAAGATTGAAGTTATCAAGTATTTCATATTACTTGGTTTCACAATCAACACTCATGGAAACAGCAATCAAGAAATCAGAAGACAGATTGCACTGGGCAGATCTCCTGCAGAAGACCTCCTTAAAGAGTTGTAGAGCAAAAATGTCACTTTGAAGACTAAGGTATGCTTAACTGAAGCCATAGTATTTTCATTTGTCTCATACGCATATGAAAGCTGGACAGTGTATAAGGAAGATTGAAGAGGAGTTGATTCTTTTGAATTGTGGTGTTGGTGAAGAATACTGAAAGTAACATGACTGCCAGGGAACAAACAAATCTGTCCTGGAAGAAGTATAGTCAGAATGCTTCTTGGAAGTGAGAATGGCCAGACTTCATCTCACCTACTTTGGTTATGTTGTCAGAAGGGACCATTTCCTGAAGAAGCGTATCATGCTTGGTAAAGTGAAGGGTCAGCGAAAAAGGGAAGACACTCAACAAGATGGACTGATACAGTGGCTTCAATGATGGACTCAAGTATATATAGCAAGAATTGTGAAGATGGCACAGTGTTTTGTTCTGTTGTACATGAAGTCGCTATGTGTTGGAGCCCACTGGACTGCACCTGAGAACAACAACAGCATCATGAATGGTAATTGACTGGAAGACAGTGGATTTGGTTTGGTCTGGTGGTGAACTAGGAATTAAAAAGCTAGAGTAGAATAATAAAATTGATCTTGATAGTTACTTCTGTTTCAAGGAAAGACATGCAAAGAAAAAAATTCTTAGTGAAGAGAGGATGATAAGCACAGACTATTTTTTGTTAAAATAAGCAGGTAAAAATAGGGATTGTTTTTGTCTTCATAACACACTTTTAAGTTATAAATGTCTTTTCTATCTTTGAACTTTCCTATAATATTCAGATCTAATACTTTTCTGAGGGAGTCCCTCGGTGGTGCAGATCGTTAGTACTAGAGCACAAGCTGAAAGGTTGGCTGTTTGAACCCACGCAGAGGCACCTCAGAAGATGGGCCTGGTGACCTGCTTCCGAAAGGTCTCAGCCATAAAAACTGTGGAGCAGTTCTTCTCTGCATACATGGGTCACCAAGAGTCAGAATTGAATCGATGACAATTGACAACATGTTTTTTCCACTTCCTCCCTTTCCACAGCCATTTATGTACTAACATACATTTTGTTTTGATTTTTGTGTTTTAGATCTTAGTGAAACTCTGCAGTTTTGTTTCTCCAGCAGAAGAGCTGGCTCAGAAGGATGATCTCCAGCTATTATTCAGTGCAATAACCTCTTGGTGCCCTCCCTATAACCTGCCTTGGAGAAAGAGTGCAGGAGAAGTACTTATGACCATATCCCGTCATGGTCTTAGTGTCAATGTAGTGAAATATATTCATGGTGAATATCTCTTTCTCTTTATTTTAAATACTCTTCATTTCTTTTCCTCGTATAAGAACAGATTTATTTTTAATCTCTCAGTTCTCTAAAGATTCTCTGTTAACTTTTAAAGTAAATGTTCCAGGAGAAAAATTAAAAAAAAAAAAAAAAATTCATAGTGGGATGAGAAGCCTTGGTGACTCATTGGTTAAAGTGTTCAACTGCTAACCGAAACCCACCAGCGGCTCTGTGAGAGAAAGATGTGACAGTCTTCTGTAAAGATTTACAGCTTTGGAAACTCTGTGGGGCCATTCTACTCTGACCTGTAGGGTCACTGTGAGTTAGAATTGACTTGACAGCAGTGGGTGGGTTTCACAGTGGGACGTTTCAAATGTAAGAAATTCTTGTAAGTTCTGAATGATGTATATCTACAAAAATTAAAATGATGTTTTAATTTCATTGGGATATGAATGTTCAGTTGGAATATAATGTAAATTCTATGTCATATCTTATTCTCCCCTTTTATTACTGAAAAAAAAATATAAGCAATTTTTTTTAGATGTTGTACTTTAAGTCTTTTCAGAAGATATTTCTGATGTAGCATAGGTGGAATTATTTGGATTCTTTATCAGCACTGTTCTGTTTAACTCATGTCAACCATTTTTTAAATGTCAAATTGGGAGATAATTGCTTTCTGTAGCTCATTCTTCCACATTCATTCTGATTTGAACTTCTAATTAATTACTGAATTTTTCTTCATTAACATAGAACAATAGTTTTTCATTTTCTTTTTTTGCTATATCAATATAAAATATCATTGGGTGATAGCCAATCATTTTGTTTAATGATAAAACATCAAAATATAATGTTAAACAGTTTTCAGCACTTCCTGTATTATCCTTTGTCTACTACTTAGTGACAGGGTTTTTCCAGTGAATTTGAAGCATATATTTGCTTTTAGAATGTGTAATGGGTACATTACGATTTACTGTTTCACTAAACACCATTTAAGAATGAAGAAAATTTTCTTAAACAATTGACATAAATAATACATATGCATTTAATTATTTGTTTTTACAGAAAAAGAATGTTTATCTACGTGTGTCCAGAATATGCAGCAATCAGATGACCTGTCTCCCCTAGAAATTGTTGAAATGTTTGCTGGGCTTTCTTGTTTCCTCAAAGATTCCAGTGATGTTTCTCAAACACTTTTGGATGATTTTCGGATATGGCAAGGATATAATTTCCTTTGTGATCTCTTGCTTAGGTAAACCCCAACAATATAAGAATATGTTTTAAGTGTCTACTCAGTCTTTTTTTCAATCAAAGGAAATAGTACAATTTGGGGTTACAGGAAAAATTAATAAAGCACTTATTGAATGTATACTTGGGTGTCCCCTTAGCTTTAATTTCCTCTTTTCATACCTGTTCTGCCAACTGAGTACCAAAATTGATTGTAGAGTTCAAAGTGACAGTTTAGGCTGCAAATGTGGCAGAATCAAAGGTTAGATATGTGAATAAATCTGCTTTTCTTTAGGAGCTAAGAAAGAAGATTTAAAATGAACGAAGCACTTCCTGCTTAATTGTAATTTTGGTTTTTTTATAGTACCTCCAGTGTTGTTATTCATGTAGTTAATTCTGAATAAATATGTAAATTAAATGAGACCACACAAATGTGTGTATAAAACAAATCACTCAAATGTTTTACTACCCCCTTCCCTTCCCAAATTTTATGTGCATGCAATGGGAAAGGGACAGGTTTCAGATTTTATTAGGAAGAAGATACTCATTCCACTAACTGTTCCCAGGCCTTTTCATTATTTTTAATTCATTTGAACTATTGTAAGATAACTCTGTTTTTTTTTTTTTTTTTTTTTTT
>NW_006921814.1:4251202-4251704 GCF_000298275.1 Orycteropus afer afer
ATCACACAGGAACAGTAACCAAAAAAAGAGAAAATGGAAATAAAAAGAAGAAAAAACAAGCACACCTGCAATACCTGTGGATAGGGCACTAAGAAGAAGAAGAGAAAAAAAAAGAAAAAAAGTAGGGAAGGAGAATTATAAATGAAGAAAAAAAAAATAGGAAGAGTGTAAAAAGAAAAGAAGAAATGGGTTAGTCATGAGGAAAAAAAATAGGGGGAAAAGAAAAAAGAAAAAAAAAACAACCTTGAATTGTAGGGGGTGGGCAGAGTTCCAACCAGGAACAGGGAATAGAAAAAATGCTGTAAACCAGGCCCTAGTAGGGGAAGGTTTAGAATAATAATGAAAAAGACAATAAGTATTGATAATATTATTTGTTTTGAAACGGACAAATACAAGCAATGTAATCAGGAAAAGAAAGCAAAAAGACAAAAAAAAAAAAAAAAAAATCGGTGGATGTCTGCGTAGGGCACCCAGCCTCCTGTCTGAGCACACCGACTGTGAT
>NW_006921814.1:4252869-4282642 GCF_000298275.1 Orycteropus afer afer
CCAAGATTATCTTCTGTGTCTGTGTTAATTGGTTTCCCTTTTCTTTGTTGAAGAGGGTCTGTGCAATCCTTCTGCCTAGTCCACCATGTTGCCCCCTTTACTCCAAGATAACTCTGTTTTACAAAACTATTTCTAACACTAGTTGAACTCAATTGCCATTAGTCAAAACGAGGCAAACTGCAAGAATAAAATTTTGCATATATGTGTGTTTGTGTGTGTGTACATGAAGTGATTATTGATGAAGTAACCATATCACATTACTGTTGTTGTTGTTAGGTGCCATCAAGTAAATTCTGACTCAGTGACCCTGTGTACAGCAGAACAAACACTGCGCGTTCCTACACCTTCCTCACAGTGGTTGCTATGTTTGACCCCAGTGCTGTCATCCATCTCCATGGTCTTCCTCTTTTTTATTGACCCTCTGCTTTAGCCAGAATTATGTCCTTCACGTTACAACTAGGGTGTTAATTGGTGCCATCCTTTGAGTATGCACATTGACACAGCTATAAAATGCTGATATTCCTTGACCTATTAATAACACTGCTGGTTACTGTTCATGAAGATTAAATCCTGTGTGTAGATAAACTTTTATGTTTGTTAGTGCTCTTATATGTGACTTACACTGCTCTACCTCTTTATCTCCAATATCTAAATGGCCACAAAGTTGATGTGATAGGTCATTAAAAAGTGTATCTCTGGACAGCTTGTATTGACACAGAAAAAAGTACATTTATAGCCCTGGTAATTGCAAAAAAAAAAAAGATTATAAAATTCTGTATATGATATGAAAATAGATTTAAAATTAAATTTTACACAGTATAACCAAATCAAAACTAAACTCACTGCCATGCAGTTGAATCTGACTCATAGCGACCCATCCTTGGGTTTCTGAGGCTGTATCACTATGGAAGTAGATTGCCCCACCTTCCTTCTGAGGAGTGGCTTGTGGTTCAAACCTTCTGGTTAGCAGTCAAATGCCTTAGGGACTGCGCCACCAAAAAAAACCAAATCCACTGAAGTCTAGTCGGATCCAACTCATAGTGACCCCTCCTTAGGTTTCCGAGGTGGTATATGGAAGTAGATTGCCCAACCTTCCTTCTGAGGAGTGGCTGGTGGGTTTGAACTGCCAGCCTCCTGGTTAGTAGTGAAATGCCTTAGGCACTACACCACTAGAGCTCCTATAAAAGGGGCTAATTTTAAAAATGTAACAGAATATTAAAAGTCTTTGAGTTGTGAGTCTAAGCATACTTTTTTGACTTTGTACGTTCTCCAAGTTTAATGAGAATAATTACTTCTATTACAGAGAAAAGCACAATAAACCGTATTTTAAAAAAGATATTTGTTGCAGCTCATTTTGTGTTCTTAATGAACCCATAGTCAAGAGATAATTTCATAAGGACCATAATGATCTTTTTGAAGGAATTAAGGATATTTCTAAAAATTGTTTCACTGCCAAACTTTTTAAAGATGTTCTCTAAGGAAACTACCAGAATTAATTAATGATAATGCAATTATAACTCTTAAAATTCTTCCCAGAATTATGTTTTAAAATTATTAACACAAAAATGTCTTAGTAAGATTATTGGTTGTAAACAGTAAAAGTTTATAACCTTTGGGAATTTGAGAGACCGTTTAATCTATTTCTGGAAGGAAGATTGGGCAATCTACTTCCCTAGTGATACTGCCTCAGAAGCCCAAGGGGAGGGGTCGCTATGCGTCAGATCCAACTCCACAACAGTGAGTGAGTAGTTTAGCTTAGTTAATGTAATTCCTCTCTTTTACAGATTCTCTACCCAAGATTTGTAATTCACCTGAAAAAAACACTATTGGTAGCAAAATCAGCACTTACTCTTTTTTTATTCAATTGTGATTTGGGTGAAAGTTTGCAAAACAAACTCATTTTTCATACAGCAGTTCATACATATTTTCTTTCATGACGTTGATGCAGTCCGCATAATGTAACAGCTCTCTTTCCAGCAAAATCACCATTTCTATCAGGTCTCCTGATTATTGGTATAATTTTCTTTCAAACATACTATAATGCCTTGTAATACAATTTATAGATTTTTTAAAAAACACTGTTATCATATGGTAAAACTTTTAAGGAGGAACTTTTCACATTATTTTATACATAAATTTCCTGTATATAAAATTTTTTAAAAAAAGATTGTTTTTGAGAATTCAAGCAAAGAAAAAGATATTTGCTAAATCATACTTTTCCTAGATTGGAACAAGCAAAAGAAGCTGAATCCAAGGATGCCTTGAAAGATCTGGTTAATCTGATAACTTCCTTAACAACCTATGGTGTCAATGAAATAAAACCAGCTGGTATTACCACAGGGGCACCCTTTTTACTGCCTGGATTTGCAGTACCCCAGCCTGCAGGCAAAGGTGAGTCTCTTTTTTTCATTTAGAGCCTCTCCGAGGAATCAGAAGAAGAATAAATCTGTTATACTTTGGTTGCTCTTTATTTATTCTGCTCGTGTAAAAGTAATAAGGGAGCTCTGGTAACCTAGTGCCTAAGGCACTTGACTGCTAACCGGAAGGCTGGCAGTTCAAACCCACCAGCCACTCCTCAGAAGGGAGGTTGGGTAGTCTACTTCTGTAGTGTTACTGCCTCGGAAACCCAAGGAGGGGTTGCTGTGAGTCGGGTCCGACTCGATGGCACATGACAACAACAACAACATAAGAGTAATAAGTCACTTTTCATTTAACTTTATACTTTTTTTATAGTTTGTCGACATAAGGATTTCTTAAGTGATAGTATTCAGTACATCAAATACTTGAAAATAACATTATCAAAAATTCCATAAAATTAAACAATGAAAGTCATGTTTGTATATGATAGTATTTCATTCAGCGTGTTCCATGAATTTTTACTTTTGAGGGTGGAACTTGATTGAAACTCACCTCTCTACCTAGAAAATATACTTGGAAAGCATGAACTATAAATGCTTATGTTTTATTCAAGATTAAGCAAACCTAATGAGTCCTGGTGGCACAGTGATTGAAGTGCTTGGCTACTAACCAGAAGGTGGTGTTCAAACTCACCAGCTGCTCCACACGAGAAAGCGAAGCAGTCTATTTCTGTAAAGATTGCAGCCTTGAAAACCCTATGGGGCAGTTCTACTCTCTCCTGTAAGGTTGACTTGTTGTTGTTGTGATGTGCCGTCGGGTCGAACCTGACTCATAGCAACCCCTCCTTGGGTTTCCGAGGCAGTATCCCTATGGAAGTAGATAGCCTCATCTTCCTTCCGAGGAGTGTCTGGTGGGTTTGAACCGCTAGCCTTCTGGTTAGCAGTTAAGTGCCTTAGGCACTATGCTACCGTGGTTTTTTGTTGTTGTTGTTGTTAAGTGCCGTCAAGTCGTTTCCGACTCATAGCGACCTCATGCACAGCAGAACGAAACACTGCCCAATCCCGCGCCAGCCCCACAATCCCTGCTATACTTGAGCCCATCATCACAGCTACCATGTCAATCCATCTCGTTGAAGGCCTCCCCCTCTTTTGTTGACCCTCCACCCTACCAAGCATGACATCCTTCTCCAGGGAGTGGTCCCTTCTTACAACATGACCAAAATAGGTGAGAGGAAGTCTGGCCATTCTTGCTTCCAAGGAGCATTCTGGCTGCACTTCCTCCAGGACAGATATGTTAGTTCTTTTAGCAGTCCATGGTACTCTCAGCATTCTTCGCCAGCACCACAACTCAAAAGCATCAACTCTTCTTCGGTCTTCCTTATTCATTGTCCAGCTCTCACATGCATACAAGGCGATTTAAGTAAACCTAAATACAAAATACATTGTTATTTTGTATCAGATACTTATTTTCATAACCCAGATTTCCTGACATTTGACTACTCATCTAGCCTAAGATCCAGGGATCTTTTATTAAGAAAGTTGACTCTATTGTTAAGAACATTTAGGTACATAAAAAATCCAAGATAGTTTTACTGTTTAATATTTTTTAAATGTGCAATAACCATGCCAAGAGCATTTGAGCCTGGAGATGTCTAATAATTTCTTTCATGGGATTGTCATTTATTGAATATTAATAGGGTCATGATATTTGCATGTAAAATTTAACTAGCCAAGGAAATATGAACATTTCTGGTTATTTAAATTTCATGGTGCACATTAATACATTTTTATTATGTCAAAGCTAACAGTTGTTCTGAATCAAGAAGACTAAATGAGTTTACTGGAAAATCGCAAGACTAACTTACTAGAGAAAATTACATTGAAAAATCATAAGTTGGATTGGAGTCATCAAATTTACTGAGATAAGATTTATACTTAGTGCATAAGCTGTATGTTGTTGTGTGCCATCGAGTTGGCCCCAACTCACAGCGACCCCTCCTTGGTCTTTTGAGGTGGTATCACTACAGAAGTAGATTGCGCAACCTTCTTTCCGAGGAGTGGCTGATGGGTTTGAACCGCTAGCCTTCTGGTTAGCAGTCAAGTGCCTTAGGCACTATGCTACCATAAGCTGTATAGAAACTATTAAATTATTCAAAAATTTTAAACACTGTGTAATAAATATGGTAGAATTCTAGGAATGTCTTTTTTAGCATTTTGAAGTTTAATTTTTTAAAAAACAGCTCTCTCAATTTAGGGGAAAAAAAGAAAACCAAAAAACCTATTATTTATAATCTCCAGCTTGAGTATTCCACAATTGGCCCTTTGTATGAGTTAGTACAAAAATCGTTCAACAAAATACTTTCTATTCAGTCTTTATTACTCTTTCCTTCGTTTAATCAGTCTGATCTTGATATTACCATAGTAACTAATTGTTATTTTTGTTGTTATGTGCTGTCCAGTAGGACCCGACTCATAGCGACCCCTCCTTGGGTTTCTGAGGCCATATCACTACAGAAGTTGATTGTCCCATCTTCCTTCCAAGGAGTGGCTGGTGGGTTTGAACCACCAGGCTTCTGGTTAGCAGTCAAGTGCCTTAGGCACTAAGTTACAGTAGTGTAATTCTGTCATAACAGAATTAATACAACAAAATTAACCCTCAGTATATGGCATTGCTTCATACTGCCTCATCTATAACAGGGATCTAAGTGTATAACCTACAGCCTACTGGACTTCATGTGTTAGTAAAGAATGCTGCCCAAGTCAGAAGTCAGGTGCCTGTGAACAAATCACTTAACTGTTTTGATCATCAATTTCTTTTTCTGAAAAAATTGGTGTAATAGTCTATAAAATGAATGTCAAATTAGATAATTTTGAGTTTCCTTTATAACTCAACATTTTCTATTGGTAGTGATCTACTTTGTTGGATTATTTATTATAAGGAACAAAAGAGACAACACTTCTTAAATTGCAGTAGTTATATGATGCATTAAAGATTTTTAATCAGTGTTGTTATTTTTTTGAAATTGAGTTGTTTGATGCATATGAAGAGAGGAAGGGAAAAAAAAGACCTTTTGAAGAGTGTGTTCTTAGTAAATAGTTGATAAATGTTACATTTTATGATGTGGTCAAATAGACTACCATGATTAAAATATCACGTATCACCTACTTTTGTGTTCTTGTTTTCTATTTTAGGTCACAGTGTAAGAAACATCCAGGCCTTTGCAGTTCTTCAGAATGCATTTTTAAAAGCAAAAACCAACTTCCTTGCCCAAATCATCCTTGATGCCATCACAAATATTTACATGGCTGACAGCTCCAACTACTTCATCCTAGAGTCACAGCACACACTGTCACAGTTTGCAGAGAAAATTTCTAAACTCCCGGAAGTACAAAACAAGTACTTCGAGATGCTGGAGTTTGTTGTTTTTAGCTTAAATTATATCCCTTGTAAAGAACTTATTAGTGTTAGTATCCTCTTAAAATCTAGCTCTTCTTACCATTGTAGCATTATTGCAATGAAAACACTTCTTAAGTTTACACGACATGACTACATATTTAAAGATGTGTTCAGGGAGGTGGGCCTTCTGGAGGTCATGGTCAACCTTTTGCATAAATATGCAGCTCTCTTGAAGGACCCAACTCAGGCACTCAATGAACAAGGTAAATCACTTTCCATAATGCTATTTTTGTTAGAGAAAAGGTATTCAGTAAAAGTGTTTGTTGATGTTTTTACCTTTTGCTTTGTTGCTGCTTTGAGTTGCTTACTAATGTGCATTGTTTTGACCTCTTTGTGAATATCAGGATGTGATATTCCAGTGTTAACTGTTCATTCAACCTCCAATAGGAAATTGGGGAAAGGAAGCCTAGAAACATGTCATTGTCACAAAAGAGAATGTAAAATAAGATGAAAACTGAGGTAAACATGTATGATCCACATGATAACAGTCAGGTACTTTTTGCTTCAAAGAGGGAGTTTTAAAAGCTTTTGGAAGCAATTGGAATATATAGGTGCTTCAAAATATTTTTATTAATCCAGAGAGCAAATAGATACGTACACACATGTTGTTTGTTATGTGCCTTTGAGTTGGACCCGACTCATAGAGACCCCTCCTTTGGTTTCCGATGCAGTATCACTACAGAAGTAGATTGCCCCATCTTCCTTCCGAGGAGTGGCTGGTGGGTTTGAACCGCTAGCCTTCTGGTTAGCAGTCAGGTGCTTTTGGCACTGTGCTACCAGAGCTCCCCTAAAGTAAAATTTGTAAACATTAATTATGTGCCTACTTCTGGAGATGTTGGACACATGTATCATTTTTACAGGTTGTATTAGTCATGAAAATGACTTAAGGAAACATTGAAAGGAATTATTTAGACAAAACTGAATGAAGAACAAATAAGCCTATCATTTTGTGATTTGTACCTTTCAACCTTTTTCTTAGGGGACTCAAGAAATAATAGTTCAGTTGAAGACCAAAAGCACCTGGCTTTGTTGGTTATGGAAACCTTGACAGTACTTCTTCAAGGATCAAACACAAATGCAGGTAATCAGAAAAGCTACCAGAAAATGCTTTGGAAGGAGATTACCTCTTTTATATCTTCTCTAGTTATTCTTGCTTTTAAAGTGTTCCTGTCATTTAGAGAAAAAACTGTTGAGTCAATGATAGTATTATCATGTCTCTAGAAATGTAATACTTCTAACCTATAACTATATATTAATTTAAAATAAATTATTACAAAATATATAACATTCCTATTTCAAAGTATATAGCTATTTTATAGCTTTTTAAAAGTTTCTGTGAGTTTAAAGTATTCTTTTTCTGATTTTTTAATTATTATCATGCACACTTTCTCCAATGACTTTATTTAAATATTTTTCAAAATATTTGCTGCTTATGGTGATTTTCTTATTATTTTAGTAATTCAAGTTAAAAGTATTACATTGCAACCCTAGGGAACTGTCGAATAACAAATGATTCTGTAGTATAACTTACCTTTGCCAGGTAATATTTATTCATTAAATCTTTTGCTTTCTCTTTGGTTCTAACTTCTCGTCAATCCTGTTCAACTTATCATTAATAGAATCCAATTACATTTTTTAAATATAGCTCTTGTTTAAAAAAAGATTAGGTCACTTGATGTTTGAGTTCCAAATCATGTCAGGCAACAAGACCAATAAAACTTGAGAAAAGTAATTGAGGGGAAGGTGAGTTTAGATGAGTAAACTGCACCCAGATCATTTTCAGGCCATGATGAGGAACTTGGATTTTATTTTAAGTGTTATGGAAAACCTTGACTGAACAAGTGAACAAGTGAACAAATGAATGCACAAAAGCATGACAGTTTGCCTGAATGCAGAGTGCTGAAGGGGCAAGGTGGTGGCATCTTTTGACCTTCTCTAACTCTACAAGAGGAAGACAGAATCACCATCAGCAGCTTAAGGCCTGTTCCTATGAGGCCAGATATGCCCTCTTACCAACCTTGACACCAGCCATCCCTACCTCTCGCTGCACCCACCACCACCTTTTTTCTGGGTTTGATAATTCGCTGCCGTGGCCACACAGAACTCACAGATTCTGGGGATTAATAGGGAAGCACCAGGCTACAATTCAAGTTCAGGAATGCACTCGGGATACAATTCCTCGATCAGGACAGTCTCCCCGCTGCTGTGCCCTTAGACACACCTCTCTGGCCCTTGACCTCTTGGCCTGGCCTCTGCCTCTGTTCATCAGATAATCCTGCTGCTCTGTCCCATGCCTGTTGGTTCCACTGTTGCTGTCTCTCAGCTAGGTGTCTCTCTCTCTCTCAGCTGGCAGTGAGATCCTTTGCTCCTCTGCCTCTAGGAGGATTCATTTTTAGCCTGGCAGAGTAGCAAAAGTAACCAATCCCATTATCAGAGTTCTACACACCTGAGACAAAGCAAACATTTCCAGAAATTACTGAGTGCTGCACCAACAGAAATATCCCAGGTGGACAACTTTAACAATCAGGAGTTTAAAAGCAGCTTCTCAGATGGTCATGGCAAATTCCACCAAGGAGTTAATTGCCAGTCTCATTACATGAAATAACTACTACCAGCTGCCCAGCCAAGTTATTTGCATGGTCCCACCCAGTAATCTGGTGGGAGTTAGAAAGACTATGCCTAGAAAAGCCATACCATGCAACTCACTATGCCACGTGCACACACAAACACACACACACACACATTCACAAACCAAACTCACTGTCATCGAGTTAGATCCAACTTACAGCCACCCCTCCTTGGGTTTCCGAGGCAATATCTCTGTGGAAATAGATTGCCCAATCTTCCTTCTGAGGAGTGGCTGGTTTGGGTTTGAACCACCAGCCTTCTGGTTAGCAGTCAAATGCCTTAGGCACCATATCACCAGAGCTCCTCACACTGTGTGGAGAAACTATTTATACATATATATATATAGTGTGTGTGTGTGTGTGTGTGTGTGTGCTCCAGGCACTATGCTAGGTGTTAGAGATGCAAAGATATGACAGTTCTTGCCACAAGGGAATTACAAGTTAATTGAGGAAGATGTAAATATATATGAGAATTACTTAAATACAATTTTGGCAAATGTTATGATAGAATTGAATTAATTTAGTAGGTAAATGATGAGTTTGGTGCTGTCTGATGGATAATATCTTAACAGTTTTGCTGTGGTGTAATGCACAATTTCATTTTCACTAACTAGATTTTGTTGACTAGATACTCAGAAATATGAGAAGACTATATTAGCAAAATTAGCATTTGACAACATAACCTAGATTCCTACATGGTGGAATTGGACAATTCTAGCAGTATAGGAGGGGAGAGCTTACTCTCTGTGATGGAAAAACACCTAATACATCATCCAAAGTGCCAAACATCTTTTCACCAAGTTCTTTTCTTAGCTACTATGTTTTCCTTATTAGAGAAATTGTTACTAGATCTCAGGCACTTAGAACAGGACTTCACTAATTGTAAATAATCAGTATTTACAATATTTACAATATTATGATTATCTAATGAACCTAACTGGCAACCAGGAAGCAAGAAACATGGCCTTCAGGTAGCCAACTCATTGCCATCGAGTTGGATCCAACTCATAGCGGTCCCTTGTCTGGTTTTTTAGATGGTATCACTATGGAAGTAAATTGGCCAATCTTCCTTCTGAGGAGTGGCTGGTGAGTTTGCCAAGGGATGTCAAAAATCCATGTGTTAATACTCAAAAATACAACTTTCACTATAAGGTCATGCAGTTCTTATAAAGTTAGAAAATAGGAAGTCACATAAATAGAAAAGTACAGTGATTGCTACAGCGTAGTGCACTGACAATTCTTCACTCAGCAAACATTTATTGAAACACAACCTATGAGGAAATCCATGTTTAGTGGGGGACAAAACATGCAAATAATACAACTATTTGATATAAGCTAAATAGAAGTGTATGCGAGTTACTGTAAAAGCACAAAGGATAGAACAATTACTTTGGAGCAAATATTAATTAGTTATTTAAGTCATCTGTTAATAATGGTTGTGGTCAAGGATGATATTTGATATGAGAGCAATATAAGCTGGTGGGCAAGAGCACAGCTCTCTAGAACTGTGCTACCTGGGCCTAAATCATGCCCTGTACTTGTTAGTTATGGCAAAGTTATTCAACATCTGTGTCTCATCTCCTCATCTGTAGCATGGTAGGAGGTAAGAATTAAATGAATCAAGCATAATAAGGCTTTGTGACTGATGCTTTCTGTTATACTTTGTCTTTTGTTGTTCATGTATTCTACCTATCTAACTATAAAGTAATTTTTCCATAGATGGAATAATTTATTCCATTCCCTTTTGTTCCTGTTTTAGAACACTTGTGCTTTTTAAATCTCAATTATTTTGGCCATTGTTCATCTGAAAGTCTTTTACGTAAATTGACTTCAGTACTGTTCAGCTTAAAACCTTTTCTATATAAAATACTGGGTCTCCTGGTGTCTACCTATAGCATTTCTAAATGATTTGTACTTCGACAATTTTGACATGGTGAACATATCAGGGCATTGTGCCTACATTATGAAAATTTAAGGAAAATGCACGTATACCTTTGCTGACATCCTGCTGTACAATTTTGTACTGTCATTTTAATAGGTAAAACAGCTGGTTAGGTTTTATTTGCATTTTTTTCAGCTACCCTTCCTATTAAAAGGCTGGAATTGTAATTCTTCTGACTTTAGCTCAGAGAGTTTTAAGTTAGCCCCTGTTCTTTATTCTCCCTCCTTCAAGGAATTTTCCGAGAGTTTGGAGGTGCGAGATGTGCACATAACATAGTGAAGTACCCTCAATGCCGGCAGCATGCCCTGATGATTATCCAGCAGTTGGTGCTGTCTCCAAATGGGGATGATGACATGGGCACTCTCCTAGGGTTAATGCATTCAGCCCCACCAACAGAATTACAGTTGAAGACTGACATTTTAAGGGTAAGTTTGATAAGTGTGTGTTTACTCTGTGGCTTGTTTTTAAATGGCTTATTTTTAAGTTAGGACAGAGAAATTTAAAAAATTCACTTAACCAAAGAAACACAAATTTATAAAAATTAAGTTTGAAAAGCCTCCAGTCATTCATGTCTTTCAATATGTATTAATTTATTTCTCATAAGCCTCTGCAGTAATTATTTTGGCTTACAGCAATTATCCCATAAGGGCAGAAGTACTTCAATGAAGTATAATGTCTTAATAAATATTAAATTCTATTAATACACAAGGAGCTCTGGTAGCATAGTGGCTAAGGCACTTGACTGCTCACCAGAAGGCTGGCGGTTCAAACCCACCAGCCACTCCTCGGGAGGAAGGTTGGGCAATCCTACTTCCGTAGTGATACTGCCTCGGAAACCCAAGGAGGGGTCGCTATGAGTCAGGGCCGACTCGACGGCAAACAACAACAACAACAACATTCTTTGAACAAAGTCCAGATTGCCTAGTGGTTAAGTCCTTGGCTGCTAACTGAAATGTCCACGGTTTGAAAACACCAGCTGCTCCACAGGAAAGGGATGTTGCTATCTGCTTCCTTAAAGGTTTACAGCCTTGGAAACCCTGTAGGGCAGTTCTACTCTGTCCCACAGTGTTGTTATGAGTTGAAGTCATCTTAATGGTAATGGGTTTTGATTTATTCTTTCAGCCAGCCACATCATTATGCTTTACAAAGATTCAATCATACACAAGCTCACATTAGTGTATCCACTGGTATATCTATGTAATAAAATTTTAAAATAAAAATATTTTACTTTCAGTTTTTTCATAGTGCATTTAGTAATGCTGTTTATTTTAAATAAGGTCACCTTGAGTCAAAATCAACTCAAGGGCAACAGTGGATGGATAAAGAACATGGCTCGTAAGCATGCCAAGATAAGTCTCCATTTTGCAGTTTTTCCAAAAGTTTGTCAAAATTTAGCAGTAGATTATAGCTTATATTGATAAATTTTATTTTTTTATATGAAGAATACAAATACCAGAAATCAGTATACCTACTCCTTACTTACCAGCTGTCTTGTTATCTGACAGTTCACATTCACAATGATAGTAAAAAATCTACTATCCGACTATTCTGTGCATTAATGATGTATTTCAGACAGTATTGAATTCCAGGGTGCTAGGTGAGAGTAACAGTGGTTAAGATTATGTGTCATCTTGGCTGGGCCATGATTCTCAGTGGTTTGGCAGTTAATGTGATGATGAGATCTGACAGGTATGTATTGATATAGTCATCCTACATTTTATGATCTGATGTGAGTATCCTCCATTTTTGTATAACTCCAATTTTCACATAACAACCCAGTCTTTGGAACCTAACCATGTCAGTAAGTGAGAAGTGGGTATAATTGTAATAAAAACTAACATTTATTAACCACTTCCTAGGTATCAGGTACTGTTGTACACATTTTACATATATCCACTTATTTAATCGTAACAGCGACAGGTAACTTTGGTATCTCTGTTTTGTAGATGATGAACTAAAAAATAAACTGGTTAATTACTTTACCCAAGTTTATTTAGTAGGGTGGAAGAACCAAGATTTGAATTCATGTAGTCTCTCTGTAGACAACAGGGCAGTGGTAGAATTCTCACCTTCCACGTGGAAGACCTGGGTTTGTTTCTCAGCCGTGTACCTCATGTGCAGCCAGCATCCATCTCTCAGTGAAGCCTGTGTGCTGCTCTAATGCCGAACAGATTTCAGTGGAGCTTCCAAACTAAGAGTAGGAAGACATGCCTGGTGATCTCATTCTGAAAATCACCCAGTGAAAACCCTATGGATCACAAAGGTTCAATCCATTCAGGGCCTAAGTGGCATACAGAGTATGGGGGCCAAGAGAGAATGAGAGAGAGATCCAATAAAATGTTCATATTTGGAGAATTTGGATGAAGATTCTTGAAAATTCTTTGAATTATTTTGGCAGTTTTTCTGTAAGTCTAAAATTATTTTAAAATAGTAACAAAATAAGGTAGCATCTTTAACATGGCCTTCAAGCCCTTGTGAACCAGTTTCTGTCCTCACTGACTTACTGTCTTAGCTTTCTCACCCCATTTCAGCCATAAACACAGCAACAATTATTCATTTCAGCACTGTTAAGAAGTTTAGCCACCGTCTAGAATCATATTTCTTCTATTTCCTTTTACCTTTATTCAGTTATTAATTTATTAATCTCATTTCCACTAACAGGGTTTGGATTTTTCACTAAATTGAATTTGAGTAATCAATAATGAGAAGTTTGCTTTTTTTTTAATGCTATTTTATTGGTATCCTGTTTTAAATGAGTATAATGACCACTTTGTATTTTGTTTTATTATACATTTTATTTTAAAAGCAAGGTTAATCTGATGAGATATCTCTAAGACAGAAAGGAAATCTGTGTGAGCATCAAAATGTGAGGAACACTTTATATTTGACGAGATTGTTAGGAGAAAACAAGTAGCTTCTAAAGATGGTAAAGTTCCTAATAGTTTCTTCATGTTAAAGTCAAAATTTGAACCCAAGCATTTTGACCTTCCATTTAATCTCCAAACTATATTATAAAATATGAATTTTTTTTTGAAAGTTCAGAGCCTTGTGTTATTGAGTTGGTAGTGCATAGAGTTGGCTCTGACTCTTGGCAACCTTATGTATAGCAGAAGAAATACTGAGCTCTCCTGCGCCATCTCCCTTGTTCTTGGTATGTTTGAGTCTGTTGTTGGGGCTGTTATGTCAGCACACCTCATTGTGTGTTGCTCTCATTTCTCTGGTGCTATACTTTACCAAACATGGTGTCCTTTTCTAGTGATTGGTCTTTGTTGACGACAGAGTAAGTGAGTCAAAGTATATATGTCTTTGTTTCTGAAGAGCATTCTGATTGTGTTTTTTCTCAGGTTGATTTTTTCATTCTTCTGACAGTCCATAGTATGTTTGGTATTCGTTACCAAAACTGTAACTCAGATATATCAATAATTTGTCTGTCTTCCTTTTTCATTGTCCTGTCTTCATATGAGGTGACTAATAATACCATGGCTTAAGTCAAGTGCACCTTCATCATCAAAGTGAAATCTTTACTTTTTAAAACTTTAAAGAGGTCTTTTGCAGCAGATTTACCCAGTGTAATCTAATGCAGTCTAATTTCCTGACTGCAGCTTTAAGTGCAATATGTTACCAAATATTGTTAAAATGGAAATTTATTGACTGTAGATTAATAGAAGGAATACATTGTATTTTGAAGTTTTATTTACATATACAGATTGTATATTTCTTGCCTTAATAACTTAAGGTGGCATACTATGAAGAAGTCCTCATTTCTGAAGCACTGTATTTCTGAAAAGCTTATTATGTCTATCAGAAGTTATCACTCTTTGCATACCCATAATGACTTTTCCAAAATGTGATGATTAGGAAGATTATAAATTGTAAATTAAATACTATTATGGCATTAAAATTGCCATAACAGAAGGAAAAGGGAGTATATTGTATCTGTAAACAGATTCAAATTACTTTTTGGGGTAGGATAATATCAGAGTTAAGTGCATGAGTTAGAGAATCCGATTGCCTGGGTTTAAATCCTACCTTTGCCATTTTATATGCTGTACAGTCTTGGAAAGTTATTTAACCATCTTGTACCTCAGTTTCCTCATTTGTAAAGTGGGAATTGTAATAGTACATCATGCATAGGATTGTTGAGAGGTTTAAAAGCACTTAAAGGAGTGCCTATTACATACTAAATGCCAATAAAATGTTACCTGGTTTTATTATGTGTTATTTCTAATAATAACCTAACTTAAAAATAAGATGATTCAGAAAATAAAGGATACTTACAAAACTTTATTTTACTTATTTTGCACTTGGGTTTTATTTCTTAGTGCTTACAGATCTTCTAGGAAAGGGCATGCTTTCAGCCCTCGGGTATCTCTTAACATTTTGCAAGAGAGAATGTCTAATAAATCCTATGACATGAGTCTTCTTTCCCAACCTCAGAGTAGATCACTTTATATGAATCGAGAATTGAAACACCTCAGATCTTGACTGCTCTAACCACCTCTTCTATTCCTGCTAGAGTAAATAACAATTTGTATACATACGCACAGATGCTAGTTTTCATGAGTGTGCAGAATTACATTAGAACATGTGTTTTACTTTGTAACATTACTGAATTCATTGTAGATATTATCAATCAAAAACATCAGAAAAGCTTTTTAGTCATTTTTCACTATAGCTTTGTAAGGAAAAGAGTGTGATAGTGCTTTCTAAAATTATTTTCTACTTTTACATCGTTTTAATTCCACCTTATTTGCCATGCTTCACAGAACTGCTTTTTGGGTAGTCAATAAAAACATTCATATCAGATGTTCACAGAATTATGTTTTCCTTTGATATTCAGGCAGTAGTGTTCTTTTTAAATTTTATGGTAAGTTTATTTTTGTTTGTATTGTTATGGTTTTTGTCCCTTGCAGGCTCTCCTGTCAGTCCTTCGAGAAAGCCATCGCTCAAGAACAGTTTTTCGAAAAGTTGGAGGATTTGTGTACATTACATCCTTGCTTGTTGCTATGGAAAGATCTTTGAGCTCCCCACCCAAGAATGGCTGGGAGAAAGTAAACCAGAATCAAGTGTTTGAACTTCTCCACACTGTGTTCTGCACATTGACTGCAGCAATGCGATATGAGCCAGCCAACTCGCATTTCTTCAAAACAGAGATTCAGTATGAGAAGTTGGCAGATGCCGTTCGATTTCTTGGCTGCTTCTCAGACTTAAGAAAAATAAGCCCCATGAATGTCTTCCCGTCAAATACACAGCCATTTCAAAGACTCTTAGAGGAAGACGTGCTCTCTATGGACTCAGTGTCACCCACTTTACGGCACTGCAGTAAACTCTTCATTTTTCTCTACAAAGTAGCCACGGATTCTTTTGACAGGTATGCCTCTGCTCCTGTGACTAAAAGGGTACACTGTGCATAACTTCAACATTAAAGTTTGAATTATAGTTTGAATCAGAAAGAAAATGGAAAAAAAATGAATCTTTTCTCCATTAGAGGTGTATCGTTCCAATTGTGAATATTGTTCTGGCAATGAGATTTTCAATATTGAAGTCTATGTACTATTTGTGAATCCAGGTTCATTTAGTTCTTATTGCACTTAATGCAAGAGTTGCTATGAAGTTGACTTTAATGGTGGTGTTTGCTATCATTCATTTTCTACTTTACTCCTAAAAGTATTAAGTGCATTTTGACTTACAGATATTAGTCATCAACAGAACATGATTATGATTATAAGTATTTCAAGATGGATGATAGATTTTCTGCCATGCAAACATTTCATAATCCTCAAAAAATGGCATAGTGCCTTAAGAGGTATTGAGAGTCTAAGAATCCATCAGACTTTTAAGTCACTTGCTCATTCCTTCATTAAACAAATACTTATTAAAACCTACAGCATGCTAGTTGTTGTACTAGGCATTGGGGATTCGCCTCTGCACAATATTGCCTCGATCCTTGCCATCCTTTAGCTTGAATACAGACACATGAGTAGAAAATTATGTTTTGACAGATCCTATGATAAGGGAAGTCGAATTCTATGGGAGGGCATAGCAGAGCTAGCTGCTTTACTTACAGCACTTAAGTGCTTAAGCTGTGTTTTCGAATAAGGTCTCACTTTGAAAATAACGGTAAGAGTCATTGTACTGCTAATTTGTCTGTCCTAAGCATTATCACTTTTAGCAGTTACCATAGCTTTTTTTTTGTAGAATAGTTGTTTCTGTATTGTCCCTACAAATAAATCAAGGACCTTTATTGGATAGAGCTTCTAATAGGCTTGTATCTTTTGGAATATGTACTGAGATACTTCTTTTTAATAATATTTCTTAGTCCTTACTATTTATATATGAAAAGCAAAGTATTACAAGAAAAATGGTTTTTTATTTCTTCCCTTTTGGAAACCAAAAATGCTTATTTATTTATTAAAATAAAACTAAACATCGCATAGTGGTGTTGTTATGTGCCATTGAGTCGGACCCGACTCATAGCGACCCCTCCTTGGGTTTCCAAGGTGAAATCTACTATGGAATAATAGATTGCCCAGCCTTCCTTCCGAGGAGTGGCTGGTGGGTTTGAACCACCAGCCTTCTGGTTAGCAGTCAAGTGTCTTAGCCACTGTGCTACCAGAGCTCCTAGTGCAGTGTTCTAGGAAGAAGTTACCTAAATTGGAAATTTACCCAGTTTGAACCTCTTTTCCTTGTTTTTTTTACTCTTGCTGGTTAGTATACCCTATTTTTAGTTTCGTGTGTCAAACACAAGGCATACAGTACTTTGTTTAAGAAATGTGTTAAATGTGAACATTAATGGAATAAGCATCTGCCTTGTGCATGCTTTCTGTTTAACCTAGTGCATGTATTAGAGTCTTGTTCCTTGTTCCTGCTGAGGATGGAGGATGTTCCTTAATAAACTTTTACCAGTATTTCTTGTGAAACTAACCAACTGCCAGCCTGTAATTTTCTTCTAACCTCTCTAAACCACCCTGTCTGTTTTGTTGTCTGTAGTCGTGCAGAACAGATCCCTCCTTGCCTGACAAGTGAGTCTTCTCTCCCCTCTCCTTGGGGTACACCAGCTTTGTCCAGGAAAAGGTACTGATCTTATAAGAGAAGTCAATCTCTATTTGTGTGGGTTCACTTTTGTTTCTGTGCTTAATTGTATTGTTAATGTGGTGGTTGTGATTTTATAACATCAATCTTTTTTTTTTTTTTTTTGCTTTGTATTTTTTTTAAGTTTACATTTATCAACTTTCTCCTGAGTATATTTATGAGAGTAAAAGCTCTTTATGCTATAAAGATGATACGAAGTACATGTAGAATTTTGTTGTCCAAGTATTATTGAGATTAAAATACACATTTGTTCTAAAAGCAGGCATGTATTTTATTAAAAATAAGTTAGAAATTAGGACATAAGACCTTTAGGTAGAGTACTCTATCACCCTTTTTTTAGTTTAGATGTGCTTGAGAACATCCTTTGTTTTTTTTGTGTATGTGTGTTTTAACTCCAAAATGAACTTTACAACACTGCCAAGGAAATGTGTACTTTCTCAAGCAGGTTTAACCAGTTGAAACATAATGCTATTACGGGGCTTGTCAATGCTAAACTTTGGAAAATGACTAGAAAACCTTACCCCAGCTCTTTACTCTCATTGGTTTTTATAAATCTCTCTCTAAGCTGATCCAGTCTATCTCATATTTAAAGCTTAGGAATTTAAAGAACCAGGAATTGATTGATGAGATTATATGTAAAATGCATTTTTCATTCCATGTGCAACATGTATTTTAAAAGATTGTATTCTGTACAGTTGGCATGAAATACTCCTCCTTCCCGTTTTCCTCAAAATCGAGTATAGTTCCTTAAGTTTTATATTAATGTTATTCCCTTATGGCTTTTTTAAATGAATCCTGGGGTTTTATTATACTGTCATTTATTATCTCTGTTGTTCAGATTTTAAAATGTTAACATATTTGGAAAGAGTTAGGGTCAAAAGTATTTGTTATAAACTCTTTATTTCACTAGTCATTAGTTGTATGGAAGGATTTATATTTTCCTTTTTTCTCTTAAATTTACACTGGGACTTAAAACTCATTTTCTTCCAATGAATCATGATGTAGTTGCCAATAGTCTTGAACAAATTTTGGGTTTAATATATTTGTGCTTTAAAACTGCTTTTTCTTTATTATTTTGTTTAAAGAGCAATTGTTCTTAACTCAAGAAAGTATAAACTAGTTCAGTTTCACTTCACCTACTGTCTTTTTCTCTTCCTAAAAGATTCATTTGACAAATGAATTGATAAATTGCTGCTTTTTTATATCCCAACCTTTTGGGATTTTGTAACCCATTCCTGACGTACACAGCTTTTTGCTTACCAGTGGACAAAGGTGGCAAAAGAAGAAAATGAACAGAGAATGTGGTGAAATTAAATACCAAATTACCCTTCTTTTTTTTTTTTTTTTTTAATTTTTTTAATAGACATGGATGCCATTCTGTTTCAACTCACAGTTTACCCTGCTAAAAATGTTGCTGACTTGAAACTACATGTGGCAACGTCATCTCTCCAGAGTTCTATGCCAGTGTCATCCATCCCACAGAACTACTGGATGTTAGAGAAACAATTTCAGTTTCTAAATAGTTTTAGATGTTTAAAAAAAAAATCACAATTTTAAAATACTGTTTCTATTATAAATGGTTAAGGCTTAAAGATTGATACATTAAAAAAAAAATAAAAAAAAGCACTTCTTGAAGTGGTAACCAAGACAAGGAAATACTTGGTGTAGAAATTCACAGAGTAAAGAAGCAATGAAAAAGAAAACAATATCTACCAGGATTCACTATTTACTGGTAATTTGAAAAAGGGAAAGCTACATTTTATTCATACTCCCCATGAGTTATTTATTACTTTAAATCAAAAATATCTTGTCATCATTTGTAGTATTGCTACTCTAAAAATGCAATGTCCTTTGACTTAACAGGAAACAGTCTCTATATCAACTGCCCTAATGGTCAGTCCAGGAGCTCTGGTAGCATAGTGCCTAAGGCACTTGACTGCTCACCAGAAGGCTGGCGGTTCAAACCCACCAGCCACTCCTCGGAAGGAAGGTTGGGCAATCCTACTTCCGTAGTGATACTGCCTCGGAAACCCAAGGAGGGGTCGCTATGAGTCGGGGCTGACTCGATGGCAAACAACAACAACAACAATGGTCTGTCCGTGTGAGTCTTAACATCAGTCTTCAGGCTGATGTTACACCAAGGAGGAAGAACTCCCGTCACTATTCATGCTAATAGTAACTGGAGCATTGTTGACATTTTCGGGTTGCCATTCTAGTCAGGTTGCATACATTTTGCTAAGTGATAAGGACTGAGAGCTTGTAAAGAAAACAATGTTTTCATTTCCTTAATACAAACATAGAAGGTTTTGAAATTAGACATTTAGTCACACTATGTCTAAAACCTCTCTTAATGAATTGGCATAGCTTAATGGGCATCTGTTTCTTGTGACAAAATGAAGATTTTGTTGTTGTTGGCAAAAAAGAACACTGAATATTGTTGTATGATGTATAGAGTTTTCATATCCTAAGGATATTACCTGTTTGGAGCTTGTGATACTGATCTGACCTGTTAAAGCTTATATGTTGTTGTTGTTGTTGTTGTTATGTGCCATCGAGTCGGCCCCGACTCATAGCGACCCCTCCTTGGGTTTCCGAGGCAGTATCACTACGGAAGTAGGATTGCCCAACCTTCCTTCCGAGAAAGCTTATATAGTCTTCTGTAATTATTTTAAGAAATGGAGTAAAACTTAATACTTAGAAAACTAAAACCCATGATTTATTTAATAATTATCTATTATTCAAAAGTAATATTGGTACAGAATTAGAACTGAATAGTGTTTAGTCAAGGAGCTCTGGTGGTATAGTGCCTAAGGCATTTGACTGCTATCAGAAGGTTGGCAGTTCAAACCCACCAGTCACTCCGTGGAAGGAAGACTGGGCAATCTACTTCCGTAAAGATTTACTACCTTGGAAACCCCAAAGGGGGTCGCTGGGAGTCGGAATCGACTTGATGGCAGTGAGTTTGGTTTGGTTCTTGGAGTCAGTCAGATTTGGAGGAAATGAAAACAAAACACAAAATAATAATAGCCTCCAGAATAAATCTCCATGGAGAATAAGATGGCATGTATTAGTTATCTTTTAAACATGTTGGCCATTGTTCAGTGCCATATACACTTCAGTGCCAGTGACAGTAATTAAAGCAGAGCAAATTCTGAATTAAAATACTCATATTCTCAAAAATGTTAGATGAGTCTTAAATGCATATATTTTACACTGAAATACTAAATTATGATTTCTCTTACTTTGCAATGAACTACAACTTAAAAATTAACTAAGTCATATATTTTATCTTATCATTCCATTTACCTAGGTCTTAGTTGGGAATTCATAATTACATAAACTTATTATAAGTTCTAAATATAAAAGTGGTGATACCTGTGGTGGTACCTTAATGAGAACTAACATTGTGTAACACCTGTCATAATAGATTTAAATTTAATGAATAAACACCATGTTATAGATTGCTATAATGATAGCACTGTTTTTTTTTAAATGTAATTTCATCAGAATATTATTTTCTGATTTAAGAAAAAAATGTTTGATAGTTGTATATTACTGAAGCAGTCAGTTTCCAGAACCATGGAGGTCTCTTCTTGATATGCCCATAATTTAAGTTCATATCTCAAATTCATCAACTCAGCAAAAATATTAAAAATTTTGTAACTATAATATTTACTTAGAATCTATGCTTTTTCTCAAATTTGAGTTATGTTTTGCATATAATCAAAATACATTTATGGAATTTCTTAATGGTAGGAATTCCTACAGAGGAATTAGGAATCCTTTTTCTGGACGAATGAAAATATTTTCAAAAGTAAAGTGAGCAACACAGCAGGAAGATGGGTGCCTGTTGGTAGTAGTAGCAGTAAGCCTTTAGAAACCTCTTTTTAAGTAAGTTTAGAAATAAAATCTTTCTGAACAAAAAACAGGGTGTTAAAAAGACTCAAGTGGATGGATTTTTAAATAAAGGTCCTGTGTGCTTTTTATAAGTGTAGTTGAATACTTTCCTAGAATTTCTGTTTAAAGAGAATGGTACTTTCTTGGAAAACATGGCCATGCCAGTTCAGTGCTCCTAAATCAGTGACGTAAAGTGTCTGTTTTCCAAGCTGCTCTTGTGCCAGAGCGCTGAAATGGCACTGCTGTCAGGGACAGAGCTCTCAGAATTAGGCCGATGATGCTGAGGCAGAGTTGCTGGAACAAAGAGCTCCCATGGGCTGCGGCCACAAGCATCTGTTTCCTGGTGCCAAAATGCAAACTATGCAAAACTCATGAATTGTGGAAGAATAGTTCAAAGCAGGAAGTGGTAATCATTGACAAGAAGTGTGTAGGTGAATGACATGACTGGGCTTTCTTATTTGTAGATGCTTATTGCTTAGAGTGGGAGTGGGAGCTTTGGTAGTATAGTGCCTAAGACATTTGATTGCTAACTAGAAGGCTGGTGATTCAAAGCCACTCCTGAGAAGGAAGATTGGGCAATCTATCTCGTTGGAGATACTGCCTCGGAAACCCAAGGAGGGGTCCCTATGAGTCTGATTGACTCGATGGCAGTGATTTTTTTTTTTTTTTTGTATTGCTTAGAGTATACCCTCTAAGTTTTTTAAAATTTTGATGAGTATATTCAGTGGTAGTGGGGATAGATGCAAAAGGTGAATGTATTTCTAAATATTATTAAAGGTAAACTCTATGATGTTTAATGTATTTCTCAGGTAGCCAACCTGACTCAGTTGACCCAGTTATAGAGTAGGACACTTTGGTCTTGTTAGTTCTTGATTATGCTACCCATGGGTTAAGGAAAGATTAAAAACACATAGGTCAGTTGAAAAATAAACAAATCTTTGAGGGATTTAGTACTTTAACTTGATTTCTTATCACCTGTTATCAGAACTTTCATCTTCTCGGAGCTCTGAATCACTATGATTTTATCTTTTGGTACCAGCACTGTTCTTTAATGAAACAATCCAAATAGTAAAAGATAAAGACATATAAGTACCTAGAAGACCTGATAGTTAAAATTTTAAAGTACAACTCATTGAGAATTGATAAATACTGCTTTTTTATATCCCAACCTTTTGGGATTTTGTAACCCATCCCTGACGTACAAAGCTTTTTGCTTACCAATGGATAAAGGTGGAAAAAGAAGAAAATGAACAGAGAATGTGGTAAAATTAAATACCAAATTATCTTTCTTCTTCTTCTTCTTTTTTTTTTTAAATAGACACGCATACCATTCTGTTCCAACTCCCCCTGTTTACCCTGCTAAAAATGTTGCTGACCTGAAGCTACATGTGGCAACGACATCTCTCCAGAGTTCTGATGCCGTTGTCATCCATCCTGGAGCCATGCTTGCTATGCTGGACCTCCTGGCCTCTGTCGGGTCAGTGACACAGCCAGAAGTAAGCTTGAATATGCGAGTTCCTTACTGATTTTAATGAGTATAGGGACATGTATGCAATTACATGAGCAAGGGGTTGGGGCAAAAGTGACAAATAGTGATATGGAACCACTTCATATCACATACTAAAGTAGGTAAAGGGGAAAAAATAGGGTTTTTCTGTTTGAATGGTAAATGCTTCTGTTTGGAATACAATTTCATTGTTACGAAGGCAACAGAAATAGTTGTTTTTAAAGGTAGAATCCTGCTCAGCAGTGGACATCATTAATACATATGCAGAAGGAAAACTGACTAAAGATACTGCATCGATGCTCTTTATCTTTTCTGCTTGTAAGACTGAAGAATTAGGATGAATTGGAGTTTGGGTGTGACTTTATTTTGTTAAAATTTTAGATAGATTCTGAGGCCTAAAGCATCATAACTATAAACAATAAGCTTTCCGTTAAGTGGGTTATTTATTCACCATGAAAAACACTTTACATCACAAATAAAAGGAGTTATATAGTCATCTCATACAAAGACTTGGAAGAGTATAGAGGACAGCTGGTTATGTGTCTAGCAACACGAGAATACATTTTTTTCCCTAGCTCTAATCTGAGAGTGCTATATGACTCTAAGTCAGTTACTTAATTTATCGGAAACATACAGAAACTCCACGTTAAAAGGTGTGCTTCCTGTGGACAAAACTGTCATCTGTCTCACTAAGAATATCCTGGTGGTGTGCTTTTCTTTATTGACTATAGCATGCTTTGGACCTTCAGCTTGCCGTGGCAAATATTTTACAATCCCTGGTGCACACAGAAAGAAACCAGCAGGTCATGTGTGAAGCCGGTCTTCATGCACGACTGCTGCAGAGGTGCAGTGCTGCACTGGCAGATGAGGACCACTCCCTTCACCCACCCCTCCAGCGCATGTTTGAGCGATTAGCCTCTCAGGCCCTGGAGCCCATGGTGCTGAGGTCAGTAAATTCTCTTTTTTCACATTTGGATAGGTCACAGTTAGGAATGGCCACTATTAATTAGAGTTTTCATGATCCAAGAGTTCTTGTTGTGATGGGCACGTATTTAGTTAGCTGTGGACAAAAATACAACAACATAAAAGGTGGGGGGGTGGTGAGTAAAATGCTCAAAAGGTATTTTGTTGTTGTTGTTGTTGTTGTTGTTGTTGTTATGTGCCGTCAAGTCGGCCCTGACTTACAGTGACCCCTCCTTGGGTTGCCAAGGCAGTATCACTACGGAAGAAGATTGCCCAACCTTCCTTCCGAGGAGTGGCTGGTGGCTTTGAACTGCCAGCCTTTTGGTTAGCAGTCAAGTGCTTTAGCCACTATGCTTCCAGAGCTCCCAAACTAACATTTGATGTTGTTGTTGATGTTTGCCGTCGAGTCGGCCCCGACTCATAGCGACCCCTCCTTGGGTTTCCGAGGCAGTATCACTACGGAAGTAGGATTGCCCAACCTTCCTTCCGAGGAGTGGCTGGTGGGTTTGAACCGCCAGCCGTCTGGTTAGCAGGCAAGTGTCTTAGCCACTATGCTACCAGAGCTCCCTAGTTACCAGTAAACAGAAAATGTTCTGTTCATTAGCTGTTTGTTCCACTTGATCTAGTTGACCCTCACTTTCATTTAAAATTAAAGTCATATTTAATATGTATATGACTTACATTTACTTCTTATTTAAGAACTTTTTATATGTTGTAAGGATGCTTAAGAAAAACTTCTTTAGGTTTTTATTTTGAAATAATTGTAGAGTCACATGAAGTTGTGTAGGTAGTACTGAGAGGTCCCATGTACTTTCATCCAGTTACCTAACATCTTAGGTAACTGTAATAGAGTATCAGAACTAAGAAAATGACATTGGCATGATGTATGCTAGTAGGTCATTGTTATTTTCCGACATACATAGTGTTTTATGACCACCAAACAAATCAAAATACTACAAAGCTCACCCCGGTGTTGCCGCTTTATTGTCACAGCCATTCCTCTAACTTCTGGAAACCACTAATCAGTTTTCCATCTCTATAATTTTGTTATTTTGAGGATGCTATATAAATGAACTCATACAATATAACCTTTTGAGAATGGCTTTTTAAAATTTATCATAATGCCCTTGAGATACAGCCAAGTTGTATGCAGCGGTAGTTTGTTCCTTTTTATTGCTGAAGAGTATTCCATGGCGAATGTACCACAATTTATTAAACCATTCAAGAAATATATATTTCATTTAGCCTTTTGTTAATGCAAGAGAAACAATATTTTCTGTATTAGGGATGAAACCGGCCAATTGCTGCTTTCAAAGATTTTTTTTCCCCTAATTCCTTAAAATTGCCTATCCAAATATTTTTCATGTATAAATTTTCTCTTGGTGAAGAAGTGAAAGGAAAGTGTGTGCCCTCAAAATGTGTGTAGTGTAGTGAAGAATATATTCAAATAATCAGGAAATTAGTATGTTGTGTGTTAAGTTA
This sequence comes from Orycteropus afer afer, assembly GCF_000298275.1. Taxonomy (NCBI): domain Eukaryota; kingdom Metazoa; phylum Chordata; class Mammalia; order Tubulidentata; family Orycteropodidae; genus Orycteropus; species Orycteropus afer. Next base: position 4,278,194 of record NW_006921814.1, read on the forward strand.
TATAATAGGCAGTGCTGTGGGAGTTTATAAGAAGGGTGGCTTATCAGACTTTGTGAGGGTGGCTCAAGGGACGCTTCCTGGAGGAAATGACAGTCAAGTTATAAAATGAAGATGGAAAGGAGTTGCCCAGATGAAAATATTTTTTTTACAGAAAAGGTATTCTGAATAAAGATAAAGTAAGATACAATGGTCCAGAATAGAGAAAGTATAGCATTCTTCATGAATTAAAAGAAGTTAAGTATGCCTTGAATGTAGTGTATGAATGGGGATAAAATGGGGTCATGATGCCAGAGAGTAAAGTGGAAATTAGCATACACTATAGGCTAGCCATTTTGGGATTGGGGTTTCCATCTCGAGAAATGGACAGCCATTGAAGAATCTTAACCAATGGAGTTAAAATGAGTAGATTTTAATTTTTGAAAGATACTGACTATAGGGAAGAATGAATTGAGGTAGGGCAAGGTTGGCATCATAGGAAACAGTTAAGACACCATCTCAGGATGTGAAAAGCAGCCTGTCCTGGATAATAGCAAGAGTGGAGGGAAGAGGACAGATTGAACATACTCGAGGGAATAGAATCAGCAGAATTTTCTGACTGTTTGAATGTGGAAAGTGAAAGAAAGGGAAGGAATCAAGGCACATTTCAGGGAGATGTGGAACATAAGAAAAGCTACAGTTTGGACTAAAAGGAGAAAAGGTGGTATGAGGTGCTTCTGACACACTATTATTAAATTCTGAAGAGAACTCTGAAAGAAGTAGCAGGTAAATATATAGATATATGTAAATAGATTAAAAGTTAAATAACTAACACTGTATGTTTTGTGATCAGTACTTGCATTTCTTTTGTATTGTAGCTAGTCTGTTATAATTAATTCCTTTTTTGTGTTTGGTTTATGAATTATATAATGTTCTCAATCAAGTAATAACTGATTTCTCTCTTTAGGGAATTTTTACGTTTGGCAAGTCCTTTAAATTGTGGTGCCTGGGACAAAAAACTACTAAAACAATATAGGGTCCACAAACCAAGCTCACTGAGTTACGAGCCAGAGATGAGAAGTAAGTTTTCATTTAAAGTTCTTCTTTTTGGTTTCTTTTATAACTGGAAATCATGTGGGGAATCATCTTAAATGATCCTAATCTTCTACAGCTGAATGTGGACTTAAAATACGTTAAATTGTATAATTAAGACAAGATCTTAAGATAGTTTGGAGTCACATTATAAAATAGTAAAAATCCTAGAGACCCGAAGTGGAAAGGGACTTTAAAAATCATCTTACCTAATTCCTTCCTCTTACAGATGAAGCAGCTTAAACCCAGAAGGGTAAGTGCCTTGGTCAAAGTGTCTGGTTCTAAAACCCAGATTTCCTGTTTCTCAAACTAGTGCCTTTTACTGTTCCTATAGACTTTGTATAGCAAAATGTTGTTGTTGTTGTTATATGCTGTCGAGTCGGACCCAACTCATAGCAAACCCCTCCTTGGGTTTCCGAGGCAGTATCACTACGGAATTAGATTGCCCAACCTTCCTTCTGAGGAGTGGCTGGCAGGTTTGAACCGCCAGCCTTCTGGTTAGCACTTAGGCACTATGCTGCCAGGGCTCCCAAAATAGGAACCTGTATACGTTAGGGAAATTAGACTCTCTAATTTTTATTGACTTGGTCTTCAGAGCAATTATCATCTTCTAAAATTATATTTTTCTTTGAAAAAGTACATATATTATGCTTAGTAGTAGTAATAACAACAATAAATCTGGTGTAAAACAATGGGATACTACAGAGTTTAAAATCAGGAAAGGTGTGTGTCATGTTGTATCCTTTCACCATACTTACAAATCTGCATGCTGAGCACATTATTTGAGAAACTGAGTTTTATGAAGAAGAACGTGGCCTCAGGATTGGAGGATGGCATGCAGATGACACAACCTTGCTTGCTGAAAGTGAAGGTGACTTAAAGCACTTACTCATGAAGATCAAAGACTACAGCCTTCAGTGTGGATTACACCTCACCATAAATTCAACAAAAATAATCACAACTGGACCAATAAACAATATCATGGTAAATGGAGAAAATATTGAAGTGGTAAAGGATTTCATTTTCCTTGGATCCACAATAAATACCCATGGAAGCAGTAGCTAAGTAATCAAACAACATACTGCCTTGAGCAGATCTGGAGCAAAAGATCTCTTTAAAGTGTTAAAAAGGAAAGTCACTTTGAGCACCACAGTGTGCCTGAACCAAGCCATGATATTTTTAATCACCTCATATGTGCTCAAATGCTGAACAATGAATAAGACATACTGAAGAGGAATTGATGATGTGTTTGAATTATCAAAGAATATCGAATATACTGCCAGAAGAATGAAGAGATCTGTCATAGAAAATACAGCCGATAAGCTCCTTAGGAGCAGGGATGGCGAGACTTCAACTCATGTACTTTGGTCATGTTATCAGGAAGGATCAGTCGATGGAGGAGGGCTCATGCTTGGTAAAAGTGGAGGATCAGTGAAAAAGGGAAAGAGCCTCTGTGAGGTGGATTGACACAGTGGCTACAGTAGGGGCCTTAGGCATAGCAACGATTGTGAAGATGGCACAGGACCAGGCAGTATTACGTTGTTGTACCTAGGGTCGTTGGGAGTCAGAACTGACTCCATGGCACATAACAACAGCATAAACTTCAAAATTAAATCTTTCAGAAACTGTTTTTACATATGAATTTTTTTATATTAATCTGGCATGTTTACAAGTAAATAATATGTCATGCTAGTTAATTTATTGATTTTTTAAACCAAAATTTATTGCTGGAACTTACATGTCAGACACTGTGCTTGACACAACTACTAGTAACATCAATGAAATAGAATAATTTGCTCCCACAAAATGTACAAATAAGGAATCCTGGTGGTTCAGTGGTTAAAGAGCTCTGCTGCTAACTGAAATGTAATTGGTTTGAACCCACCAGCCACTCTACAGGAGAAAGATAACAGTTGCTTACTTCTGTAAAGATTTATAGCCTTAGAAACCTTGTGGAGAAGTTCTACTTTGTTCTTTTGGGTCGCTATGATTTGGAATCTACTCGACGGCAGTGGGTTTGGTTGGTAAATTAATAAACGCTCAACTCAATTATGTACCAGCTGCATCAAAAGGCAGATAGGAGACTGCATAAGTTGGACAGGGGAAATCATGGAGATTCCCACACACTGGTTGACATCTCAACTAGTTTCAAAGGTAGAAAAGGAACTAACCTGAAAGGTCATGAAGAATGCACTTTAGGAAACAAGACTAGAGATTTGAGAATACATGGCACATCCTAGAAACTGCTGTTGAGTGTGAATAATGAAAAATTTTTTGTGGGAATATGTCAGGAAATGAGACTGAAGACACGATAGAGATGAGATCATAAAGATTGCTAAAATTTATACTCAGTTTTATAGATGTTGGGGAATAATCAGAAAGCTTTTAAAAGTAGGGAAGTGGCATAGTATTTGAGTTTTAAGAAAACAAACCAAGAGGATTAAGAATGAACTAGAGCCAACAAACATATGGTCATGGTCATTAGCTATTAGAGAGATACAAATCAAAACAACAATGAGGTACCATCTTGCTCCAGCACTAGTAGCAAAGTTCAACAAGACAGAAAATAACAAATGCTGGCAGCCATTCCATTGTTTTTTTTTTTGTTGTTGTTGTTATGTGCCGTCGAGTCAAACCCGACTCATAGCGACCCCTCCTTGGGTTTCCGAGGCAGTATCACTACGGAAGTAGGATTGCCCAACCTTCCTTCCGAGGAGTGGCTGGTGGGTTTGAACCGCCAGCCGTCTGGTTAGCAGGCAAGTGTCTTAGCCACTGGTATATATATTCTTTAGGGTATTACAGCCATGACAAGAACAGATAGATGCACACCCGTGTTCATTGCAGCACTGTTTACAATAGCCAAAAGATGGAAACAACCTAGATATCCATCAGCTGAGGAATGGATAACCAAACTATGGTACATACACACAATGGGATAGATACTATGCAACGCTAAAGAATAATGTAGAATCTGCAAAACACCGCATAACGTGGATGAACTTGGAGGACGTTATGCTGAGTGAAATAAGTCACTCACAAAAGGACAAATATTGTATTAGTCTGTTATTGTAAAAGTTAAGGAAAGGTTTATCTATAGAGGGAAATTTTCTTTGTTGGTTACCAAGGGTGGGAGGGGAGGGGAGGAAAGGCTGTTAGATAGATAGAGATAAGTATTGATTTGGGTGAAGAAAAGGGCAGTGTATCAAATGTGAGTGACCAATATGGCAGCATTGAGGATGATAAAGACATAGAGAGGTACATGGGGAGGTACAGACACAAATATGAGCCCTTTTGCACATACAGTACTGCGTTGTCAGTGAAGGCAAACATGGGTATATGGATAGATAGATGGGTGGACAGGCTGAACTATTAGGTATGTCT
>NW_006921814.1:4283257-4290425 GCF_000298275.1 Orycteropus afer afer
GAACCACTGAGACTATGGCCCCTAGCTGCCCTTCAGGTCTGAAATTGAACCCATACCTGTAGTTTCCAGCCAAACAAAATACAGGCATATGAATTGAACATTTACCTCCAATAGATACACTCCTTGGAGAGAATAATCATGGGAGAAAGAAGGGCTGCTTATGCACAGGGAGACAGCTCAGTTGGCAGGAGTGTATGGAGGGATGGACATGGGGAAGAGGTAACCATGGGGAGGAAGTGGGAGGGGAGCTGTTGCATTGTGGTAAACTGTGGTCAATGACATGAGACAAAGCGTATGTGATCTGCTGTATGGAAGGTGAATTTGCTCTGTAAATCTTCACTCAAATCACAATTAAAAAAAAGTGGAAAAAAAAAAAAGAATGAACTAGAGGTAAGAAAGACATAGCCTAATTAAGATGCCATTAGAAGAAAATAGTTGATAGCAGATATATACCACTGAATGATGTTGCTCAGAAACATGTGTTACAGATTCAGAGAAGAGACATCTTTATATAAGGAAAGCTGTAAAAATTTTAACTGTACAAGTAAGAGAGAACAGGAGAGAGCAATTCAGGAAGCCAAGGGAGAAGAGAAAGGTCGGCATTGTCCACTGCTGCTGAAAGTTAAATTAAGTTAAAAGTTGAGGTGTATGCATTAGATTCCATAGTTAAGATAATTCTAGTGTCCTTTCCAAGAGTAATCACTTAAACAGGAAGAAATTTGACTGTTAAAGAAAAGAAGTAAAAGAAATTGTTGTTTTTGTTACTTTAAGTAAGAGAAACACAATTTGGTTGATTGACACAGGAAGGGGTCAGTGGGAGGGAATAAGTGATATTGTAAAGATTCAGAGGATATGAGAATAATGAGCAGAATAACTGTTGACTTATAAAGGGGAATACCTCTTTCTCAGAGGATCTGTAATTTGTTTACCCATTTTTGCCTGGTCTAAAGAGTGCTTGTTTGGATTATTAACAAGCTGTGGGCTTGCATTATCACTGGTGTAGGAGAACAGAGAGGTAGGAAATTAAAAATACCAATAAAGTAGTTGAACTGATATACCAAGGAGTATATGCAGGTTAGGGAAAGAAATCAAGATAGCCAGCTAGTGATAAACTAGAACAGAAGGGATAGATCACTGATTTGAGGAACAATGGCTAAGACAAAAAGCAAAAAGTAAGGGTGGGATAATGGAGGAGTGGAACAAGTGAAGGCAATGACTGTGTCCAGATTGTGGTTCTGGAGTATATTCCTGGAATGAAGTAGAGGTGAAGCTCACTGGAAGAAAGGAGATTCTAGTTTGTTCATGTGGACATTGACATTCCTCTGTAGAACGTAAGAATTAGTATGGAGAAGATGACTGAGAATAAAGTGCTAATGTTTTTAAATTAACATATCATAGTACACTGCTGATGAGGACCTTCAAAGGAGGGAACATATTTGCATTAGACTGGTAGAATGATGTTCTGGGAAGTCAGCAGAATGCAGACAGTGCCCACCAGTCTGGCTTGGACCATGGCAGAAGCAATGGGGATATCAGTGTCCCCGTGAACAACCTAGGAGCTCTGGTAGCACACTGCCTAAGGCACTTGACTGCTAACCAGAAGTCTGTTGGTTCAAACCCACCAGCCACTCCTCGGAAGGTAGGTTGGGCAATCTACTTCCCTAGTGTTACTACCTCTGCAACCCAAGGAGGGGTTGCTATGAGTCAGAGCCAACTGGACGGCACATAACAACAGCAACAAGAACAACCTGTTTAACTCATTCTACTTGAGAGCTGTGGGAAAGAGCATTCTCAGTAGAGAAACCTATTACTAAATTTCTTCCCAATGATAATCCCGTGGAATTGTTGGTTTGTAACTTTGCAGTTTGTTTTGTACCATTGCTAGCCTTAGTAATAAGACATTTTTCTGATGAATTGAGGTGACCATTACTAGTGAAGCAGTAAAGTAAGAGTAATATCTAGAACTGTAGAATGGCGGTTCTGACAGGAAATAAGGAGAATTCAACTTCATTAATTTTCTGGGTGAGAATTCTGAAGTCAGAATGATTAACTTTCAACTATTATTAAAATATGCAGTCTTATTTTTTCCTCTGTAAATTATTATCATCAGTGATTAGTGAGTACTGTGTTAAGAAAACTTTAAGTTCTTTTCTGTCCCTTCCCAGTTTTATTGAAAAGCAGAGAGTTTTGCACTTTCTCATATCAGTCCCCCCAGGGCTTTTTGTTGTTGTTGTTTATATTTAACACACCTCCTTAAAACTGAGTTATAATTTTCTTTGCAAGGGGTAGAAACAAAAATAACTCCTTTGTCCAAGGAAATATTGAATTATTTTTATAGTTGGCTGAATTATCAATAGTTATATCCATTCATGTAGCTTATCATAACAGGAAATATTTTAGAATTTAAAACTTCATAAATTCTGTTTTATCTATTGTGTTCATAATATATTCCTGGAAAAATAGGATAATTTGTTTTAAACTTGTGTTTTCATTCTTGATATTACTACCAACTGTATGTTTATAAGAATCTAAATTTAGTTACTGTTGTGATGACATACTTAATTAAGCCTTTATTCTTCCCCAGGAAAGAATATAATATGAAGGCGAAAGTTTCTACTTTTGTTTTTTCCTAGTATTTTAAACAAGAATGGTGACCTATTTCTTCCCATTTTAATGTTTCCAGAATACTGTGCTTTCTTCTCAAAGACAAATAATTAAAAATAGTTTTATAAATTAAAAGTATAATCTGGTTTATAAACATCGTTAGCTGAAATTTGCAGTTAAATTACATTGTGACAGTGGCTCAGAGGGTAATTATTGATAATTTTTATTCTTAGTAGCATAGTACCTAAGGCACTTGACTGCTAACCAGAAGGCTGGTGCTTCAAACCCACCAGCCACTCCTCTGAAGGAAGGTTGGGTTATCTACTTCCATAGTGATACTGCCTTGGAAACCCTGGGAGGGGTTGCTATGAGTCAGGTCTGACTTGAGGGCACATAACAGCAACAACAACACTTTCCAACATTTCTGCAATATGTATATTGCTTCAGTAATCGGGTGAAAAAGGAAATATGTAGATTTCAAAATGAACATAAAATATATTAAAACTACATACATGATGGCTTTGATATTTAAATGTAAAAAAAAGAAAATGATGAAGTATTAAAATGAAAGAGTGCTATTTAAAAATGTATCAACCTTGTAAAGTCAGTACTGAAAAAATCTACATGATATTTTTCCCAAGACATTTTCTTTGGCTTTCAGGTAGTATGATCACATCTATGGAAGGTCTGGGTTCTGATAATGTTTTCAGCTTACATGAAGATAACCATTACCGCATAAGCAAGAGCCTGGTAAAATCTCCTGAAGGAAGTACTGTTCCTTTGACCAGGGTAAAATGTCTGGTCTCCATGACAACCCCACATGACATCAGACTTCATGGGTCATCAGTTACTCCTGCTTTTGTTGAATTTGACACATCCCTTGAAGGGTTTGGGTAAGGAGTTTGCAATGTAGTTCAGCCTGGTTGCATTATTTTATGCCTCATAGTTACCTTTGAAAATAGGTCTTTGGTTTTTAAATCTACTTGATTTACTATGTGTTATGGTATATATTCCACTCTCCTGCACTACATGGTTTCAAAAGATGCAGTCTTATGAGCATATTATTTTAAGATTTCTAGATTTAATTATTTTTAATTATTAATCATAGTAAGTATATTGACATAATACCAAACCAAACCCACTGCTATCAAGGTTAATGCTAACTCATAGCGACAGGAATCAGCAAACTGCTGTCCACAGGCCAAATCTTGCCCACTGCCTATTTTGGTAAGTGAAGTTTTATGAGAACACAGCCTTACTCATTCAGGTATATGCTGTCTGTGGCTATGAGCCTACACTGGCATAGTTGAGTAGTCATGACAGGGACTGTCTAGTCTGCAAAGCAGTACATAAAATATTTACCATTTGACCCTTAACAGAAAGAGTTTGCCAACTCCTAAAATCCAGATACCAAGCTCACTGCCATCAAGTCAATTCTGACTCATAGCGGCCCCCTTTGGGTTTCTGAGGCAGTAAATTTTTATGGAAGTAGCTTGCCTAGTCTTGCTTCTGTGGAGTAGCTGGTGGATTTGAACCGGCAACCTTCTGCTTAGTGAGATGCTTTAGGCGCTATGATAACAGAGATACAGATAATATATGAATTAAAATTAGATCAAAAGCTCTTTGGTTTGGTATTATTAATTATCTTGTTTCTCAAATCACCTAGCATAATATATTCTTACACATGATAAACATTTAGTGTCTATCACTACAAATGAGTAAATTAATTATTTCAAGTGGCAGAAAAGGGATCAGTGGAAGAAGCAGTAATAGAGAATCCATAGTGAATTTAAAGGAGTTTGTGATGTCTGTCAACCTCAAAAATAAACACAAATGCTAATAGAACAGATTGATGTCTATATTATGGTTAGTGGGTTTGTGTATGTTGATCTATAACTTTAAATTATATTTTAAAACACTATTATATGGATCATTATCAAACAATGGATTAATGAGTATTATTTGCAAGGAAGCATCACTAATCATAACAGTGATGACAAGTGGAAGGAAACGATACTTAAACTTACAATGCTTAAGTTTGTGCATTTTATTATATGTAAATTTCTCCTTAATATTTTTTAAAAAGTTAGTTTAAAATACTGTACCATTGGAGATTTTTTAAATTTATCTTCTAGTACCCTCACATAATTAAAACAAAGAAAGGGAGGGTTTTGCTAAGCATCCCGAATTATTCTAATATTTCATCCCTAGTTATCATTACATAATGGCAGTTTATTTCACTGTGATAAATACATAAATAGTGATGAGAGAAGAAAAATATTTATCTTTAATATATATGTTGTCTTTTCTTTAATAGCTGCCTGTTTCTGCCCAGTTTGGCCCCTCATAATGCCCCTATAAATAATGCTGTTACAACAGGTCTTACTGATGGAGCTGTGGTCAGCGGCATTGGTTCTGGTAAGTAATACTTTCTGTTTGCTTACGAGATTTTTTTTTAAGTAGACTCTCTTATTTAGAGCTTATATGCTTTTATTGCCTTTTTTTAAATGTAAGTATGTGTGATGGTAACTCTTTGATTGCTCCTTTTCTGTTTTTAATTTAGGTGAAAGATTCTTCCCTCCTCCCTCTGGCTTAAGCTGTTCTAGTTGGTTTTGTATTGAACGTTTTAGTTCTCCTCCAAATAACCACCCTGTCAGACTCCTCACTGTTGTACGCCGAGCAAATTCTTCTGAGCAGCATTATGTATGTCTTGCCATAGTTCTGTCAGCAAAAGACCGGTCTCTGATTGTTTCTACTAAAGAGGAACTACTCCAAAACTATGGTTAGTATTTGTCTTTGTCTTTTTTATTTTTTTGTTTTTATAAGAATTAAAACTCTGCATTCCTTTTAAGGTCCAGTTGGTAATTCTTTTCCAGCTTACATTGTTATAGCATAGAACAGGTTATATGAAATCTTAAATATTGTTTGCTAGTTAATTTGAAGCCATTTGCAAAAGAGACTTATACAGAATCCAGGGGAAGAAGTGTTTAACATAAGGATTCACCTCTGCTTGCCTAAAAATCAGAGGTTTTGCTAGGAAAGCAGCTTGCATGTTTGGTATAGTTTGATAAGGGTTTTTATTGGCTTTGGATTCTGCTTACCTAATAAATAAATATTCATGATATTTATATATATATATATATATACACACACACTGCGCTATACTAGACACAATAATATTTTCTTCTGTTTTTAAAAATTTTATTTTCTTGTTGTTGAGAATATACACAGCAGAACATAAACCAGTTCAACATTTTCCACACATATCATTTAGTGGCATTGATTACATTCTCTGGGTTGTGCAACCATTCTAACCCTCCTTTTCTGAGTTGTTCCTGCCGCATTAATAGAAATTCACTGTCTCCTAAAGTCCTTTTCTGATCTTTCCAGTTGTTGTCGTCATCAATTTCATCCCATATACCATATTTTTGTGCAGAGAAGCCATGTGTTATATTTTCTGCCAACTTTACCCATTTCCCCAGGTATTTTGTAAGCAAGTTTGTTTATTTTATTTTTTTCACAGTAGCATATATAAAAATACAGTATTATGTGCTTAGGAAGATATCTTCAGGGGAAGGGCACAGATGGCAAAAAATGTTTAATGTGCATGTTATTACCTTAAAAATAAGGTAGGTAGATCTTAAAAAGGAATAATGCTTATTAAGGCAGACAGTTCTTACTAGTTAAGTGTTCTGGTTACCTAGTGCCGCTCTGACAGGAAACATACCACAAATGGGATGGCCTTAACAAACAGGAGTTTATTCTTACAATTTGGAGGCTTTAAGTCCAAGTTAAAAGTGCCAGGCTCCAGGGGCTGGGTGAAAGCCCCTCACCCTTGGGGTCCAGCTCTGCCTCCTGCTCCCGGCCCACTGGAGCTAGAGGCATTTCTTCACTCAGACAGCTGTTGGCTCTTGAGGCTGAGAAGCCCCAAGGTTGAGAAGGAAAAAGGCACAGTCCCGATGTTACCAGTCCACACGGCAGGCCATTAACTTAAGTCCACTGTAAGTCCCAAGGTTGGCAGACCATAGCAGGCTGCTGAGAAATGACACGGCTGCATGCAGGGTCCAAGCATGCCAAAGGCTAGAGACCATTCCTAAAGGCTTCTCCTTATATATAGGAAGCAGACCACATACCCAAAGGCAGCTACCCAGCTGCTTGTGGTAGATCCCACCATGGAGTTGACTGCCAGTCTCCTCATAGGGATTAACTACCACCAGCTGCCCAGCCACTCAACCAGACCTAGCCAAGTTGACACACAAACATAACCACCACATTAAGCTAAACTATTGTTTTGTTTTAAGACTTTCTGGGATATTTTTGATTTAAGGTGTCATATAATGATACTTCAATAATAAGCAACTTTTATCTGTTTCTTACCTTCACAACTTGCTACCACTGCATACTCCTGATTTCCTTTTATTTATTTATTTATTTTTATTATTAGCATTTGGGTGAAGATTTACAGAGTAAATTCACTTTACATACAGCAGTTCACATATACTTTGTCTCATGTCATTGACCAAAATTTACAATGCAGCAGCTCCCCTCCCACTTCCTCCCCATA
>NW_006921814.1:4297816-4300485 GCF_000298275.1 Orycteropus afer afer
AGTCCAAATCTGCATCCTTTCCTTCAAGGCTCAGTGGTCCAAGATTATCTTCTGTATCTGTGTTAATTGGTTTCCCTTTTCTTTGTTGAAGAGGGTCTGTGCAATCCTTCTGCCTAGTCCGCCATCTTGCCCCGCCTCCTCCCCACTCCCCCTGATTTCCTTTAAGGGAGACCTAGTGTCAGAATGGTTAAGCACTCAACTGCTAACTGAAAGGTTGGTGGTTCAAACTCATCAGCTAATCCATAGAAGAAAGAACTTGGTGACCCACTCCCATAAGAATTATAGCCTGGGAAACTGCGAGGCAGTTCTGTTCTGCCCCAGAGTTGCCACGAGTAGGAATCAAATTGACAGTACACAAAACCAACTCCTTTCAGCGTGCCACACCCTTACGTTGCTATATGATAGAACTTCAGAATCAACTTCATGAAGATCTTCCAAGATGGTATAAATAGCATAAGATATAGATCTCAATTTAGCTAATTTTGTTTGCTCTGAATCTAAGCATTTGAAAATGAATATACCCTTTTTTAAAAATCATTTTTTAATTTTGTTTTTTTAATGTGCTAATTCAGTTAATATCATATATTGGAGATAGGATTTGGCTAAGTAATTATCCACTGAATATTAATGTTACCTCCTCAGTTAGATTGTAAGACTTCTTGTCTTTTTTCTTCATATTACCTAGCTCTGTGCTAGGCATCAACACAAATTTCTTGTTAAAATACTTTATTTCCTCCTACATGACTTTTAGTCCTATTGAAGTCTTCTTTCTTAGAAGGAATGGATAAATTAACACTTTCCCTGTTCTTACATTCTGTGATACCAGCTTGCTTGTTCTATCACTATTTCTCTGACCTTCTCTTTGTTAATTTCCTTTGAAAAGCCACTTCTTTTCATTCATCTTCCCCTTAAAATTACTATCCTCCAGGGTTTTATCTTTGATCTTTGCACTGAACATGTTCTTCCTGGGAAAAATTCATCAATTTCTCTTGGCTTTATATCACTTCTATTCTTAGCAGTCAAAGGCCTTAGGCACTATGCCATCAGAGCTCCTTTTTCTATTCTAGGGATCTGAAATCAAAATTCTTTTACTTGTCCAAGGTTTTATTTATCCTAAGATTTTTCTTTGTACTTCCAACTACAAATTAGACATCTCCATATGAATGACGTTCCTACAAAGAAGTTAGTCTTTAATGTTTGTGTTTTATAAAACCTGCAGTTTTCCTTCTATTTTCCTGTATCTATAAATGGCACCATACCACCATTTTATCCCAGGCAAGAAATATCAGGTCCACCTTGAAAATAACCACTGTCTTCCACTTATATATTATATATACACCACCTTATATTACATGTTGTTGTTGTTGTTGTTATTTGCCGTCGAGTCGACCCCGACTCATAGCGACCCCTCCTTGGGTTTCCGAGGCAGTATCACTATGGAAGTAGGATTGCCCAACCTTCCTTCCGAGGAGTGGCTGGTGGGTTTGAACCGCCAGCCGTCTGGTTAGCAGGCAAGTGTCTTAGCCACTATGCTACCAGAGCTGTTTCCCATAGTACAACAGCTCTCCTCCTACTTCTTCCCATAGTTACCTCTTCCCTGTGTCCATTCTTCCAGACCCTGAGCTGTCTTCCTGTGCATACACATAATATGTTTTATCTCTTATCAGAGCCCTGGGTATACAATGGTTAAGTCCTCAGCTGCTAACCAAAAACTCAATGATTTGAACCCACCAGCTGCTTCATGGGAGAAAAGACATGGCAATCTACTCATAAAGATTTTAGCCTAGGGAACCCTATGTAGCTATATTCTGTGCTATAGGTTCCCTGAGGTAGGTATTCTGGGGGCTTAGAGACTGCTTTTTGCTTGCTGTGGCTGTATATGAAGGCAGGGGCCTGGGGTAGGTAGTCCAGAGGCTTGGATGCTGCTTTTTGCTTGGGTGTGGCCCTCTCTTAAGGCAGGGGCCAGAGGTAAATGGGCCCAGGGCTAGGGGCTGCTTTTTGCTTGGGATGGCTCTGTATTAAGGCAGAGGCATGAGGTAAACAGCCCCCCAGGGCTTGGAGGCTGCTTTTTGCTTAAGTGTGGCTCTTTATGCAGGCCAGGGGCTTGGAGGCTGCTTTTCGCATGGGTGTGGCTCTGTATTAAGACTGAGGACTGAGGTAGGCAGGTGCAAAGGGGTTAGGAACAACTAAAGGAGACAAACTTGTCTTTCAGTTTGTCGTCTTATTGTGGCTTATGTGTTGCTGTGAGGCTAGAGACTATTCCACCGTGTTGCGAAATGCCAGCAGGGTTACCTGTGGTAGGCAGGTTTCAGTGGAGCTTCCGAGCTTAGACAGACTCAGAAGAAGGAAGAGGCCATCCACTTCTCAAAGAATTGGCCAGTGAAAACCTTATGAATATCAGGAAAACACTGTCTGACATATTACTGGAAAACTTTATGAACAGCCCTGAAACATTGTCCGACCACATAGTGCTGGAAGATGAGTCCATCAGGTTGGAAGGCACTCAAAATTTGACTGGGGAAGAGCGGATTCCTCAGACTAGAGACAATCTTAATGATATGGAGAAAGTAAAGTTTTCGGGACCTCTGTTGGCTGATGTGGCATGACTCAAAATGAGCAGAAACAGATGCAAACATCCATTAATAATTGGAACATGGAATGTACAAAGT
>NW_006921814.1:4303695-4312881 GCF_000298275.1 Orycteropus afer afer
CTATTTCCTGTGCACCAGTTGCATCTCGCTGGGTTTTAAACACCAGAGGCTCAGCCTCAAAACTCAAGTCTACATGTCACCACAGTAGGACAAACTGACAGACAAGTTTGTCTTGCTGTTGGAGACCTCTCGTATCACCCCCACCTGGGTCCCTGTGGCTGACTACTCCTCTGTCTGGCTTCCTGGCTTTTAATCCCCTTTCTCCTGCTCTTCTGGCTGGTGCTTTGGGCGTCCCTGAGTTGTCCCTGGGGCTGACTGTTCCTCTGTCCAGGTTTCTGGCTTTTATCCCCTTTCTCCTGCTCTCTGGTCCTGCTGCTTTGGGTGTGCCTGAGTTTCCTCTCCTCACCTAATCCCTTTGGCTGATTGCTCTTCTCTCTGTTGTCCTGGCTTTTAATCCCCTTTCTCCTGCTTTTCCGGCCTGCTGCTTTGGGCGTCCCTGAGTTGTCTCTCCTCACCTGTATCCCTGGGGCTTACTGCTCTTCTGTCCGGGTTCCTGGCTTTTATCCCCTTTCTCCTGCTTTCCCATCCTGCTGCTTTGGGTGGGCCTGAGTTTCTTCTCCTCACCTAATCCATTCTGCTGATTGCTCTTCTCTCTGGCTTTCTGGCTTTTAATCCCCTTTCTCCTGCTCTTCCCATCTGCTACTTTGGGCATCCCTGAGTTGTCTCTCCTCACCTGTAACCCTGGGGCTGACTGCTCTTCTGTCTGGGTTCCTGGCTTTTATCTCCTTTCTCCTGCTCTTCCGGCCTGCTGCTCTGGGTGGTCCTGAATTTCCTCTCCTCACCTAATCCCTTCTGCTGATTGCTCTTCTCTCTGACTTCCTGGCATTTAATCCCCTTTCTCCTGCTCTTACCACCTGCTATTTTGGGCGTCCCTGACTTGTCTCTCCTCCCCTGTAATGCTGGGGCTACAATCCTAGGCATTAGTGAGCTGAAATGGACTGTTTCTGGCCATTTTGAATCAGATAGCCATATGATATACTATACCAGGAATGACAAATTGAAGAGGAATGGTATGGCATTCATTGTCAAAAAGACCATTTCAAGATCTGTCGTGAAGTACAACGCTGTCAGTGATAGTATAATATCCATACACCTACAAAGAAGACCAGTTAATACTACTATTATCAAAATTTACACACCAACCAGCAAAGCTAAAGATGAGGCTATTGAATATTTCTACCAACTTCTCCTGTCCGAAATTGATGGAACATGCAATCAAGATGTGTTGATTATCAGTGGTGATTGGAATGCAAAAGTTGGAAATGAAGAGAGTTACTGGTAGTTGGGAAATAAGGCCTTGGTGCTTGAAATAATGCTGGAGATCACATGATAGAATTTTGCAAGAGCAACAACTTATTCATTGCAAATACCTTTCTTCAACAACATATGTCAGGATTATACACGTGAACTTCACCAGATGGAATGCACAGGAATCATATTGACTACATCTGTATCAAGAGGCAATGGAGAAGTTCAATATCTTCAGCCAAAACAAGGCCAGGTAGCTGATTGTGGAATAGACCATAAACTGCTCATATGCAAGTTCAACTTAAAGTTGAAGACAATTAAAATAAGTCCATGAGAGCCAAAATAAGATCTTGAAAATATCCCTTCTGAAGTTAGAGACCATCGGAAGAAAAGATTTGATGCATTGAACACTAGTGACCAAAAACCAGAGAAATTGTGGGATGACATCAAGAACATCATCCATGAAGAAAGCAAGAGGTCATTAAAAAGACAAGAAAGGAAGAAAAGACCAAAATGGATGTCAGAAGAAACTCTGAAACTTGCCCTTGAATGGAGAGTAGCTGAAGCAAATGGCAGAAATGACAAGATAAAGGAGCTGAACAGCTCTTTTCAAAGAGCAGCTCAAGCAGACAAAACCAGTTACTACAATGAAATGTGCAAAAAGAGTTAGAGAACCAAAGGGAAGAACATGCTCGGCATTTCTCAAGCTCAAAGAACTGAGGAGAAAATTTAAGCCTCAAGTTGCAATATTGGAAGATTCTGTGGGCAAAATATTGAATGATGCAGGAAGCATCAGAAGATGGAAGGAATATGCAGAGTCACTGTACCAAAAAGAATTGATTGATGTTCAGGAGGTGGCATGTGATCAAGAACCAGTGGTACTGAAGGAAGAAATCGAAGCTGCACTGAAAGAATTGGCAAAGACAAGGCTTCAGGAATTGACGGAATACCCATTGAGATATTTCAACAAACAGATGCCCCGCTGGAAGCACTCACTTGGTTATGCCAAGAGATTTGGAAGACAGCTTACCTGGCCAACTGACGGGAATAGATCCATATTTGTACCCATTCCAAAGAAAGGTGATCCCACACAATGTGGAAATTATCAAACAATATCATTAATATTGCATGCAAGTAAAATCTTAATGAAGATAATTCAAAAACAGTTGCAGCAGTATATTTACAGAGATCTTCTAGAAATGCAAGCTGTATTCAGAAGAGAACATGGAATCAGGGATACCATTGTTAATGTCAGATGGATCTTAGCTGAAAGCAAAGAATACCAGAAAGATATTTACTTATGTTTTATTGACTATGCCAAAGCATTCAGTTATGTGGATCATGATAAATTGTGGGTAACATTGAGAAAAATGGGAATTCCAGAACATTTTATTGTACTCATGAGGAACATGTGCATAGACCAGGAGACTGTCATTTGAATAGAACAAGGGGATATTGCATGGATCATAGTCAAGAAGGGAGTGTGTCAAGGTTGTATCCTGTCACAATACTTACTAAACTTGTATACTGAGCAAATAATCTGAGAAACTAGACTGTATGGACTAGAACGTGGCATCAGGAATGGAGGAAGAATCATTAACAACCTGTGATAATGCTGATGACACAACTTTGCTTGCTGAAAATGAGGATGACTTGTAGCACTTACTGATGAAAATTAAAGTCTGCAATATGGATTGGTTCTCTATATAAAGAAAACAAAAATCCTCACAACTGCTCCAATAAATAAACATCATGGCTGATGGAGAAAAGATTGAAGTTGTCAAGGATTTCATATTACTTGGTTGTATAAGCAACACCATTGGAAGAAGCAGTCAAGATATCAGACGATGTATTGCATTGGGCAAATCTGCTGCAAAGGACCTGTTTCAAGTGATAAGGAACAAGGATATCTCCTTGAAGACTAAGGTGTGCCTAAACCAAGCCATGTTATTTTCATTTGCTTCTTATGCATGTGAGAGCTAACGGTGAATAAGGAAGACCGAAGAAGAGTTGATGCTTTTAAGTTGTGGTGTTGCAGAAAATGCTAGGAGTACCATGGTCTGCTAAAAGGACTAACAAATATGTCCTGGAGGAAGTGCAGCCAGAATGTTCCTAGTAGCAATAATGGCCACACTTTGTCTCACCTACTTTGGTCATATGGTCAGAAGGAGAAGGATATCATGCTTGGTAAAATGGAGGGTCAACAAAGAAGGAGAAGACCCTCGTTGAGATGGATAGACACAGTGGCTGCAACGATCGGCTCAGGTATAGCAAAGATTGTGAGGCTGGCACTGGACCAGGCAATGTTTCGTTCTGCTGTACATAGGGTCTCTGTAAGTTGGAGATGACTCGACAGCACCTAACAACAAATAACAACAACGTAGGGTCCCTATGAATCTGAATCAACTTGAGGGCATACAACAACAATATCTCTTATGTAGGCTTCATGGTTTTTAATTCATTTTTTATCTGTCATCCCTATTAGAACTGTAAGCCTCCCACTGTCAATGTTGTTGTCTTTGGAATTTAGGCTACCCTGCCTCCTAAAACAGATGCATTCTGGTGGCACTGTCATTAAAGCATCAGGCTGCTAAGCAAAAGGTCAACAATTCAAACCCACCATCCACTCTGTGGGAAAAAGATGAGGCTTCTACTTCTGTAAAGATTTACAACCTTGGAAACCCTATGGGGCTTTTTTATATGGTCCTATAGGACCCCTAAGTGTCAGAATCAACCTGATGGCAGTGAGTTTTGCCTCCTAAACTGTGCCTAGCTCATAATAAACTGAAACTAAACCCACTGCCTTCAAGTTGATTTCTACTCATAGTGACCCCCGTTGGGTTTCTAAGCTATAAATCTTGATGGAAGTAAATTGCCTCATCTTCCTCCCACAGAGCACCTGGTGAGTTTGAACTGCTGACCTTCTAGTTAGCAGCCAGATCCCTCAATCATTACACCACCAGAGCTCCTTGGTATGGGCATTCATACTTTTTGAACATATAAATTAATGACTAAAAAGGAAAGTAAAGGATGAGTGACTTGAGAAGAAGGAAATGAGAAAAGTGAAGAAATAATAGAGAATTTGGAGACAGTAGAATTTAATGAGAAAAAGAGTGGATCTAAAGTTATTTCAATAAACTAGGAAAATATTTTATACTTTCATATCATTTCCATTAATTATAATTTGTGGTCCATTAAAATATCTTTATAGTCAGTTGTAAGAGAACAGTTGGGTTACCAGGTATTCTGCCACACCAATGAATCCTGGAAGTGTTGGAGTTCAAGTCTGAGTCAGAAAGTAAAATTCTAACAAAGTTTTCATAAGTAATATCATTTTCTTTCCTCCTGAAAATTTATAATCTATTAAGCAGAAAAGAGAGAAATAAGTTCCTGGTTTCCCCCTTACATTTATCTTTTATTTCTTATCCCTTGCTCTATAACATTAGGTCTTTCAGAGCTGTGTACCTTGTTTATTCAATTCTGAACCTCCATTAGGTTACCTGGATAAGATTTTTCCTTGGTAGTTTACTGTATGTAGATATTATTTAACATTCCAAAACTGGAATAATAGTTTATGTGTAATTCCATGTTCATATTATTTAAATTTGTACTTTCAGTGTATTTGTTTGTATATGCTTTTACTGAAATATGGGGTGTTCATTTTAAATTATAGGGTTGCTGATTAGCTGACTTTTTGTTTTGTGTCGTTGGATTATTTTTTTAAATGAATGTTTATCATCTGGGTTTTCTCTGCCGTCCTGTCCTTCTTAGAAAATGTAAATTAATGTTTAGTTATCTTAACATTAAAATGAAAATGACATTAATCTTTTATCTCTTACATAGTCTGGCAATATATGGGACTCTCTGGGTTGCAATTTTCAGACTTACATGAAATCCATAGTTATGAATCAACCCCTGTAAAACCTATTGCATTAAAATTCCACATACATACAATGGTCCATAATAACAAACAGATGCTACATTGAGATGTAAACCAAAACATTATTGTTATTATTGCTGTATTATTACTGAAACACTAAAACATTAAACATGTTTTAGTGTAGCTGGTACTGCTTCTTTAATGTTTTTTAGGTATAGAAAGGCTTACTGTGTTCTGTATACTAAGACAAACATTTGACTAACTGATATGAGATATGAACTTACCTAACTGTTCTGATTTACATACAAATTAGACTTAAAGACAGACTTAGGAACAGAACTCATTCATAATCCAGACACTGCCTACGCTGGATAGCAGAAAGATGCCAGAGTGGAGACAAGAAGTAGTTACAAAATGCTAACAAATCAGAATATATTCATGTGTGTAGTTCAGAATTGTCTAGTGAAGTAGGAAACTTGAATCAACAAATTCCTATTTTATGCCATAAATCAACTCCTTACTCCAGCTCTTGTCAGTCTAGGTTCAGTGTAATATAATCACAAACTAGTAACAGATAATTGTTCCATTGTATCATTGAGCAGAGCGTATGGCAAAAATAAAATGATAACTTTTCATGTTTTTTTTTCTAAAACATGTGTTTAACAAAATGCATGTCAAAGTATGGAAGACTTTATAGCATACTATGACAGGTAATAATCACCTAGTCTCTTTTTATTGTCTATTGTAACTAATTTACTTACTTTATTTTATTGTCTATTGTAACTTTATCTTACTGTAAATGTATGCATTTTAAACAGACAAAAGCAAAAATGTATCCCCAATTTTACTCTTACCTACAGATAAAAAGTTAATGAATAAGGTGTCAGTGTTTGCGTGTCCTGTTTTTTTTTTTAGCATAAAGTCAAAACATGCTGAACTGAATATAAATAAGTGTCAGAATACAGATGATATTGGCAAAAGATTTTTCATTTCTTCCTCCTCCTTTATCTTAGTTGATGATTTTAGTGAAGAATCCTCTTTTTATGAGATTCTCCCATGCTGTGCTCGCTTTCGATGTGGAGAGCTTATCATCGAGGGGCAGTGGCATCATCTGGTTCTGGTGATGAGCAAAGGCATGTTGAAAAACAGCACAGCAGCCCTCTATATTGATGGACAGCTTGTTAATACTGTGAAGGTAAGCATGTGCGTGCTTTTAAATCTCAACCTGCTTTACCAGGTAGTTCAGTAGTGCATGTGTGTGTGCACACACATGTGTGTATTCAGAGATGTTTTTAAAAATTATTGTCAAATTTTAAATTGATCTCGTACTGCCCATTTCAAAAACATGTTAAAGTTGTGTGGCTGACTAAATTGGAAAAAATGGGAAGTAGGAATTACAGGTGCTAATGAAGTTAGTAAATATGTCAGGAGTTAAGCCAGACTGCTGAATGGTTTTTCATAATAGAGGAACCAATTGAAGGATGCCTAAGTAAACATACTTACTTTATTTTGTCCAGTGCACTGTATATTTCTTTAGAGCTGGAATTGTTTTTTATTCATCTTTGTGTTTAGGTCTCCCAGATTAGTCCTTGATAATGGTAGTAGGTACTCAGTTAGTATTGAATGAATGAGTGAGAGAGTAAATAAATAATTACTATCACTAGCTATAATAATAATTACTCACTCATTATATTCAGAAGAGAGGGAAGGGAGAAGTTCCATTTGCAGAATTAGGATGAAATGCTGCTATTCTTTATAGAGAACTCAATTGGCAAACTTCTAAGATTAGAAGTCCATTTTTATATTGCTGTCACTTAAGTAACAAAGGCAAAGTTTTCTGTGAAAAAAGTTTAAAAAGCACTTAAATCAGCAGCTTCTTTGAATACATTTCCTTACTTAATGATACTGATATTGTCTTGTGTGACATGTTTTAATATGATAAACCCTAAATGCACACTGTGGAAATAAGTCATTTATTTTCTGTATGCATGATAGAATTTTAGATGGCTTTGTAGACTATCCTACTAGACTATCCTACAGAATCCTTTGTTACTTTTAGTATTACTGAGAATAAAAATGCCCTCAGCTTCTAGAGTTCAGGGGTTGGAGGTTTATTGTTAATATATTTACATTATCATCATTCACTGTCAGTAGTCACAGTCCGTGTGAAATTAACTTAGGTCACATGTTGGCGTTCAAAATCACACTATTAACATCATCAGGAACTATTCTTTAATATGAAGAAAATAATAGATGTGATCTGAATCTGGGATGGTATTATGACAAAATAATCAATGGAAAGTTCCACCATTCCATCAAGTGATGAAAACCACACAAGAAGTAACTTGCTTTTCTTTTTGCTTATACTCTACCTAATTATGCATTTATTGTAAATGAATTGAATAATAACTTAGACACCTTGTCAATAAATGGCAGCATAATTTCAAATGTAAGATTATCAGTTAATAATGGTTAACATTTTACATTGAGATTAAAATGTGTGTATAAATATTATAATGTATATATAGATTACTAATTTTTCTTTTATTTTCTTAGCACTTTATTACAAATCACTTCTCCTCAATTTTATTTAACAGACTCTCAATATAATTGGCACATTGGAGGTCGCAGGGCTGATTTCAAGACTATGTGAATTCCATCGTGAAAAGCTGTTTTTCATATCAACCCTAAGCTTTCATCGATGCATTATTGATTTGATATACAAACCTGCCAGGCACAGATAGTCTAACATGAGATAGGTTTTTTTTTTTTTTTTTTCCATTAGCAAGTTTGAGAACAAATTTCCAACTTCCATGTCAGGTCCATAGTTTAAAATTCCAGTACAGATTCCAGAATCCTGGCCTACCTACTATTGTTTTCAACCCTAGCTGTTTTTGTTTATTTCTAAAGTTGTGTAACCTTGGGATAATGAAAATATGCACATATAAGGGAGTTCTTTTCCTGGTAAAAGTGTGTTTATCACATCTCACACTTGCTTTTACTTTTTATGTTTTGTATAGCTTCATTATGTTCACAGTACCCCTGGGGGTTCAGGTTCTACAAATCCACCAGTTGTAAGCACAGTCTATGCTTACATTGGTACTCCACCTGCCCAACGCCAAATTGCTTCATTGGTTTGGCGCCTCGGACCCACACATTTTTTGGAAGAAGTTTTGCCTCCTTCAAATGTTACCACCATTTATGAGCTAGGACCAAATTATGTTGGAAGCTTCCAAGCTGTATGTATGCCATGTGAGTAGCTTATTCTTGGTTCTTAATATTTTATAAAGCTTAATTCCTACAATGCAAACATATCTTCTACCTACAGCATAGATGTATGTGCAAGTACAAATAAATGTGAGTGTAAGGTTATACATTTTGGTTCTTGAGGAAAAGAGCCTCCTTCTCCTCTAATTTTCTTCAACATGATACTTTTGCCCACTCATTCACTCCTTAAAAGGCTGTCCTCCGGCAGCCATACTGTACTTTCCTGATTCTTAGCTGTTATGCATCATCAATTATCCAGCTTCTTTTCTTGTCTCCAAGATACAGGTATATGCCCATAAGAGTCTAACTTCAACCCTCTTTTCTTTCTGTAATTTCTCCTACTATATGAAGCAGTTTAGAGGATAGTTGTTGTTGTTATGTGCCGTTGAGTCGGCCCCAACTCATAGCAACCCCTCCTTGGGTTTCTGAGGCAGTATCACTACGGAAGTAGATTGTCCCATCTTCTTCCGAGGAGTGGCTGGCTGGTGGGTATGAACCGCCAGCCTTCTGGTTAGGAGTCAAGTGCCTTAGGCACTTCACTGCCAGAGCTCCCAAGAGAATAGTTACGCTGGGTAAAGAAAGGAAGAATGGGTCCAAGAAACATACACGTGTTCTCCAGGTTAGACCAATCCACACCACTTTCTTTAATCCTTTTACTTTTGCAGTCCATCTTTGGTTATCTTTTCTTCCAACAGAAATTTAGAAGTAGAGGAACTGATTGTTGTTGTTGTTGTTATGTGCCGTCGAGTCGGCCCCGACTCATAGTGACTCCTCCTTGGGTTTCCGAGGCA
>NW_006921814.1:4313111-4376185 GCF_000298275.1 Orycteropus afer afer
GCCCCATCTTCCTTCCAAGGAGTGGCTGGTGGGTTTGAACCACCAGCCTTCTGGTTAGCAGTCAAGTGCCTTAGGCACTACGCTACCAGAGCTCCTAAATTCTTCTGTAGTACTTTCCAAATGATGTCTTCCATCCCCTTGTTCTGATTCTATCAAAGTTCTCAGAAAAGTTATAACAAGTATATTGTAAATAGTAATAGCTCTACGGCCAAATATAAATCTTATTCTTGATTTAGGTAACATAAAACAAGAGCTATTATCTATTAATAGCTTATTTAGCACTGACTATATGCAACATGAGTTAATACATGTGAGGGACATAACTGTTCTAAGCCTTCATATGGGTTTATTTCAAAATACTGTGAGTTAGGTACTGCTATTATCATTCTCATATTACAGGTGAGGGACCTGAGGCACAGAGAGGTTAAGGTCAGAGAGCTTTTAAGTGATAGAACAGGGGTTCAAACTTAGCCATGTGGCTCCAGAACTTATGCTCTTCTCTGTTGTCTAGAAGGATATAGAGGCATATGTGACCTCTTTTGTTGGGGAAGAGAACTAAGTGCTACCAGGCCCATAAGCATTCCACTCATTTCCATTTCCTTTTTCTCTGAACTAAGTAAGGGTAAATGCTTTATGATTTGGCTGATAACAGTGAACTCTTTCAAGAGGAAAACTTGGGAATGAAAACATCTGACTTAACAGGGTTCTTTTTTTCTATTTTTTAATTTAAAAAAAATACCTGAAACAGCTCTGAAAATTAAGTAAAACATTTTTAAAATCTAGATCCCTTACTGTACTTAATCTAAAAAATTCTTAAGTTCACCCTTTTAAATATGATAATAAGAATTAAAACCTTATATTAAGATAAGGAAAAATACTCATGATTTTGAAAAGGATCATTCTTCTTTTGAAGGTAAAGATGCAAAATCTGAAGGTGTAATCCAGTCTCCTGTGTCTTTGGTACCAGAGGAAAAGGTATCATTTGGCCTGTATGCACTCTCTGTATCTTCCCTAACAGTGGCAAGAATCCGGAAAGTGTACAACAAGTTGGATAGCAAAGCCATTGCTAAACAGGTAAGCAGAATGATTTCCCATTAAGCTATTGCTGATACTCACTGGGAAAATATTTCAGAGCCTCTTTATAGTTCCTTTCCGAATATGAACAATTGCTAAAAACAGTATCATTCGTGTATTTAATTTATTTTATTTGGCTTTGAATTTAAACCAAAACATATTTTAATTTTTAATGTTGTTTGAAAAAGCATCTTTTTCTGTTATAAGTGCATTGTTTATATTAATTATTATATTTATAGAGACAATAAAATATTGAATTTTAGAAAATAATTGTGATTTTTTTTAAATAAGAAAATAACAACAACTTTTTAATGCACCACCATTAAAAATGTACCAGGCACCATTTTTTCAGGACATGGCAGTGGAAAAAGAAAATTCTTCTTTTTATGGTTTTTACGTTCTATTTGAGGAAATAGGGAGTGATAACTAAAGAAATAACGACCCATCCTTGAGTTTCCAAGGCAGTATCACTACAGAAGTAGATTGCCCAACCTCCCTTCCGAGGAGTGGCTCTTGGGTTTGAACTGCCAGCCTTCTGGTTAGCCGTCAAATACCTTAGGCAATATTATGCCACCAGAGCTCCATAGAGTATGTTGTTGTTATGTACCGTGCATTCGTCTCTGACTCATAGCGACCCCTCCTTGGGTTTTCGAGGCAATATTACTTCGGAAGTAGATTGCGAACCTTCCTTCCAAGGAGTGGCTTGTGTATTTGAACTGCCAGCCTTCTGGTTAGCAGTCAAGTGCCTTAGGCACTACGTTACTGGAGCTCCTATAGAGTATGTTAGAAGGTGATAAATACTGTACAGACAAATAAAGCAGGGAAGGGAGAAAGAGTACCACAGGGGGTGGAGATAAGGTTGATGTTTTTAGTAAGATGGTCAGAGGAGGCCATACTGAGAAGCTGAAGTTTGAGCAAAGTCTTAAAAAGAGTTGAGGAAGCAAGCTGTGGCAATATGGAGGTGGGCTGTACATGTGGGACAGGTCAGGGTGCATTCCAGGAATAAAAATGTTAATTCTCTAAGGAAAATGTGTGCCTGCCATGGATGCAAGTGTTGTTGTTGTTGTTATTGTTATGTACCCTCGAGTTGGACCCAACTCATAGTGACGCCCCTTGCGTTTCCAAGGCAAGTAGAAGTAGATTGCGCAACCTTCCTTCCGAGGAGCAAGTGTGACGAGGTTAAAATGAGAGAAGGCCTGGGAATGAACAGAGGAAGTCAGAGAGGTAATGGAGACCAGATTGTAAAGATGTTGGCTTTTACTAAGTGAAACAGGAAGCATTAGAGAGCTCCAGACATAGGGATGAAGTATTGTGACTCCCATTTTTATCAGGATTCCTTTGACTTCTAATGAGAATAAATCAAAGAGAGACAAAGTTTATACTTTTATAAGGAGACCCATTCTGAAGCCAATGAAATAAATGATTCCAGTGAGAGATAATTATCACAACTGGGGAGACATCCGTGGCAGGAATGAGAAGTGGTCAATTTTGGGGTATGATTTGAAGATAAGAGCTAACATATTTTGGTGGTGGATTGGGTGTAAAAAAGAAAGAAATTATTTTTGACTTGATCAACCAGGAAAATAGAGTCACTTCCTGATTTGGTGAATACAGCAGGAAAATAGATTTGGGAGAGAATATTGAGAATTCTGTTTTGAAAAAGTTTGAGATGTGTATTGGGCTTCTTAGTGAAGATATTAAGGAAATTAGCTCAGTGAATCTGGAGTTTTAGAAGAGGTGTGAGTGCCATAGATGTACATAAAATCAAACCAACCCATTGCGTCAAGTCAGTTATGATTTAGTGACCCTGTAGGACAGAGTAGAACTGCTTCATAGGGTTTCAAAGGCTGTAATCTTTACAGAAGCAAATTGCCACATCTTTCTCCGGTAGAGCAGCTGATTGATTTAAACCACTAATCTTTTGGTTAGCAGTTGAGCACTTAACCATTGTGCAACCAGTGCTCCTTATGGATGTATATAGGTGGTGCTTAAAGCCCTGAGACTATGTGCATTCACCAATGGATGGATGCAGATAGAGGAAAGCATTAAGGACTGACACTTGGAGCATTCCAGTATTATTGAGCTATTGACATGAAGAAGAATAGCAGAGAGGACAGAGAAACCGCAGCCAGTGAGATGGGAGAAAAATCAGGTGAGTCAGGTGTTCCAGAAACCCATAATTTGCTGTGGCAAATGTGGAGCTGTCAAGTAAGATTAGGACTGAGAACTGATCATTGATTCAGCCAAGTGAAAATTATCAAAAAGGCAAGCCCTTTTGGCAGATTAGCTGAGACAAAGCATGATTGGAAAGAAAACTAAAGACAATGGAAGGAGAGGAATTATAAACAGTAAGTATTGACAACCTTGTACAGAATTTGGCTGTAAATGCGCCTGCTTATTAAGGAACTTAAACTGGACTTAAATTTAGTTCCCCAGTTAACAGTAGAATTAAAATCCTGAGATTATATTTGCTTTGCAAACACACTTTTTGTGAGTACAAAATTTAACATTACTTTTATCTAGGCATGTTTTTTTTTAATAAACTTTTAGATAAGGTATATGATGTTTTCTTGGATATGGAGTCAGGTTAGTAGTCTGTGTGGAATACTGTGTGGCTGCAAGTGAAAAGAAGCCTTAAACCCCAATAGAGCTCCAGAAGAACCATCGAAGCTGTGCCTTGAGATCCCCTCGTCATCTTTAGCTGTTAGTTTTTATTTCACTTGATTTTTAGGAATTTCCACATCTTTAGAAGTATTTTCACATTTTGAGAAATTAAGTACTGATTTTTTTTATATTCAAATAAGGAGGCAGAAGAAAGGTAGGTTACATAGGTTACCCTCATGCACTTTTTTTTTTTTTTTCAAAACAGTTAGACCATTCTTCTATAGTTACATTATTTGTCTTTTTCTATTCTTTAGTTAGGCATCTCCTCCCATGAGAATGCCACTCCTGTGAAGTTGATACACAATTCAGCAGGGCATCTTAATGGACCTGCACGGACAATTGGGGCTACGCTGATTGGATACTTGGGTGAGTCCTACTGTCTCTATTTGTTGTTGCTTTAAACTTCTTTATTCACCTTCAAATTGACATCCACTTATCTCACTTGAGGGACACAGTTTGAATTTGTAATTTATAGGGATAACCTATAGTGTTCTTGGGAGCTCTGGTGGCATAGTGCCTAAGGTACTTGACTGCTAACCAGAAGGCTGGTGATTCAAACCCACCCAGCCACTCCTCGAAAGGAAGGTTGGGCGATCTACTTCCATAGTAATACTGCCTCGGAAACCCAAAGAGGGGTCGCTATGAGTCGGGTCTGACTCGACGGCTCATAAAAACAACACCACCATAGTGTTCTTGCCGCAGTTAATGATTAACTTAACAATCTCTAACTCCAGCCAACTTTAAAAATTACAGCTTTTTATTATAAAATCCCACTAACTTTTCCCCTCTTTTGTCCACACTGATGGAGCGCTGACCACATCCAACCAACCTCACTGCCATTGAGTTGATTCCTACTCAAAGCAACCCTATAGAACATAATAAAACTGTTCTATAATGTTTCCAGGGAACTCTGGTGGCATAATGCTTAAGACATTTGACTGCTAACCAAAAGGCTGGCAGTTCAAGCCCACTAGCCACTCCTTGGAAGGAAGATTGGGCAATCTTCTTCTATAGTGATAACGCCTTAGAAACCCAAGGAGGGGTCACTATGAGTCAGATCCAACTCGATGGCAGTGAGTTGTTTTTTTTTTTTCTTTTTTTTAATAATGTTTCCAAGGAGCTCTGGTGGTGTAGTGCCTAAGGCATTTGACTACTAACCAGAAGGCTAGTGGTTCAAACCTACCAGGCACTCCTTGGAAGGAAGACTGGGCAATCTTCTTCCATAGAGATACTGCCTCGGAAACCCAAGGAGGGGTCGCTGTGAGTCAGAACCGATTCCACAGCAGTGAGTTTTTTTTTAAATAATGTTTCCAAGTCTGTGCCTCATCTTTCTCATGTGAAGTGGCTGGTAGATTCATACCACTGACCTTTAGCTTAACAGCTGAATACTTTTAACTATTGTAATTCTATAGTTTAAATTTTAAACTATTCTTTCAGGACAGAAATTTGGAAATATTGATTACCTCATGGTTTGTTTAGCATTGGTGGTGCTCAGGGGTACTTCTGTTAATGTGGGTAATGGTCACTAATGCTTGCCTTTTGGAACTGCTTCATCCCTGCCTGATTTTTCTAACCTCTTCCAGTTTACAGAGTTGAAGTGATTTTGTTCTTCAAGTTTATTCCCCAACAAAAACTAGTAAGGCATTCTCATTCACTTCAGAAATACATTCCCAAATCCTCTGTATGTTTTTGATTTTTTATGTTGCCCAAAACTACACTGTAGAACATATGTGCTGCTCTAGAGCCCAGCTCCCCTCTGTCCTTTCCTTAAGTCCTACTTCTCCCTCTCTGTTTCATTGGCATTTTCTGCCACATAGGTGTTTTTGTCTCTTTTTCTTTGTGGAAGCACTAATTCTACACATCATCAAAAAAAAAAAAATTACGATTCTGAGAATCAAAAACATTATTACACTAAAAGATGCTGAAAAGGAGCCATCATACCACATAGAAATGACACTTCAAAAGTAGTCTCTCTAGTCACCCTACTAATAAAACAGGCAAAAATATTGTCAGTCCTGTTTTCTTAGTTTATGTAATTATTTATTTTTGGTATAGTTGAATATTGATTGGGTTTAAAGAAACATTGTGTGATTTCATTTATATATTAAATTTTATTTTTCTCTATATGGAAAACTTTTCAATTATGCATTTAATACTCACTTTAGATAGGATATACTACTCATGAGAGAAATAAAAAGAGAAAAAAATAAACTTAAGCTACTCATCAAAGGGAACCATTATGTGTTAAGATTTAGTATACTTTGAGAATACCATATATACATTAGCCTTTATTCTGTCTTCTAAATTCAACCTTTAATTGTTTTAGGATTTTTATTTTGGGATATTTAAAAAGTAGATATTTTAAAAAGTAAAATGGGTAATTAATGAAATACTTCTTTAGATGACTTATTCAGTTCTTGTTCATATGGGGAATTTATTTTAATTATGTCTCACTGTCTTTTAATCAGGAGTAAGAACATTTGTCCCTAAGCCTGTTGCCACTACTTTACAGTACATTGGTGGAGCTGCAGCCATCCTGGGCCTAGTGGCCATGGCCTCTGATGTGGAAGGGTTATATGCAGCGGTCAAGGCCCTGGTTTGTGTGGTCAAGAGTAACCCACTAGCCAGCAAAGAAATGGAAAGAATCAAAGGCTACCAGGTTTGTAACCACAAAGCTTTGCCTTCCTCTTTGCAGAAAAAAACAAAACAAACAAACAAAAAGAAAACCCTAATTTTTCATCATTATTAGTATTTTTTCAAACTCTAAAAGAATTATATTGTCCAAGTGAACTTAAAAAGCCAATAGTCCTTAAAATTAATAAATATTAAATGAGAATATGAGTTGTTTTCTTTAGTTTAGTTAATATTTTTCTCCTTCCTCTTCAAAACTTATTTACTGAACCCTTGAATTAGGCTGTACTGAAATACTGTAGCTTTTGTGCATTTGAATATATCTTCAGAACAATGGTTTGTTAGTTTGGGTGTTGTTTTTCTTTATGGAAGTAGAGATGAAATGAAGTAGGGTCATAATATCACCTGATATAGAAACTTTCTCATCAGTAACAGATTCAGAGTTTTTCCCATTTTCCTGCCTCACCCTTCCACCTCACATCCAATTATTTTTTTTCCCTCCCTTTCTTACTTAAGTAATGTGAAGCCCATTACCTATTATGTGTGCCATTTTATTCCTGAACACTCATGTGGAATTAAAAACATACCAGCATTCCTGTATCTATGGTCTTTATATTTAGGCAGAAATTTACTTACAAGAAGGGAACAAGTCTTTGAAACAAGATGAAATCCCTTTATCATAAATAAACTGAAGATATTCTTACACATTTAGTCATTAGTTCATTGTTAGCAAAGAAACTGATTACTGTGTTGTGGAGATGATCTAAATGTCCCAACAGTGTGAGAATGACTAATTGTGCTTTCTAAAGCATAATCATGGCACTTATTCATGCTGTAGAATTACATTCAACTTTTTAAAATTATAATGAGGAAAACTGTGTTGCAAAAGGAAAAAAAAATCCCTTTGATAAAGAGTTAAGTGGAGGAAAGTACCAAACTGTATGCACATGATGGTAACAACTATTTAATTATTTATATATGAATTTAAGGTTTATGTGAAGGTGAACATTTTAAAGATTTTGCGATAGAATTGTAGTTAAACTTTTTCTGTGTTTTTCTGGTTTTCTTTAATGTTACATTGCCATAATAAAAACAAAAATGTAGAAATCTGTTTAGAAATTTCATTAATTTCTCATATAAGGTTTCCCATATATAAAAATATGTAGGATGTTTCATCCGTAGGCATTTGACATTGCTTTCTTTTAGTTGCTGGCAATGCTGCTTAAGAAGAAACGTTCCCTTCTTAACAGCCACATCCTCCATCTGACTTTTTCCTTGGTGGGAACTGTTGATAGTGGACATGAGACCTCCATTATTCCAAATTCAACTGCTTTCCAGGACCTACTTTGTGATTTTGAAGTAGGTATATAAACACTAACTGGTACTGTATTACCAATGAATCCATTTTTTTTTATTCTGTAAAATGATAAGAGTTAAGCTGTTTTATCTCTAAAATGCCTTTAAAGTCTTTAAAGTTCTGTAATTTTATGATGCTCATGCTAATGTTAGTGTAGTATAGAAAATAGGGTAATGGTGGCACTCCCTCCTCCCCATGGATATTACATTTTACAAATAGTATAGAAGTGAAAGAGTGCAATGTATATAGATATGTGAAACTTATTTGCTATTGCCATTGGCTTTGCAGAGGCAAACATTTTCATCAAACAATTCTGGTAAAATGTATTCTTCAGTAAATAGGAACCTGTAATTTTAGTTACAAGTTAATACATTCTGTTAATAGTATAGTAGCTTCACAATGAAATATCATTCATTTTGCCAAAATAATAAAATTTTTATTTCTACCGGCTCATTACCCATAAAAACTTCCACCTTGCTCTCTTGAGGTATAACTGAATCATTCATAGTCTTTCCATTTAACATCTTGTTCACAGGACTTTGCATTCTAGTCACTTCATTTTGTGTGTGTGTGTATATATATATATAAATAAAAATAGTCCTGTCATCTTCACCCTTTTATTCTGCCATCCAGAATGGCGCCTGTTGTTGTTGTTGTTGTTGTTGCTAGCTGCTGTTGAGTCGTCTCCGATTCATAGTGACTCTGTGCACATCAGAACGAAGCATTTCCTGGTCCTGTGCCAGCCTCACGATCCTTGCTGTAACCTGGTGCCTCTCACTTAAAAATGTCTGCTAACTGTGATGTCAAGGCCTTAACTCGTCTTCCTCATCTGTACTGCAAAGCTGTTTTGACAGTTATTGAATCCCTGACAGCCAGTATAGTATGCCCTAATTGCTTTATTGAAACTGTATTTTCAAAGTTCATTAGCAGTTTTCTTCTAAACAAAAATCCATGGCTTATACTTGGTTTTCAGTACCCACAATTCTCTGTAGCATTTGGTGTGGTCTGTTTCCTTCTTTTAGCACCTCCACCTCCAGCTTCTCTTGCTAACTTTCAGGCACCACAATATTTGTTCTTGTATTTCTCTCATTACTTTTCCCATGATATTCTGGCAACGTTGTCTGGTATTTTATATAAAGGTCTATCTTCACTTCTTTGTCTTTTCCTTAATTTTTTCTTCTCTTTCCTTTAGAGTATCACCTATTCCTACAACCTCACCTCTGTGGAGTTGACTCTCAAATCTCAATCTTTAGACTTGACATCTGAGTTCCAGACTTACTAACTTCTTGGTCAACATTTCTATATTTACATCACAAGCTAAACTGAACCTAACATCCTTCCACAAATTAGTCCTTCCTTCTAACTTCTCTCTTTCTGTCTATTCATAGCATCACCACTGTCCCAGTCAGTTTCTATCTTCCTCACATTCTATAAATAGTTCAAACCATGTAGATTTTACTTTCATACTACATATAGTCTGCCTTTTCTGTTTCTACTGCTCCATCCCAATTCAAGCTCCAATCAATTCTCCTTTTCCTACTATAATAACTTGTCTATCATTTCACTCCCTTTCCTCAATCTATCCTATGCATCTTTGTGACATCAGTCTTTCTAAAACATAATCATGTCACTTATTCAAAACTTCTAGTGATTTCCTTTGCCTGCACAATAAGATGCACATTTCTTAGTCATTCAGAGTTCTAATATTCAACCCTCTAATTCTTTTAGAAAACACTTACTGTTTTTTAGTCAAGCACTGTATTAAGCGCTAAGAATATGAAAATAAAATATTGAGTCCATGTGCTTAAGGCCTTTAGTTGCTTAGAGGAGAAAGACAAATAGGTAATTTGCAGACTTGTGAAGCACACAGACAAATATATGCAGAAAGGATTATGGGAGTACAAGGAAACCTTCCTAACCAAGGAAACCTACCTAACCCAGCCTGTCTTTGTTTCCATCTGCTAATTGACACACTTAAATCATTGATTGTTTTAATTGTTAGATATCTGATTGAAACCTAATGTATAACATCTAACAGTTACTTTAATTTTACCTTCATCTTGCAATACCTTGCTCACCTTATGGCTTAATATAGTATTCATAATTACCCCAAGGGAGCGCTGGTGGCATAGTGCCTAAGGCATTTGACTGCTAACCAGAAGGTTGACAGTTCAAACCCACCTCCTCAGAAGGAAAGTTGGGCAATCTACTTCCGTAGAGACAACACCTCCAAAATCCAAGGAGGGGTCGCTTTGAGTTGAATGGACTCGATGGCGATGAGTGAGTGAGAATTATCCCCCCAAACAGGTAGTCTATAAATACCTGTTGTTCACTGTTGTTATGTGGCTGTGAAGTTGGCCCCCAACTCACAGCAATTCCACATGTTACAGAGTAGAACACCACAGGGTTTTCTTGTCTATAATCTTTATGGAAGCAGTTTTCCAGGACTTTATCTTGCAGAGCCACTGTGGGTTAAAACTGTCAACCTTTAGATTGGCAGTCAGGAGCAAACTGCTCTTGCCACCTGGGCTCCTTTGATAGAATACCTAGTTCTCCCTACTTTAAGCATAGCCATTTAACAAAAATGACATAATTGCATTAGCACACAAACATTTTCTTTGTTTTAGTGGTTGCCCTAAGATTCATATTACATATGTATAACAATTTAGCCTATATTCAAAGACTATTATACTACTTCACCTGTACTATGAAAACTTTGAAACAGTATACTTCCATTTTTCCCTTCTCATCTTTGTTGTTGTTGTTATGTGCCGTTGAGTCAGACCTGACTCATAGTGACCCCTCCTTGGGTTTCCGAGGCGGTATCACTATGGAAGTAGATTGCCCAACCTAACTTCCACGGAGTGGCTGGTGGGTTTGAACCGCCAGTCTTCTGGTTAGCAGTCAAGTGCTTTAGGTACTACGCTACCAGAGCTTCTTTCTCATCTTTAGTGCTCATCTTTAGTGCTGTTATTTTCATATATGTTTATAACTCCCACAATGCCTTTTATTATTTTTGCTTTAATAATCAATTATCCTTAAAGACATTCCAAAAGTCCTTTTTATTTGTCTACATTTGTAATATTTATGGCATTCTTTATTCCTTTGTGTAAATCTGGTATGATTCCATTCAGTATAATTCTTCTACCAGAAGAACTTCCTTTAACATTTCTTGTGGAGCAGGTCTAAACCAAAAAAAAAACAAACTTACTGTTATTGAGTTGATCCCAATTCATAGCAACCCCTTCTTGGATTTCCGAGGCAGTATCTCTATGTAAGTAGGTTGCCCAGTCTTCCTTCCGAGGAGTGGCTGGTGGTTGAACCACCAACCTTCTGATTAGCCATCAAATGCCTTAGGCACTATGCTACCTTTCTCACCCTGCTTTTCTAAGATAATTTAGTACATAATAGAATTCTAGTTGATGCTTTTTGTTCTTTCATACTTTAAAAATTAATCAGTCACCCCATTACCTTATTTATGTTTCTTCTGCTTCAGGTTTGTTACCATTATTCAACTATTTTTCCTGCCTATACACCCCTTTGTGGAGTCCCGTTACATATGTCTTTGATTGCTTGCTGTTGTCCCACATGCTACTAGTATTCTTTATGTTAATTTCATTTTAGTATTTTTTTCTTATGCTTAACTTTAATAGTTTCTATTATTGTGCCTTCAAGTTTACTGGATTTTTTTTTTCTGTATTATCTAATGTTCTGTTATCCAATATATTTTTCATTTTAGATATTGTATTATTCATCTCTATAAGTTTGTTTTGGGTCTTTTTTATGTCTTAAATTTCTCTCTTCATTATGTTCTTATTTTTCATTAATTTCTTTAGCATATGGGCCATATTTGTAATAGCTTTTTAAAACCAAAACCTACTGCCATTGAGTCAATTCCAACTCACAGCAACTCCATAGGACAGAGCAGTGTCCCATAGGGTTTCCAGGGCTGTACATTTTTACAGAAGCAGACTGTCTCATCTTTCTCCTGCAGAGTGGCTGGTGGGTTCAAAACAGTAACCTGTTGGTTAGCAACTGAATGCCTTCAACACTGCACCAGTAGCTTTTTAAGGTCTTATTAATTCCATCATCTCTGTCATTTGTAGGCCAATTATAATAATTGATTTTTCTTCTTATTATGGGTCATATTTTCCTTCTGTACATGCCAGTTAATTTTTATTGGATGCTACCTATTGTGAATTTCACATTGTTGAGTGCTAGGTTTGTTGTATTCCTTTAAAGAGCTTTGAATGTTTTTCTGGTATGCAGTTAAGTAACTTACAGTTCTGATTTTCACAATTTTTCAGCATTTTCATTATTTCCATTCTATTTTTTTCTGTTTCTGTTTTACTAGCTTCCCTGCCCCTCCTTGCTTTTCTCATCGTTGCTCTTGGGTAAAGGTTGACCATTTGGTCTGCTATAGTTGATTGTTTAAGGGAACACATTCCTCACGCATGATGGTGTTTATCTCGTAAGCCAATGTGTTGTTTGGCTGAACGGTGACCTTCCAGAGTGGCTTCAGTTCTAAATTAAATGGGTATCTTAGGGTAGTAGTCTAGGAGGTTCCACCAGTCTGTATCAGTCCAGCAAGTCTGGTCTTTTTTTTAGGTGTTTGAATTTTGTTTTACATTTTTCTCCCATTCTGTCTGGGACCTTCTGTTGTATCTCTGGTGAGAAGGGTCCATAGTAGTAGCCAGGCACCATCTAGTTCTTTTGATCCTTAGGCTACAAGAGGTTGTGATTTGCCTGGGCTATTAGTTCTATGGACTAGTTTCTTCAGGTCTTTGGCCTCATTCATGCTCCCTTGCTCCAGATGAGAAAAGACCAATAGTTACATCTTAGATGTCTGCTCACAAGCTTGTAAGACCCCAGACACTACTCACCAAACTAGGATGTAGAACATTATCTTCATGAACTAAGTTGTGCCAATGAACTGAGTGGTCCCGTGAGACTATAGTTCCAAGCCTAGGTATTACATTTCTGATGACATTGCTTAATTTTTTATGTATTACAAAGTCTCTGCATTGTTGTTAGTCGGGAGTGCAAAGTTTCAGTACTTTCTGAGCTCCATGAATTGGTGTATTACTTTCCAATGATTCTTTCCCCAATTTCATGGAGTTTCACCATACACAAGAGGTTAACATTCTGTCAGTGATTCAAGGGGGACGTTTTGTAGATCTCTACAGCTCTCTCCTTCGTGTTTCCTGCCTTACAAATCAGAGCTGTCCCCACATTCCAAACTCTCTGACTCCTCAAGTCACTGAGACGTCTGGACTCTCTTTTCTCCCTTCGTATGCTGTAGTCTGGAATGACCTGTAGGTAGTAAGCAGGAGCAATCATAGGGCTCACCTCATTTGTTTCCGTTCTCCCAGGAATCACAGTCCTACACAGATTGTTGGCCAGTGTCTGAAAACAATTGTTCCATGTGCTTTGTCCACTTTTCCAGTTGTTTCCTGTGGGAGAGTAATATCCATAGCAGTTTTTCCTCTGTGGGCAAAAGCAGAAATCCTCCATATAAGCAGTTTTGTAGGACTTTACCAAATAAAGACTAACAAAGTGATATAGTATTCACTTAATGGTATAAGCAAAATAAAATCCATGAGCTGTATTTGTGTTTATTGGATTGACATTATAGATGTTTTTTTTAACCCTAAATTTGCCACTCTTCTTTATTTTTATTGTAGGTCTGGCTCCATGCACCATACGAACTTCATCTTTCCTTATTTGAACACTTTATTGAACTACTCACAGAGTCCAGGTATTAGTAAATACCTACATAATTAGTTGTACAGTTATAGAAAAGATGATAGTACAGTTTCTAAAATCTTCTTTCTGTTACAGTGAAGCTTCTAAGAATGCCAAATTAATGAGGGAATTCCAGCTAATCCCAAAGCTGCTACTGACCCTTCGAGATATGTCTTTATCCCAACCCACCATTGCTGCTATTAGTAATGTGCTGAGCTTCTTACTTCAAGGTTTCCCCAACAGCAATGATCTGCTGAGGTAGTGAAAACTTCTGTTTGTTTCTTATTAACTAAAAGTGCCAATGAGATTAAGACAAATGACATGAATGTAATTGCTTTCTATGTCTGTATAACATCTGTAATGTTGATGCCATTCAAGATTCTTTGTAAGCCATGAAAAACGTATGTCTCAGGATGTTGCCTTTATTCAGCAAAGCCAGTTGTTGCCACTGGTGAATAATAGAGTAATATTTGTGAGAAAAAATGTGGAAATAAGAATAATGAGTTTGATTGGCCTGGACATGAAAGTGTTTGGTATAGAAATTTTCAGTCCCCAGCCCTTTCCCTGAGCCCTGCTAGTTGTCAAGTGCATTAGCACAAATATGTGCACATACATGTGCTTGTGTACACACACACACACCTCAGAGTGGGCATTTCTGCTTGAATTTGCTCTCTATCCTAATGAATGAACTCAAAACTCACTGCTATTGAGTCAAATCTGACTCATAGCGACCCCTCCTTTGGTTTCCGAGGTGATACATTATTATTGCCTATTCAAATTATTTATATATTAAATATTAGTTTGCTGCCAATATGAAATATGACTTAAGACATATTTATGGAGTATCTGTAGAAATATGGCTGTGTTCATAGTATTTTATACCATCTTTTAAAAAATGGGGAAAAATGTGCATACTTAAAGTATTTTTCAGGTAGAGTATGGCTTACAATGGGTTTAATCACTTTACAAGTATCTCTCAGATAGGTATCTCAGGTGAGATTACATCTACCTCTTAGACTATTCCCAGAAGATTAAGTTTTAATATGTATTGTATATAAACTACTTCAGGGGCTCTGGTGGTATAGGAAGTAGTGCATTTGACTGCTAACCAGAAGGTCAGTGCTTCAAAACCCACCAGCTGCTCTATGGGAGGAAGAAGGGGCAGTCCATGTCCGTAAGGACTTACAGCCTCAGAATCCCAATGGGGGTAGCTATGAGTCAGAACTGACTTAATGGCAGAAAGTTTTTTGGTTTATAAGCTATTTACTTTTACATTCATTTACTTTGAAAACTTTTTTTTAACTGCCTTGATGACAGAAAACTGGAGCTTAAGTATTATTTTGGAAAATTGTCATTATAATCATCAACAGTATTTTTTTAGGACTTATCCTGGCACTGTGCTGATCACTTTGTGTTCAGTTAACTGAAATTATCACTGCAAGTTTTTAGTTTATCTATTCAAGACATGAAGAAACTGAGGACCAGTTAGGGTAAGCTACTTATCCCAGGTCACACAGTGTGGTAGTTAAGGATATGTGTCACCTTGTCTGGGCCTGGTTTTGAGTGGCTGGGCAGCTGGATGTAGTTATTCCCCATGATGAGACTGGTAATCAGCTCCATGGTGGAATATGCTATGAGCAGCTGAGTAGCTACCTCAGGGATGTGGTCTGCTTCCAGTAAATAAGAAGACAGCTTTGAGAAAGATCTTGAGCTTTTTGACACATCTGGGTCCTGCATTTGGCCAAGTCTTCATCTCAGTGGCCTGCCATGTTGTCTGCCAATCTTGAGACTGTTTCTGGACTTGAACTAGTGGCCTGCCATGTTGCTTGATAATCTTGGGACTGTGCCATATTTTATGTCAACTTTGTGTTTGTCAGACTGAGCAGCCAGCAGCTGCTTGAGTTAAGAGATGGCTCTGGCTCCAGTGGGCTGGGAGCAAGAGGCAGAGCTGAGGTCCCAGGTGCTGGGACTTTCACTCAGCCCCTAGAGCTGGCACTTGAACTTGGACTTGTAGTCTCCTAAACTGTAAAAGAATAAATCTTTGTTTGTTAAACCATCCATTTGTGGTATTTTCTGTTAGAGTGGCACTAGAGAACCAAAACACATGGTTAAAAAGTGATGTTGATATTTGGTGCTGTCTAGTAGATTTTTGACTCATAGCAACCCCTGTGACAGAGTAGACCTGCCCGTAGGGTTTTCTAGGCTGTCATCTTTATAGGAGCAGATTGCCTTTTCATCCGTGAAGCCACTGGATGGGTTCAAATTGTGCACTTAACCATTGTACCACCAGGGCTGCTTTAAAAAGTGATAGAGCCTGAACAGTAATCTTACCTGTATTTCTGAAACTCAAGTGCTTAACTGCTATACTATATTGGATCTATAGAAGTACTGTTAGGGCATTGTAATTTGGATCATTTGATTTGATTCTTGAAGCTATTTGAGTTAGTACATTAAAGGACTCAAATTTCTAAAGAACTAGATTTTTCCTTATATTTTTAAAGCATGATTGTCTACAATGTTAATTGGGGTGTTTAGGGGAAAGCATACTAAATCTAATTGTCAAAACTCTTAGAAAAGATTAGTTAAAATAGGTACTACTATTTTATCTTTTATTACTTTGAATTTTGTTGTTTTGTTGGGGGAGAGGAAAGATAAAATTCATAACCCTTTTTTGTTATTTAAAGGTTTGGACAGTTTATTTCTTCTACTTTGCCAACCTTTGCTGTTTGTGAGAAATTTGTAGTTATGGAAATAAACAATGAAGAGAAGCTTGACACTGGTAAGTCAGTTCTGGAGCTTGGAAGAAGTAGTGGACAACTAGTTATTTGCCCTGATTTCTTCTAGCATAAGTTAATCCTGAATTATATACAATAAAATTATGTTACTTCTTTGGTCTTTCACGGATATATTTGTCTTATATCTATCTATATATAATATAAAGTCTATACAATATGTGGAAGTACAGACTTACCTAGAAAATTTAATAGAATGTGAATTTTTCTTGCAAATTAAATCTTCCATATTTCTATAGCAGTCATAACAATGTTCCTTTATTTTATTATTTTTTTGGAGGGGAGGGGGTTACATTTTGTTGTGGTTTGGTGAAAATTTACAGGGCACATTAGTTTTCCATTCAACAATTTGTACACAGTTTGTTTTGTGATGTTAGTTTCAATCCCCTCGTTTTGACAGCACCCTTCCCACTTGTTCCCTGGGTTGTCAGTTTCCATTCGTCCTTCTTTCTTGCTCTTTTCTGCCTTTTGAACTTTGTTTTGGGGAAAATGCTGCCTTTTTGAATCTTGTATGGTTTATTCTTCTGAGGAGTATGTATCTCAGAGGATTATTGTTCACTTTATAGGCCTGTCTGTTGTTTGGATGAAAGATTATCCCCAGGGGTTGGTTCAGTTCCATGTTTGAAGAGTGTCTAAGAGCTATAGCCTAGGGGATTCTACCATTTGCTGTCCAACCAGCAAATCTGGCCTTTTTTTATGATTTTGAATTTTGTTCAACATTTTCTCCTACTCTATCTAGGACCTTCTGTTGTGATACCAGTTACAGCAGTTGGTACTGTAGCTAGGCACCATCTAGTTTTTCTGCTCTCAGGCTAGTGGAGGCTGTGGTTCACATGGCCCTTAGTCCTTTGGTTTAATTGTTTCTTTGAGTCTTTGATTTTCTTCACTCTTCTTTGCTCTGAATGGGGAGAGACCAATAGTTGCATCTTAGATGGCCTCTTGTAAGGTTTAAGACCCCAGTCACTACTCACCAAAGTAGGGTATAGAGTACTTTCTTTGTGGACTAAGCCCAGTGACTCAGTCTCTCAAGGTATTTGGTTATGGCTAAGAAGTTTTCAAACCTTTGACCCTCTTGGCTCTACTATGTACATGGATATATTTATAGCACGTATAAATATGTATGTAAAACATCCTCTGCCAAAACTATATATTCTTGTGGATGCTCTCCCATATGCCAGCCCACACCTGTTCAGCTCACATATCTACCTGCGTATCCACTGGTAAATTATAGTTTCTTTAAATAGGAATTCACAAAGTGTAATTTGAATATTATTTGATTGTTCAAACATTATTTGATATTGCTAGAGTGAATTATATCTATATTACTATTATTTTAATTCACTTGCTAAATATTTGGTAGTTACTGGAGGAAACTACATTTTACTAGAATAATTTTCAAAAAAAAAAAATTCCAAACTCACTGCCATCAAGTTGATTCCAACTCATAGCAATCCTCATTGGGTTTCCAAGGCTGTAAATCTTTATGGATGCAGATTACCCCATCTTTTGATTAGCAGCCAACTGCCTTAACCACTATACCACCAGAACTCCTAGAATCATTTTAGGTAAGTATAAATGAAAATAGTTTCCTAAGTTGTGAGTTCCTAGGTCCATGACAAGCACTTTTTATTATTATTATTATTTTCCTCATTTAGAACCTATTTTTTCCCTTCATACCAATATATTTTTTCTGTTGTATATTATAAAAGAGGATAGTTGCTTGGAAAGCATTGAAAAGGTCTTGTAGATTGACCTCTGCAATTAATTTGATGGTATTTTTGTACACCATTATTTACATTACTATTGTTTCATTATTCCAAAATCATTTTACATAAATAATTTCCTTTAAACCCTTACAACTGTATTCACCTAGTGGTTGGAAGAGAAATACCATTGTAGTAAGTATCACTGGCTTGTGAAAAATTCTCCTTAGTGACTATTGTATTTCAAGACCAAACTCTCCTGTGCTTTGCGGATAAGAAGAGGAAGTGTTTTATCACAATTTTCAAGGAGAAACTGAAAAATTTGAGAGGCTTAGTGACTTGCTATAAGTTACAGAACATTAGTGACCAATCTAGGACTAGGAATACAGGGCCCTGTTTATCTCCTGCCAATGTATTTGATGTCATTTCTCTGCTGATACAGATTAGCAGTGCATGAGAAAAATATTTGATCAATGGATGAAATTCATTGAGTGCTTAATATCTGCCATAGCTGCACAAAAAGAAAAAGGCTTGAATACTGAACAGTGATCTACTAATCAGAGCAAAATTAACATGAATAGCATGATGTTGAATAAAGCGTCAAGACCAATATGAGAAGATGTTAACTTCTCATATTCTGGGAAGTCCTTCCAGAGTTAATGTTTTAAACTGTACTTGAAAATTAGGGGGAGATGTACCTTATTTTTACACAAAAGCACACATTGTACTTTTTTTGCAAACCATGCAACTCCCTTGCACGTTAGTTTCTTCTGTGCACTATGTGCATTTTGTGTTATAATGTGTTATATGTTATAGTGTATTATACATAGGAAATTACATAAATTCACAGTGAGAAGACTAGATATAAAAATTGAGAATTTTTAATTTCCTTATAGAGTGTCACTTTATTCTAGAAATAAAAATTCTTATAACATTCTATTTATAATAGAATAAAAATTCTTATAACAACTTAGATTTAACTGTGTTTCTTATGAGGCATATTGTAAATTACCAGTCTGTGCCTCCCAAAAGAGGAGGCAAGCTTGATTCTCTTAGGTGAGAATGAATCCTGCTCTGCTGCGCCTCTACTGTGGCTGCCGAATTTAAGAAAGGTTGCTGAAACTTTAGAAACAAAGTGAAGCTGAAGCATTGGGCATAATGATTAAGACACTAAATTAGCATTTTTAAAGGCCTAGAATGATTAAAGTTAATAATGCTTCATTGCCTAAACAAGTTAAACTTAAAATATAACTATAAACCAAAAAAAAACAAACTCACCACCATAGAGTCGAATCCAACTCATTGCGACCCCTCCTTTGGTTTCTGAGGCAGTAACTGTGGAAGTGGATTGCCCAACTTTCCTTCCAAGGAGTAGCTGGTGGGTTTGAACTGCCAGCCTTCTGGTTAGCAGTCACATGACTAAGACACTACGTCACCAGAGCTCCCTATATAACTCTGGTAGTTGAAATTTAGCCTAATATTTACCTCAGTTCTAGAAGAAATGATAGCATACAGTTCATGACTCGTAGGCCATAACTCATCAGTGGTGACATTTGTTTCCAGTGTGATTCAGTGAGATCCACTGAGCTTTGTCTTTTTCCTTTTTCTGCCCCTCTTTCTTGTGTATTTGTGTGCTTTTGATCCTCTTCTGTGCAGTTTACTTCTAACATTCTTTGATGTATTATATTTATTAAATAAGTTTATGCTTACAGTTTCAATTTTTAAATCGCTTAAACTGAATTATTTAGATCCTTCAAAATGAAACTAGAATTTAATGATTTGGGAAGTTGAATTTTTTACTGATTATTGTTTTTATTCATGATGCTCTTATTTGATTGCTTTTCTCCTGTGGATGATGTTGCTAGGTGTTGTCAAGTCAGTTCTGACTCACAGGTACAGCAGAATGAAACATTGCCTGGTCTTGCACCATCCTTACAATTATTGCTAGCTTGAGCCCACTATTGCAGCCACTGGGTCAAACTGTCTTATTAAGGGTTGTCTTCTGACTATTTGCTTTATCAAACATGATACCCTTCTCTAGGAAGTGGTCTCTCCTGACAACGTGAACAAAGTATGAGAGATGAAGTCTCACCATCCTTGCTTCTAAAGGAGCATTCTGGCTGGACTTCATCTAAAACAAATTTGTTTGGTGTTCTGACAGTCCATGGTGTATTCAGTATTCTTCACCAACACCATGTGTGAAAAAGGAGTCACAGCCTTTCATTATCGCGACCATAGATAAAGCCAAATGTCACTTAGTTATTTTCGGGGTTCCATAGAGAAAAGATTTAACAAACCCCTTCTTTTTGTTCACTTTAGTGAAAAGTACTCCTAGAGAAAGTGTTTTCTTAAGAGGTGTTTTCTAGTGAAATTTCAAAGAATATAATGTTGGATGTTTGCTGCCAGTTTATCTACTATAGGGTGACTTTAGTACATGTGTTTTTGTTGTAGGGACTGAAGAAGAGTTTGGAGGTCTTGTATCTGCTAATCTTATCCTTTTGAGGAATAGACTTCTCGATATCTTGCTAAAACTAGTTTATACATCTAAAGAAAAGACAAGCATTAATTTGCAGTAAGTAAAATCTTTTTGTAATTAATATCAGTAGGTTTTATTAGTTACTTA
The DNA here is from genome assembly GCF_000298275.1 of Orycteropus afer afer. Classification (NCBI taxonomy): domain Eukaryota; kingdom Metazoa; phylum Chordata; class Mammalia; order Tubulidentata; family Orycteropodidae; genus Orycteropus; species Orycteropus afer. The sequence goes on from NW_006921814.1 coordinate 4,333,701, forward strand.
ATGCATGGTAGATGAAAGAAGAAAAAGCCATTGACTTTAAACAGATTTAAAAAAAAAAAAAAAACCTTGAAATGTATAGTATCTCAAGAAGGAAACCTAACCTAGTACCTGAAATTAATTTTGTTTTTCTTATCCAACTGTTTTTGAATAGAGCTTGTGAAGAACTGGTCAGGACACTGGGTTTTGACTGGATTATGATGTTCATGGAAGAACATTTGCATTCCACCACAGTTACTGCAGCCATGAGGATTCTTGTTGTCCTACTGAGTAATCAGTCTATTCTCATCAAGTTTAAAGAAGGACTCAATGGTGGAGGGTGGCTTGAACAGACAGATTCTGTCTTAACTAATAAGATTGGAACGGTATTAGGTATGGAACTTTTAAAAACAACTACTTTCAAACAAGCTATAGTGTTTTGTTTTGTTTTAAATCTTATATAAACTTACACTCACCGGTTCGTTTTTAGTTGATAACCATTAAGAATCATATCCTGAATTTTAATTGCTAATAGAATGTGAGGTTTAGAAGGTTTCAAATTTGACATTTTTAATGGCACATCAGACTGAAGTCAGACTGAATTTTATGATTTTAAAACTCAGGGAATTCCTAATGATCCTTAATAATTAACAGAGTATTCAGTAGAATTAATTAATAATAATTATTATTATTTTTGAGTGCTTACTGTGCCAATTGCTAGTCTAGATACTTGCCATGTAATAATATTGCCAGTGATCCCAACTCACAGTGGCCTCATGTGTATCAGAGTAGAATTGTGCTCCAGAGGGTTTTCATTGTCTGATTTTTCAAAGTAGATCACAGGCCGTTCTTCCAAGGCATGTTCTGGGTGGACATGAACCACCATTCTTTTGGTTAGCACCTGGCACATTCACTGTCTGCACCACTCAGGGACTCTTGCATTTCCACAGTAACTCTATGAGGTGTAAATACCATTATACCCATTTTATAGACAAGGAAACCAAGGTGTGAAGTCACTTGTCACATAGCTAGGGAATATCAGAATTTGAATCCCGGTTGTTGCGATCCACAGCCCATGCTTTTCACAGGAAGGCTTTATGCCTCTCGAGGATTTAAGGTCAGAGTTTTAACCTAAGCTCTCTGTTCTCTGCTCATTAGTACCATGTGGTTTCAAAAATAAAACTAAGCATTTAAGTAATATTAGAAAATTGTCATTTTCTACCTTCAGCAAGATGGGTTGACACAGTGGCTGCAACTATGGGCTCAAGCTTAGCAAAGATTGTGAGGATGGCCCAGAACAGGGCATTGTTTTGTTCTGTTGTACATAGGGTCACTGTGAGTCAGAGCCAACTTGACAGTGCCTAACAATAACAAGAACATGTTAATTTTATTTTATCAGTGTTTTTCTGTTCATAGTAATGATCTTACTTTGAAGATTTATGTTTTCATTGAAAATTATAGTCATTCATCTCTTAAAGTATCTTAAAAATAGGTTTTTTCTGTATAATTTAGTCATATAATATAGAGTCTAATCTTAAGGAGCTTCTTTCTATCAAGAATACTGATTTACATTTGTCAGATGGGAAAATTGGGGATCAAAATTTAGTAGATAATGTCCAAACTCTCACTGTCGTCGAGTTGGTCCCAACTTATAGTGACGTCTCCTTGGGTTAGCAAGGCGGTATCACTATGGAACTAGATTGCCCAGCCTTCCTTCCAAGGAGTGGCTGGTGAGTTTGAACCACCAGCCTTCTGGTTAGTAGTCAAATGCTTTAGGCACTACGCCGCCAGAGCTCCCAGTACATAATATATCTATGACAAATGTAGAAGTGACAGTGCATAGGTGCTTCCAAATACTTCTTTCTCACTTGTTAGAGAAAATGACAACAGTGAAAATTTCAACATAGGACTATTATAATTTCACATGTGGAAAATGTCTGAAGTAACTTTTTATATGGGATGAAGAAAGAACTGAAGATTATCACTGTGAAATAATTTCTCATGAATATATTATTTACTCCAAAGTATATTTTTTAAATTATTTTCATTATAGATAATTTTATGCTCTGAAAAGTCAATCACTATTTTGCATTGATTTGGGGTAAGGACAGGGAATATACCTATCAAATATGATTATTAAGAACAGTTTGGTAACAAAATATTTTACTTATTAACTTGGGTAATAATAGCTATTAGAGAATAAACAGTGAGGGGCATGATTGAATGTGAAGCATATTGAACTTAAGAGTTTAAATGCTAATTGACTATGCGGCTTTTATTGAAAGTCAAAAACAATGGGGTACTAATACCTAAGATTGATAAAGTATATTGTGGTTTGCAAAATTATTTCAGAAATAATATATCCTTTGGCCTTCATATTTCTGGAGACATTTATATATTTTTTGGTATATAGCTATATTATAGGAAATAAATTTTACCTAATATAATTTTTAAGGATTAATTTCTCTAATTAGGTAATTAATACCATTAGCTACATAGCTTTTTAGGATGGATACTGTGATATATAAGAATCAATCTTTTTACTCTTAGTTCTGTACTTTTGTCCTGTTTAACTTTACTTTATATATGACCTAACTGACTTCATAGCTGAGAATTTGTTTGTCCTGTATTGATACCTGCTTGCCCGTTCTATATGCTGCTAGATCCCAAAACATAAATCTAGGTACTCAGTCTGAGTTTAATTTCATGTTCCTGGATATATGTTTATATACACAAATACATGGCTTCTCCTTTTATTCCCTCTCTCCTTGATCTGATAAGTAACCTAATGTGTTTTTAATTTTTTGATTGAAGGGTATTAGTTTTTATCAAATTTTTCTTTTTAAAAAGACCTTGCATATGACATTAACTTGAATCTAAATTATTAATGCCTGATTGTTGATAAAATATTAAGTATTTCTTACAATTATTTTGGGGGGAAAATAGAGTTTGTGGAACTTTAGAAAGGAAAATGAATTCTTGTGTATTTTTGTTTTTAGCACTCCAGTTCAATCCAAAAATTTTACTTAGAATTTACGATCAGATTAACCTAATCCAGCCAGTCATTCACAAATGTGATAATGTCATTAACAAGTCCAAGAAAGATGACATAGGAATTCAAACTGGAGTCTCATCAGTAATCACCATGCTATTTCCCTCTAGCATCTTAGCATTTGAAAAACTAGGTACAGCAATGTGAATTTGGGATTCTGGTGGTCTGAACAGCTCACTGAGTCAGGGTGCACCAAACTCAAGGGAGTAGAATGAGAAAGGAGAAAGGGACAGGGGGGAAAAAATAACAAGATCAGAAGATCTATCTTGCGGAGCATTGGCAGGCAGCCGAGAAAGGCCATCGGAGACTTCCCTGGGTTAAGGAAGAAGACACACCACACCAGCATACCAGCAACCATACCAACCAGTGATCACTCCAAGGATCTACCTTCAGCACCTGACTTTATCAGTAACTTGGGTTGGCTAGGTGCAAATGGGCACCACCAGTGCTGCTGAACCCTGAGCAGAGAGTCCACTGGAGCCGCAAGAGGGTGGGGCCCGGGAGGTGCCCCCGCAATGGAACAACGATCAGGCTTGGGTCAGCTTAGTGGTACTGAGGAGCCTGCACTTGACTTTGTCACTAATGTTGGAACTACAGGGTGCGCGGGCACTGGTCTGACTCCTGCACTGCTGAAACCGAGTGGATCTTTGGCACTGCAGGTGGGCGGACCGAGAGAGGAACTCCTGTGGCGGATCACTGTCTGGGTCCATGCCACAGTACTCAGAGGACAGTTTATAGCAATAAATGCATACATCAAAAAAGAGGAAAGAAACAAAATCAACACTCTAACTCATGGACTCCAACAACTAGAAATAGAACAACAAAAGAATCCTATAGCATCTAGAAGCAAGGAAATAACAAAGATCAGGGCAGAAATAAATGAAACAGAGAACAAAAAAACCATAGATAAAATCAACAAAACAAGCTGGTTCTTTAAACAACATTAATAAAATCAATAAACCATTGGCAGATCTAACAAAAGAAAAGAAAGATCCAAATTCACAAGAATTGTAAATGAAAAGGGTGTCATCACAACAGAACCAACTGAAATAAAAAAGATACTGACAGAACATTATGAAAAACTGTACCCCAACAGATTTGAGAACTTAGAAGAGATGGACAAGTTTCTAGAATCACAAGATCTACCTAAACTATCCCACTCAGAGACAGAATACTTGAACAGACCTATAATAAAGGAAGAAATTGAACAGGTCATAAAAAAACTTCCCACAAAGAAAAGCCCTGGCCCTGATGGCTTCACTGGAGAATTCTATCAAATATTCAGAGAAGAGTTGACACCTATGCTACTCAAGCTATTCCAGAACATAGAAAAAGATGGAGTACTCCCAAACTTATTTTATGAAGCAAACATAACACTAATACCAAAACCAGGGAAAGACACCTCTAGAAAGGAAAACTACAGACCAATATCCCTCATGAACATAGATCCAAAAATCGTTAACAAAATCCTAGCGAACAGAATCCAACAACATATCAAAAAATTAATACACCTGGACCAAGTGGGATTCATACCAAGTATACAAGGGTGGTTCAACATCAGAAAATCAATTAATGTAATCCATCACATAAATAAAACAAAAGAAAAGGACCATATGATTATATCAAATCGATGCAAAAAAGGCATATGATAAAATCCAACATCCATTCCTGTTCAGAACTCTCAGCAAAATAGGGATAGAAGAGAAATTCCTCAACATAATAAAGGGTATATATGCAAAGCCAATGGCAAACATCATTATTAATGGAGAAAGACTCAAGGTGTTCCCCTTATGAACAGGAACCAGACAGGGCTGCCCCCTCTATAACCACTTCTATTTAACATTGTATTGGAAGTCCTGGCCAGGGCAATAAGTCAAGAGAGAGAAATAAAAGGCATATAAATTGGCAAAGAGGAACTAAAACTATCTCTATTTGCAGATGATATGATCCTGTACATAGGAAACCCAAGGGACTCAATAAAAAAAACTACTGGAACTAATAGAGAGGTTCAGCAAAGTGGCAGGATACAAGGTCAACACACAAAAATCAGTTGGATTTCTCTACACCAACAAAGAATCCTCTGATAAAGAAATAAGGGAAACAATACCATTTACTGTGGCTACAGAAAAGTTAAAATATCTAGGAATAAACCTCACCAGAGACACAAAAGACCTTTACAAATAGAACTATAAAACACTGCTACAAGAGACAACAAGGGCACTACGTAACTAGAAGAACCTACCTTGTTCATGGATAGGTAGACTGAATATTGTGAAAATGTCAATACTACCTAAAGCAATTTACACATATAACACAATCCTGATCCAGATTCCAACAAAATTTTTTAAGGACATGAAAAAACCAATTACTAATTTCATATGGAAAGGAAAGAGACCTCAGATAAGCAGAGCACTTCTGAAGAAGAAAAACAAAGTGGGAGGTTTCACACTCCCGGATCTTAAGAACTGCTATAGAGTCACAGTAGTCAAATCAGCATGCTGTTGGTACAATGATAGACAGATAGACCAATGGAACAGAAACAAAAGTCCAGATATAGACCCATCCATCTATGGACAACTGATCTTTGACAAAGGTCCAAAACCCATTAAATGGGGAAGAGATAGCCTCTTTAACAAATGGTGCTGGCAAAACTGGATATCCACCTGCAGAAAAATGAAACAGGACCCATACCTTACCCCATACACAAAAACGAACTCAAGCTGGATCAAAGACTTAAAATCTGAAACCCAAAACTATAAAATTCATCAAAGATAAAATAGGGGCAAGTGGGGAAGCCCTAATTTACAGCATAAATAGACTATCAAGCATGACCCAGAATGTGCAGGAAATAGAAGAGAAGCTAGATAACTTGGACCTTTTAAAAATTAAATTCTTACATGCACCAAAAGACTTTGTCAAAAGGGTAAAAAGAGAACCTACAGATTGGGGAAAATATTTGCCTATCACATATCTGATAAAAAACTTATCTCCAAAATTTATAGAAAGCTTCAACACCTTGACACCAAAAAGATAAATAACCCAATTTACAAACGGGCAAAAGACTTGAACCAACACTTCAGTAAAGAAGGTATACAGGCAGCCAAGAAACACATGAGAAATTGCTCATGATCATTAGTCGTTGTTGTTGTTGTTGTTATGTGCCGTCAAGTCAAACCCGACTCATAGCGACCCCTCCTTGGGTTTCCGAGGCAGTATCACTACGGAAGTAGGATTGCCCAACCTTCCTTCCGAGGAGTGGCTGTTGGGTTTGAACCGCCAGCCGTCTGGTTAGCAGGCAATTGTCTTAGCCACTATGCTACCAGAGCTCCCCGTTAGTCATTAGAGAGATGCAAATCAAAACAACAATGAGATATCATCTCACCCCAGCAATAATAAAGTTCAACAGGTCAGAAAATAACAAAATCTTGCGAGGTTGCAGAGAGTTTGGAACTCTTGTTCACTGCTGATGGGATCGTAAAATAGTGCAACCATTGTGGCAAATGGTATGATGTTTCCTTAAAAAACTGAAAATAGAAGTACCATTTGCCCCAGCAATTCCATTAGTAGGAATATATCCTAAAGAGATGAGAGATAGCGCACAGACAGACATATGTGCTCCTATGTTCATCACAGTACAATTCATTATAGCAAAGAGATGGAAACATCCTAAATGTCCATCAGTGGATGAGTGGATAACCAAATTATGGTACCAGCACACAATGGAGTACTATGCTACATTAAAGAACAATGAGGGATATGTGAATCATCTCACAGCATGCATGAACCTGGAGGACATTATGCTGAATGAAATAAGTCAATCACAGAAAGACAAGTACTGTATGAGCCCATTACTGTAAAAAGACAAAGAAGGGTTTGCTTGGGACACGGAACTCACTTTGTAGGTTACTGGGACAGGGCAGGGGAAGGGGTAGGGATTAATTTCAGGTTAGTTGGGGCCCACATGCTGACATGGGTAAGGAGAGGAATGTATGGAAAGAAACTGTGACCACCACGATAACATTAGGAAATGGGAGGACACTGAATTGTGCACGTAAGAGACAGACAACAGATAGACCATTATGTCCACAATACTGCATTACCATTAACACCAAACACCAGGTTATAGATAAACACCTGAGAGGATCAGACAGGGGTCAGTGAACATGAGTATGTTCTAGACCAAGGATAGATTCAGCTGAGGCTAATCTTGCACAGAAACCAGTGATACAAAATACCCACAATCCTCACAGAAACAATAGAAGACAGACACAGAGTAATCCGTCACAGACACCCAGACACTATGGGAGGGAGATCCAATAGATCTGCTGGCTCATGACTATAATACTGGGGGACAGCAGACTCAATTGGCACAACAAAATACATAAAAGCCTTGTTCTGCATCCTACATTGGTGAGTGTCGACTGGGGTCTTAAAAGCTTTCAAGCGACTATCTAAGAGGCAACTAACGGTCTCCTAGCGTCGGAAGTGAAGAAGAACGCAAAAACAAACAACAAAAAAAGGCATTTGGAAGAAATCAGCCATAAGGCATGATGGCCCTCAAGACCAGAAGAACTAGATGGTGCCCGGCTACCAATGCCAGTCACTCAAGAAAGGACCAAATCTGGAGATCCTGGATAGAGTGGGAGGAAAAATGTGGGACAAAATCCAAAAACTCATTAATGACCAGAATTACTGGTCAGAGAAAGTCTGATGAGACCCCTAATACTATGGCCCTGGATACATTCTGTGACTGGAATAAAACTCACCCCAGAGGTTGGCTCTCAGCCCAATAGTTAATAAGATGTACATGCAGACCACTTAACCCAGGATGACACACCCACATACTCTATGGTAATACATCCCGTAGAGCAGTGGACCACAGGGCACCAGAGGACCAACATTCAGGTTGAGGAAATGCAGGACAAACAGGAGTGCATAAATATGCGGGGCACATGTGGAGGGTTACTGGGTAGGAAGGGGAGGAGACTGGTTGGACATGGTAAATTGGGAGTGAAGCTAAATGTACATGTAACGATGAATGTAAAACAAGATTTTAAAATAAAAAAAAGAAAGATGACATAATTTTACGGGTTTCAAAACAGATACCGGGTTCCAAATCCTAGTGACCCCACTCGTTAACTTTATGACTTTGAACAGATCGCATATTTTCTGTTAAAAAAATTGTAATAGTAATTCACTCAGTAGCTCATTGTCTTTCAGAAACGAGATAGTATATAAAAGAGCTTGATAAATTGCTATACAATTTTTCATTAATTAGAAAAGCATGCTTTAGAAGATTAATTCAGTAACTCACACCAAGCAGTTGGTTTGGATAAAATATTTGAAAAGCAACCTAGACATCAATTTCTTTTTTATTATGTTCAGCAGTATCAAGTACTGTATATGTTTACTTTGTCCTAGAAATTAGTTTGAAATATAAATTGCTTCAGAGTGAAAGTCAGTTCTCCTTATTTATTTATTGGTATACAAACTATTCCATGAAAGTTTAGCCATTTGCTGTGAAGAACCCAATATTTGTGTTATGTCCTGAAACTGGTTTTATAGCTGAAGAAATAGGACTGATAGAAGTCTTGACACTGTAAGCCATATTAATAAGCAATGGCCATCTCACAGTAGAGCTAGAGAGGACTGCGGACATTCAGCTCAAGGCCATGGATTACCGCAGCCTCAGTGGGTCTCGCTGCAGGGTAATATTCAACAGCATTAGAGTTCATATTGTGAGGAAAGATTGTTTTATTTATTCATTTTGTCTGGTTTCCAGATTTATAGATAATTTAAGAGTAACTAGAGGTTATCATGATTTTCAGGACAAAATATATTCATGCTATTATAACAATTACATTTTTATTACGTTACATTTTTGTGGCATCTTAAATTTTGACTACATTTTGAATTTTATTTTTTTTTTAGGGAAATGCAAGCAGGAATATGAGAGCTGTCTGAGGACATTGTTTTAATGAGTAGGCTATATCACCTTATGAAGCATTTCCAGGCTCTTACATTTGATTATCTCAAGCTAGGTTTCAAAACATGTATCCTAATAGGCAAGAGCCCTGGTGGTGCACTGGTTTAGCACTCAGCTGTGAACTGAAAAATCGATGATTTAAACCTACCGCTCACTCTGAGGGAGAAAGATGTGACTGTTCCATAAATATTTAAAGCATTGAAAACCCTATGGGACAGTTCTACTCAGTTCTATAATATCATTATGAGTCATAATCAACTTGATAGCAGTGGGTTTGGGTTTGGTTATCCTAATAGACAAGCTTAGTAAAGTCGAACAGTAGAGTAGAACTTTTGACTGTAAATGTAATTCTACACTTGAACAAATCATTGCCTTTAATATGAGTGCTCTGGAGGAGAAATGCCATATATTTTAACCTACTCCCTTCTTTGTTAATGCAGCATGACAATAAATGGTTAATTTTGTACTTATTGTTACATTTCCTCTTCTCTTAGGATTCAATGTGGGCAGGAGTGCCGGTGGAAGATCAACAGTCAGGGAGATTAACCGGGATGCTTGTCATTTTCCTGGTTTTCCAGTTCTTCAGTCATTTCTTCCTAAACACACTAATGTCCCTGCCCTCTATTTTCTCCTCATGGCATTGTTTCTGCAGCAGCCAGTTAGTGAGCTGCCTGAGAACCTGCAGGTCAGTGTGCCTGTCATCAGCAGCCGATGTAAGCAGGGTGGCCAGGTAGGAATTACCTAGTAAGGTATAAGTGTCATTATTTATTCTGAAAAATCACCATAGCATACTGGGTTAATCACAGTAAAACAACTATCACTTCCATCACTTTCTCACATAATAGGGTTTCAGTTGGAATCAAAACATGAATATATCATAGAAAAATTATCCAAAAGAAGTCCTTTGTCCATATTTGGTCCTTTTCTTTTTCTTTCTTTATAGTTTCTCTATGTGATTATTTGGGAGCTCTGGTAGCATAGTGGCTAAAGCACTTGACTGCTAACCAGAAGGCTGGCGGTTCAAACCCACCAGCCACTCCTCGGAAGGAAGGTTGGGCAATCCTACTTCCGTAGTGATACTGCCTCGGAAACCCAAGGAGGGGTCACTATGAGTCGGGGCCAACTCGACGACAAACAACAACATGTGATTATTTATGTGAAAAGATTTTGGATGATATTTTAATGGTGATATAAAGAATTATTTTGATTTCATGACTTTATCTAGAACTATATTTTCATTTTCATGCAATTAAAAACAAAGGGAATGGTTTGTGTACCCCCAAATTGCATGGCTTTGGACTATAAAAACAAATCCTTAGCATAAACTGTGATTAGAAAAATGTTTTTAATTTCTTAATGATAAATAACATCCATGTTAGGAGAACAGTAAGGATTTATGTGGCTTCTAATTTGAAGACAATTGTGGGTATCTATATATAGCTTATATTGTGGCTATAAAAACTTAGGAATTTAACTTAAACTCAGCTGTACTTCCATCATACTACCAAATGCTTTTCAAATCGATTCTAATAGTTCACAGAACTTTACAAGTGAAAACACTGAGTCTAAACCTCCACATTAATCAAGATACAGATTCATGCTTAGCAGAATTTGGTTGGTTTATATAACTTTTCAAAATATACATGACACTAGAGCCATAAAATATCATTACCTAAAATGACTATGAATAAAATTCCTCAAACTGGTTTTTATTTTGCAAGGTCTTATCTATAAGTATTCTAAAATTGAATCAGAACAATCCTGAGGCTAGAAAAAGTTAGTCCAAATTGCTTTTTTAAAAGATTCTGCTTAAAATCATCAGTTGTTTTTTAATTTCATCTCTTGCCTAATTAGCATATATTTTATTTCATTTTGTTTTCCTTTAAAAAAACTAATGTCAAAAATAATGTGTAACATAGGTACCTAAAACAGGATGATACATAGAATTAAACTTTTCTTTATAAATATACATATGACTCGTAGAATATAGGAGGAAGAATGGTAGGTCTCGTTCTCTTCATATTTTCTCACTTTTAAAAGCAAACTGACTTAGTTTCCAAGAAATTTTAGTGTTGAGTTATGAGGGTTTCTACTGAGAAGAGTGAACAGTGGCTAAGCTTTAATCTCTTTCACCTCTGCAGTTTGATTTGGACTCCATTTGGACATTTATCTTTGGAGTTCCCGCCTCTAGTGGAACTGTGGTGTCTTCTATACATAACGTGTGCACAGAAGCTGCTTTTTTATTATTGGGAATGCTCCGCAGCATGCTGAATTCAGTAAGTTCACAGAGATACCAAGACCTATTGTTTTTGTTTTTTAATAGAAGAATCCTTTTATACACAGGCACTTACTGACTACATGATCTTTGGAACCTCAGCATCTCTGTTTTCTTATCTGTAATATAATGAGTGACTGTACAGTGTTTAAGACCATAACTCTTAAGCTCTGCCTGGGTTCAAACCCCACCTTTAATAATTGATACTTGCTAACCATTTGGTAAGGAGCTCTGGTGGTGGCACTAGTTAAGTACTCAGCTGCTAACTGAAAGGTCAGCAGTTTGAGCAAACAAGCTGTTCTGCAGGAGAAAGGTGTGGCAGGCTGCTTCTGTAAACATCACAGCCTTGGAAACCTTATGGGGCAGTTCTACTCTGTTCTGTAGGGTCATAGTGAGCTAGAATCCAGTCAACAGCAATGGGAGCCATTCTGTACCTCAGTTTCCTCATTTATAAAATGCTGATAACTTGATAGAATTTACCTCTTTAGAGTTGTGAGAATTAAGTTATTGCAAACACAAGAGTGCCTTGTATATAATACGTGCTTTACAAGCATTAACTTACTAATGTAGTTGTTGTTGTTGGTTGTTATGTGCCGTCGAGTCGGACCTGACTCATAGCGACCCCTCCTTGGGTTTCCGAGGCAGTACTACGGAAGTAGATTGCTCCATCTTCCTTCCAAGGAGTGGCTGGTGGGCTTGAACTGCCAGCCTTCTGGTTAGCCATCAAGTGCCTTAGGCACTAAGCTACCAAACCTCCTCTAATGTAATTAAATATGTATTACAATAAATACATGTAAAAATCAATATAAATTTAATATATATTATTACTATAATAGATTACAGTAAGTTCCTGGGTAACAAATGTTTGACTTACAGACCACTTGTACTTGCTTTTTAATGTGTAAATTTACCCTCACTTTGGAAAGATTGAACCAAACATATTTGCAAAAATTGTCATAATCACCTTCACTTGCTGCACATGCAGCTTTTAAATCATCAAAAAGCCTTCAGACCTTTCCTTGTACTAAAGTAAGCCTGACTAGGAACTGTGTGCTCTTGTTCCAACTTACCTACAAATTCAACTTAAAGACACACTTAGGAACAAATCTCATTTGGAACTGGGGACTGTATGTATTTAAACTTTTAGTGAATTACATTAAAGATGTAAAGTATTATCAGTGCAAGTTTTATTTATTTATTTTGCTGTTTGAATTGTAGCTTACATATAAAGAACTGACAGAGCAAATGATATAGTATGTATTCCTATCTGTCTTATAGGAATATTGTGAGTAATGATTTGATTTTTTAATATAATTTAGGATCACATTGTAAGAGGAGATAATACCCATTGGATTGCAGATACATGGCAAATCATCAGTCATGATGCCATCTAAGAAAAGAATACTGTGTTGAAATATATTTAAAATATTGAGGATACTTAATTTGTTGCCTCATAAACAAGTACAAAAATAAGTTAAAAGCAAAGTCATTTGCTGGACAGGTAACAAAAGATAGGCATTGTTTACATATATTCCTTTCTTGTTGAGGTTCCCTGGGTGATGCAGATGGCTTGCACTTGACTGCTAACCTAAAGGTTAGGGGTTTGAACACACCCAGTGGTGTCACAGAAGAAAAACTTGGCAGTCTGCTGCCATAAAGGTTATAGGGAAGACAACCCAATGAAGCAGTTCTGCTCTTCGACACACCAGTCAGAATTGACTGGGTGGCAGTGGGTTTGGTTTGTTTTCTTTGGCAGGTACCAGAATATAGATATTATTCAACTATATTCATTATTTATTACTTTTTAATCATCATTATTGTTGTAATTTGTAATCATTAAAAGTATTATTCTCACCATTTTACGTATGACAAACCACGACTCAGAAGAGTGAAATAACGTCCCCATGTTTTATCTTATTCTTTTATTCTCTGGTATAATGGATAAAGGGACAACTTTGATGGTAAGCAACAACTGTTGGCACCAACCATCCTCATGCTGATAATAATGAATAATAAAAGACACTGGCTCCAGTTTGCTGAGCTGTGAGTCTTCCGATTATTAGGCAAACATCTGGTCAGTTTCTAAGGGATTTGTTTTTGTCTTAACTGATTTTTAAACTGGTTTGCATGTATGTTTGTGCACACATGCTTGTTGTCATTTTTGTGATGTAAGAGTTCTGGACCATGAGTATATCCAGGTTTAGGAAAATAGCGAGTAATGTATTTTTTAAGTAATTTTCATTAGTGCTGGTTCTTCTAACATAGTGTTTCGTTTCTTCTGCCCATGACAGCCGTGGCAGTCAGAAGAGGAGGGATCCTGGCTCCGAGAGTACCCTGTGACGCTGATGCAGTTCTTTAGATACTTGTATCACAACGTTCCAGACCTCGCCTCCATGTGGATGAGCCCTGATTTCCTGTGTGCATTAGCAGCCACAGTCTTCCCCTTCAATATTCGCCCTTACTCAGAGATGGTAGGAAAGGGGGAGGAAAATATGTCAAAACTGGAATTAGTCTGTTCCAATGGTTAGCAGACATTTTTGTCTTTTCCATCTTTTAAGCTTCTGACCAAGTTTCAGACTTTCATAACTTTATACACCACCTCTTATGTCACTGTCTGGTGTCTCTAGTTCCCCACACTTTTCCTTCTCCTTTCCCCTGAAGTAACAGTGAACTCTCTTTCCTCTTTTCATATGCCATATTCTTTTAAGTCCTTTGTCAATAATTTTCCCTCTCCAAGTGGTTGTTGATCCATTTCTCATTGTATGTGGTAACAACTATGTGGTTGCAAAATGTTCTTTTCAGGTAACAGTACTCTAATCAGGCCAAATTTATTTCTAGTTTATTTATCTCTAGAATTAGGCATGCGCTGGATTTAATCTTTGCAAGTGATTTGCAGGGTTGATAGTCTTTATAAAAAAATAAAGTATATGTTTGTCCTTTCTTCTGTTCAGTTTTTACTTTTCTTAATTTTGTTTAGCTTTTTTTTTTCTTATTTTATAAGAATAATACAATAGAACATTATTAGACTATAATCATATATTGTACCTGTTCTTCTTTTGTCTTTCAAACCAGGCAACAAAGACAATTACTCCTCCATAGTATTTCAGAATTTCTTGGCATTTCTTCTTATTTCTACCACTTCTTATAGGGGCCTGGAATAAAATTTCCTTCATACTAATTTTTCTTCATGTATAAAGGTGAAATACTCGTTCTAAAATAGAGATGATTTTTTTGGAGAAGGAGAAGTATAGCACATGAGAGTAATACCCCAGCTTAATTATAACTTTAAAATTTACCTTCCCCCTGCCTTTTTTGATAGAAGCTGACCTTTAATAATGTTTCTTCCTTAGTTCCTTGTCAGTGTCTTATAATCTGTCTTCTAGTTTTTCTGTGTCACTTGGCTCATAGTTGGCACTGATTTTATTATTACTTTCTTTTGTTTATTTATTAACCTGAAAAAATTGATCAGCCCTTATGTACTATCATCACGTCAGATCTTTTACATATTTTGACATATCTAACCTCTCAGTAGGCGAATTTCAGATATGCTAACATAAGTAAATTATCTTCATTCATTTTAAGTGCAGTTATCCAACATAAAAATATAACTCATCATAAAGCAAATATATGGTTAGTGGTTGGTCAGTAGTTTATGTTCGAAAGACTATCTGTTGAACAGCCATAACATATGGTACCAGATGACTACCTTGAATCAAGAGTCAAATAAAGCAGAGTGAAATAATATGTTGAGTGCTTCATAGGTGGTGAATGCATAAGTTAAATACTGTTGTTGCTACTACAGTTTTATTTTAAAGAAAGATTATAATAAAAATATCAAATAGATAATGTGATTAGCATATTTTTCAACTTGATTTTGCTAGGTAACTGATCTTGATGATGAAGTTGGATCTCCAGCTGAAGAATTTAAAGCCTTTGCGGCAGACACAGGAATGAACAGGAGCCAATCAGAGTACTGCAATGTGGGCACCAAGACATATCTGACCAACCACCCAGCTAAAAAGTTTGTTTTTGACTTCATGCGGGTCTTAATAATAGACAACCTCTGTCTTACCCCAGCCAGCAAGCAAACACCACTAATTGATCTCTTGTTAGAGGTAAACTCAAAGAAATACATTTATATCTCTGCATTGTTTTTTACAATTAAAACACAAGTAACCAAATAAGTTCTATGCCAAATGCCTTATGATTTTAAATTCTGAGTTGTATAAGCACATCATAAAATGGACTATGGAAAATTTTTACCCCAGATGTGCTGTAGGCTTTATAAATTTGATCTGTTTCCTTTCGTTCCCTCAAGCTTGTCCCTAATTCAGTGCTTTATCCCTCTTTCCCTAGATCAAGCATCACCAAACATTGTTCTGTAAAGGGCCAGATAATAAATATTTTAGGCTTTGTGAGTCATACAGTCTCTGTCACAACTGTTCAGCTCTGCCATTGTAGCTAGAATGCAGCCTTACATAGTACAAAATGAATTAGCATGGCTATGTTCCAATAAAACTTTATCTGCAAAAACAGGTAGCAGGCTGGATTTGGTCTATGAGCCATAGTCAGTCAACCCCTTCCCTAAACATTTACACTGGCATGGTCTTCATATCATTTTAATTCCCTACTTCAGTCTCCTTTACATATCATAGCCAGGTACCAACTGCAGTTTATTACTCTTATACCCTGCAAATTAACACATGGAGTTTTGCAGATAGTAGGTAAAATCCCAGAAATAAAAGAACCCAATTTTCCCTTACAAACTTTGATTTTAATTTTTCAGAATCAAAAGTTATTCTTTGCCTTTTAACACATATATGTGTAGGATACAACTTTAAACATTAAGATATTTATGAAACATTCTTTAAAAAAATTTAAAGAATTTTAAGAATATATTACAATATATCTTAATTGGGAGCTCTGGTAGCGTAGTACCTAAGCACTTAACTGCTAACCAGAAGGCTGGCGGTTCAAACCCAACAGCCACTCCTTGGATGGAAGGTTGGGTGATCTATTTCCATAGTGATATTGCCTCGGAAACCCAAGGAGGGGTCGCTATGAGTCTGTTCTGACTCGACAGCACATAACAACAAAAACAAGATGTTCAGTATGCACTTAGTCAATTTCTCCCAAGGCCGCACACTCCTAGGTTGCCTGACCATTCTCCTGATAAGCTATATGAATCAGCTGATGCATCAGAGAATAAGCATAACTTAAAGACTTAAATTGCTTCAGTACTGCCTCTAGAAATTGGCCATCCCTGAAAATCATAGCGATCTCAAGAGGAAATGAAAGATTACAGAGAGGAAATTTAAATATATACTTAGTTGCCTATGGATTCATGTTCTTTTGACCAATTCATGTAAACAAGTATCAAGCAGTTATGTGCCAGGGCCTCTGAAAATACCACCTTCTACGAGAGAGTCAGGCTGTGTTGAAGACCGGGCAAGGATCTCTACTTTTCTATCTGAGGGTCTTCAGCCTTTTCTCAGCAGTTCTACTAGACCACAGCTTTCTCTGCTCCCTCTAGTGGCTAATCAGTTAACTTTTTCATTGCAGCCTTAGAACCACCACAGATTTATCTTATTCATGTAAACATACCTGTCTCACTTTGATCACTTCAAAGAAATTACTAATGTACTTTAGTTAGTTACCAGTGATGCTAAGCATTTTAACCATGACCAAAGTACTTGATGCTGGCACAAAAATAATCAGTTCCATCACTAATCTATGTGGAAAATAAGAGATGAATGTCTGTATCCAATGTTGGCATTTTCAGATTTTTAGCAATTTTAAGAGCTAATTAACCATGGCTGATTGATAGTTACCTTTTTATTTTGGTCTTCTGTATTATTTGATAGAGAGAATTTTATGTATAACATGTATTAACCTTAAGATAATGTTCTGATTTTCAAGGGCATTAATTTGCCAGGGCAGTGGAATTATGCCTGATTGTACTTGGGAGTTGGGAGTGGAAGACTTATACATCAGGGAGAAGCAGGAAGTGTCAGGATTATAGCTCTCAGATAGATTATAAATGCTTTAAAGCTAGACACCAAGTTTCTTGTATCTTTTATCTCTCATATCATTTAGCATAGTGTTTTAGTGTGTTCTGAAGGTATTTTTAAATCATTTAGCTGGTAACTACCTCTCTGGTAAAATTATATATATAATTAAGAAGCCTTTATTCTTGAAGAGATTCAAGAAGAGAAAGATCCTCGATAATTCCCATTTACCTGCGTGAAGGAAAGGGCGTAAACCAGCTGATACTCACTTTGATGAACCTGAACCAGGCTTCCATCAGTCTTACGATTATTAGAATTTAATGATGAGAGTATCTACACATTTAATTATGTGCACAAAAGAAGATGTGAGATTATCTTCATTGTCGTCGTTAGGTGTCTTCGAGTCACTTCTGACTCATAGCGACCCTCTGTACCACATGGTGAAACACTGCCCGGTCCTGCACCACCCTCACAGTCCTTGCTGTGCTTGAGCCCATTGTTGCAGCCACTGTGTCAGTCCATCTCATTGAAGGGCTTCACCTTATATTGACCCCCTACTTTATGAAGCATTCAGAAGTGGGTGGCCCGTGCTTCTTCCCAGTCTGTCTCACTCTGGAAGCACTGCTGAAACCTGTCCATCATGGGTCTGCTGGTATTTGAAATACCAGCGGCATATCCTCCAGTCTCACAGTAACACACAAGACACCAGATATAACAAACTGACAGACAACTGGTGGATTATCTTTATTAGTAGTGTATAAAAAGAAAAGACTCCTTCATATAGACTGGGTTGAGTGTGATATCAAGGCCAAATGCAAGCAAGGCAGGTGGTGTAACAGAAAGAGCTTGGGTTTTAGAGGGAGAAATTCTGACTTCACTGAGCTAAATTCACTCCCTGGAGCAGGGGATGATATCTTTTACCACCCCTGTAAGGTTGTTGTGAGGGATAAATATATAAGTCACCCAGCAGAAACTATTTTGAGGAATGAAATAATGCACTGGTTATAACAGTGACCTTGACCAAGTACAGTTCTCTTCACTCCTTACTTTTTAGCCATCTGTAAAATGATGTAAAATAGTACCTGTCTCTAAGTGTTATTTTGAAGATTAAATAAAGTGATGCATATAAGATTCATGACAACAGTGCCTGACATGTAAGACATTCTCTAAAAATGGATTAAGTGGCCTGTGTTTGCTTATTTAAAGGTAGCTGGTGATTTCTCCCAGCTCCCATTCCTTACTGCCCTCTTCTCTCCCCACCAGCCTTCCTGTTGTTGTTGGGTGCTGTTGAGTGGGCGCCAATTCATAGTAACCCTATGTACAACAGAATGAAACACTGCCTGGTTGGGTGCCATCCTCAGAATCCTCGCTATACCTCAGTCCATGATTGCAGTCACTGTGTCAGTCCACCTTGTTGAGGGTCTTCCCCTTTTGCACTGACCCACCACTTTATCAAGCATGATATCCTTTTCCAGGGAATGATCCCTTCTGACAATGTGACCAAACTAGGTCAGATGAAGTCTAGCCATTCTCACTTCCAAGGAGCATTCCGGCTGCACTTCTTCCAAACAGACCTATTAGTTTTCCTGGTAGTCCGTGGTACTTTCAGTATTCTTTGCCAGCACCACAACAGCATGAACTCTTCTTCCATCTTCTTTACTCTTTTTCAGCTCTCACAGGGATGTGAGTTGATTGAGAATACCGTGGCTTGGGTTAGGCACACCTTAGTCTTCAGAGAGACATCTTTGCTCTTCAGCACTTTAAAGAGGCTTTTGCAGCAGCTCTGCCCAGTGCAATACATTGTCTGATGTCTTGACTGCCGCTTCCATTGGTGTTGATTGTGCATCCAGGTCGTATGGAATCATTGTCAACTTCAGTCTTTTCTCCATTTATCATGATGCTGCTTTTTGATCCAGTTTTGAGGATTTTTGTTTTCTTTATGTTGAGGTGCAATCCATACTGGAGACTGTACTCTTTGATCTTCATCAGTAAGTGCTTCAAGTCATCTTCACTTTCAGCAAGCAAGATTGTGTTATCTGGATATTGCAGGTTGTTAACAAGTCTTCCTCCAATCCAGATGATGCATTCTTCTTCATGTAGTCCAGCTTCTTGGATTATTTGTTTAGCATACAGATTGGATAATTATGGTGAAAAGATGCAACCTTGACACACACTCTTCCTGATTTTCAACCATATAGTATCTCATTGTTCTGTTCAAATGACAGCCTCCTGGTCTAGGTACAGGCTTTTCATTAGCACAATTAATGTTCTGAAATTCCTTTTCTTCTCAATGATATCCATAATTTGTTATGATCCACACAAATACTTTTGCGTAGTCAATAAAACACAAACATCTTTCTATTCTTTGCTTTCAGCCAAGATCCATCTGACATCACCAGAGATAGCCTTCATTTCACATTCTCTTCTGAATCCAGCTTGTATTTCTGAAAGTTTTCTACCAATATACTGCTGCAAGCATTTTTGAATCATCTTCAGAAAAATTTTACTTGTGTGTGATATTAATGATATTGTTTGATAATTTCCACATTCTGTTGGATCACATTTCTTTGGAATGGGGACAAATGTGGATCTCTTCCAATTAGTTGGCCAGGAAGCTGTCTTCCAAGTTTCTTGGCATAGACAAGTAAGTGCCTCCAGTGTGGTATCCATTTGTTGAAACATCTCAGTGGGTGTTCTGTCAATTCCTGGAGCCTTGATTTTCACTAGTTTCTTCAGTGCAGGTTTGACTTCTTCCTTCAGTACCACTGTTTTTGCTTATATGTCATCCCCTGAAATAGATAGATGAACACAGACCAATTCTTTTTGGTACAGTGACTTTCTGTATTCCTTCCCCCTTCTTTTTACGTTTCCTACACCATTCAATATTTTGCCCATAGAATCTTTCAATATTGCAACTCGAGGTTTGAATTTTTTCTTCAGTTCTTTCAGTTTGAGAAATGCCGAGTATGTTCTACCCTTCTGGTTTTCTAACTCCAGGTCTTTGCATATCTCATTCTAATAATTGACTTTTGTCTTCTTGAACTACCCTTTGAAATCTTGTGTTCCACTATTTTACCTTGTCATCTTTTCCATTTACGTTAGCAACTCTCCATTCAAGAGCAAATTTCAGAGTCTCTTCTAATATCCATTTTGGTCTTTTCTTCCTTGCCTGTCTTTTAATGATCTTTTTACTTTCTTAATATATGATGTTCTTGATATCATCCCACAATTCGTCTAGTTTTTAGTCATTGATGTTCAGTGCATCAGATCTGTTTTGATGGTTATCTGATGGTCTCTGAATTCAGGAGGGATATAAGCAAGGTCGTATTTTGTCTTGTGTGGACTTGTTTTAATTGTCTTCAGCTTCAACCTGAACTTATATTTGAGCAGTTGATGATCTGTTCCACAGTTAGCTCCTGGCCTTGTTTTGGCTGAAGATACTGATCTTCTCCATCACTTCTTTCCACAGATATAGTCAGGCTGATTTCTGTATAGTCCATCTGATGAGGTCCACGTGTATAGCCATCATTTCTGTTGAAAAAAGGTATTTGCAATGAATAAGGTATTGGTCTTGCAAAATTCTATCATGTGATCTCTGGTGTTATTTCTATCATCAAGGCCATAGTTTCCTACTACCAGTGGTTCTTTTTTGTTTCCAATTTTTGCAGTCCAGTCACCAGTGATAATAACACATCTTGATTGTATGTTTGGTTAATTTCTGCAGGAGGTGGTAAAAATTTTTAGTTTCTTCGTCTTTGTCTTTAGTGGTTGATGGGTCAATTTGAGTAGTGGTTGTATTAACTAGTCTTCCTTATAGGCGAGTGCATATTATCCTATCACTGACAGCATTGTACTTCAGGATAAATACTGAAACGTTCTTTGTGATGATAAGTGAGATGCCATTCCTCTTCAGTATGTGATTCCCAGCATAGTAGATCGTATGGTTGTCTCATTCAAAATGGCCAAAACCAGTCCATTTCAGCTTACTAATGCCTGGGGTACCAATCTTTGTGGGTTCCATTTAATTTTTGACAACTTAAAATTTTCCTACATTCATGCTTCATTCATTCTTCATTCTGATTATTAATGGCTGGTTCAAGCCCTTTCCTCCCATTTTCATGACCCATCAGCATGGAGGTTTGAAAATTTACTCCATCCACATTATTAAAGTCAACTCTACAATGAGGAAGCAGCTCTTCCCCAGGTGTATTTTGAATGCCTTCTGATCTGAGGGGCTCTTCTTCTGGCACTATATTCGACAATGTTTCGGGGCTATTATAAAGTTTCCCAGAAATACATTAGACAGTATTTCACTGCTATTCATAAGGTTTCACTGGCCAATTCTTTGAGAAGTAAATGGCCCCTTCTTCTGAGTCTATCTTAGTCTGGAAGCACCACTGAAACCTGTCCACCATTGGTAACTTTGCTATTGTTGTTGTTATGTGCCATCAAGTCGTCTCCAACTCATAGCAACCCCTCCTTGGGTTTCCGAGGCAGTATCACTACGGAAGTAAATTCCCCAGTCTTCCTTCCAAGGAGTGGCTGGTGGGTTTGAACCACCAACCTTCTGGTTAGCAGTCAAGTGCTTTAGGCACTATACCACCAGAGCTCCCCTGCTAGTATTTGAAATACCAGTAATAGTAGCATAGTGCCTAAGGCACTTGATAGCTAACCAGAAGGCTGGAGGTTCAAACCCACCAGTCACTCCTCGGAAGGAAGGTTGGGAAATCTACTTCCGTAACGATACCACCTCAGAAACCCAAGGAGGGGTTGCTATGAGTTGGGTCCAACTTGATGGCACATAATAACATCAACAGTAGCCTCCAGCCTCACAGCAACTTGCAAGCCACCACAGTACAACAAACTGACACACAAGTGGTGGGCCAGGCTTCCTATGAAGGGCTAAATGAATTTGCTGCCCATAACAGCCAGAGTAGCAGTAGAAAGAAAGTACATGAGAGCATATTACCTAGAAGTAAAAGTGATTAAATTAAAGGGACTAAGTTGGAGTACTTGCTTTTCTGATACCATAAGCAACTTTCTGTGGTCTTAGGCCTTTCCTGTATTCTGTTTCAACTGTCTTCTAAAAGTCACACACACACACCCATTGTCATACATCAGAGTGAAACTCACCCTCAGTGACTGAAGGAAAACAAGTAGGCAAAACACTCACAAAAGAAAAATAACTCTGGGAGGAGAAATTAGTCAAGGGGAAGATAGCAGTCATAATAAAGCAGCTCAAAATCTACTTCTTTAAAGAATTTCGACCTTTTACAGAAACAGAGTAGAATACAGAGAGAGGTCCTTCCACGTAGAGCTCAGTGCTCTCACCCGTGGGCAGCAGACATCCGAGTGCTGTCTAGCCTGTGTGTGACATGAAGATTCTGTGTGATGTCCCTGGGCCTTTAGCAGGAGACTAGGTCATGGAAGCCTGGAGATACTGACTGGCTTCATTGTTGTTACCAGAAAAACTGATCTGAGAGCCAGAGGCCAGAGCATCATTTTGCACTGACCGCATCCTAATTGACTGTGGGCCAATCAGAGTTATCTGAAAGATTGATAAAGAGATTGTGTGCTGAGTACTACCAAGATCTCTTGTATGTGTAATTGCCAACTTCAATATGGAGGTTTTAGTAGGGCAGGAAGAGTATAATATAGCAGGAAAGGTTGTGGACTTTGACATCAAAGAAACAGGTTTGAATCCTAGTTGTGACTTAACCAATTGACTTAACCTCTCTAAGCCTCGATTATCTATAAAATGGGAATAATAGTATCTACTTCACAAGGATATTTTTAGGATTAACTAAGATGTATATAAAACCTACCACATAATAGTACTTCAATGAACTGTTTTTTAAAAAATGCTTCAGAGATAACTACTCATGTATGCATTTGTAAAATCTTAAGTGCTTTGAAAGTTAGAGTACTTTAAATCTAAGCAGGAACATATGAACTAACCAGGTAGGGCCAACAGCAATGTAGATTCTCAGTCTTGATTACTCGTGTAGCACCCTCCAAACCAAACCCACTGCCATCAAGTTGATTCTGATCCATAATGACCCCACAGAGAACAGCACTACAGGGTTTTCAAGGCTTTAAATCTTCACAAAAGCAGATCACCTCAACTTTTTCCCATGGAGAAGCTGGTAGGTTCTAACTGTTGACCTTTTGATTAGCAGCCAAATGTACTAGCATCTTCAGTGAGGTGAATTAGAGAATTGCCCATTGATAACTGAATCTGTCGAAAATTCCTCTGGACAAGAAATAATTTTTTTTTTAATTAAATAAAAATATCATTTACTGAGTAAATGCCTTCTCTTTTTTTTGTAGTCATGTGTTACTCTGTTTAATAGGCTTCCAACTCTTTGTCTATTGAAGACTTGATAGACCGTACACATTATTACTTAACCCATTACACACCTTGAGAGTAATATAATAATGAAGGAATATCGTTGACTTCAGAAGAGAACCTTAGTCTTTAGTAAATTCTGTTGATCACTCAAGTTATTTGATAAAATGGTCTCTGATCTCATTATAATGAATCCTCATAGTTCTGTCCCTTAAAAGTTCTTACTTTTTCTTCAGTTTTTAGGGATGGTAATCCTGATATCATGAAGAATAAACAGACCTTGAACACAGTTCTCCTGTTGAGCATTGTATTAATCTCTTTCATCTAAAGAGATTAATAATAATCTATGCAGATTAAAAACAACGTGAAGCATCCTTCACTTTTGAAGGATGCTTTTCACACTTTTCACTTCACTTTCAGGTTTACTTTGATGCCAAACCAGGGCTAGGCACTGGTATTCCTTTACCTGTTAGTTGACTCATATTACCATTTAAAACAAATATGTCATGATGCAAAAGGAAAACATTCTTTACAACTTTGGTTTAGCTGTTGAGTTTTGAATCCTTAGATTAACATAAGTAGGACTGGTGACTTAAAGCATATGGCTCCTAACCAAAAAGATGAGCAGTTCAAACACACCAGCTGCTCCACAGAAGAAAGATGAAGCAGTCTGCTTCTGTAAAGATTTACAGCCATGGAAACCTTGTGGGACAGTTCTATTCTGCCCTATAGGGTCATTATGAGTCAAAATCGATTCAGTGGCAGGTTATGTTTAATTTCAATAGAGAACTCAATTTTAATGGCCTTTGGAACCCTTATCAGTACCACTTTGGACATCATAATAATAAAAAGAAATAACTTAAAAATGGAGCAGATTTTCATTGTAAATGCATAAAACAGAACAGTGTTTCTTGAGCCCACTTTTGCAACATGGCTATAAATAGTCCTGGACACTTTCCATGCAAGGATAAGTAGATTCTTCAATTTCACTTGCAAAGAACCAACACTATGCCTGTATCTCAATCATACAGATCACTTTTAAGAAATAACTTTATGTCAGTTTGTTGAATAATAAGAGATCTGCTTTTATCAAAAGCCTGGCTAAAACTATTGGCATTTCACAAGCATGACAGAAGAGCCTTCCTGCCTTTCATCTCTCTGTGCCCCATGATTTGCCAGCTATCGAGTTACGTACTTGAAAGTTATGCACCTAGATTATATTACTCTAATTGCCTGTAGAAATGCTGGCAGAAGACTGTAGTTTAACTTTGTGCCCTAAGCTTTTATTCCAGATCATTTTAAAAATCATCTTTGTGCTTTGTAAAACTTTTATCAAAGACACCACTTACAGGGTTGTTCACTGTTCTCTTTATAAAAACCCACAGAGACAATTCCTGTCAGAACAGTTTTAGAAAACAGACATCCCTCTTGACCATCTAGAATGTTTCCTTTCAGAGATAATAAAAATTTTATAATCCATATTCCTTATTTTTCTTCTTCTCCTTCCTTCTTGGCAACTAGCAAGCTCAGTGCTAACTTGTGTGTTGAATTAGTTTTTTGTTACCAATATTTCCCCACCCCCCCCTTGACTTACCCACTTATTAGAATCTTAAGCTTTTACGTTTAATGGCTTTCTGATTTATTTTATCTGTCTTATTATAAACCACTAGATCTTTCTTGGAAGTAAGTGAGGTATAATAATAGATTATCAAATATTTATTAAATACTTACAATGTTTAGAATACTATTTTGGGAGGAAGGAAAGTGATATTTCATCTTAAATTTAAAAAAATTTTATGGTCAGAAAAATAAGAGAAATGTTATATGCATATACATTATACCACTCTTGGTGTCGTATTTGATTATTTGCCAGTAAGCTTTTTTTTTTTTTTTATCTTTTGGATACATTTGGTAACTGGTTTAGTCCTTTGTTTAGTTGGTTCTGTTACTAATTCTGAATTTTACTGATCAGGCTTCCCCTGAAAGATCTACAAGAACTCAGCAAAAAGAATTCCAGACTTACATTTTGGATAGTGTGATGGACCATTTGCTTGCGGCTGATGTATTACTGGGTAATTCTGTGTTTTAATTCTTATTTTTTAAAAGTACCTGTAATCACTCTTCTTCCCTATCTAAACCCATCATCTACTTTCTGATATCATTTCTTTCTGTCTCTTTCTGTGCATTTTCCCATCTTACTCGTATATTCTCTGTATAAAAAAAGACCCATCCAGCTCTTTCCTTTGAATGTAAGATAAAAGATTCAGCAGCTGGAAGTACTTATGGTGTACACATGTTGTTGTTGTTGTTGTTATGTGCCATCGAGTTGGACCCAACTCATAGCGACCCCTCCTTGGGTTTCCGAGGCAGTATCACTACGGAAGTAGATTGCCTCATCTTCCTTCCGAGGAGTGACTGGTGGACATATCTGTGTATTAATGGGTGGAAAGAGGAAGACAAGAAAAGAGAAACATTTAAAAACTATGTTATATAAATAGATTGTCTTTTTATCAATATCTAATACATTTCAAATTAGTTTTTGGTATCCTTTTGTGTCTAGCTTTTTACACTCAACATTATATTTGTAAGATTTGTTCATGGTACATGCAGGAGTCCATGTATTTTCATCATTGTATATCGTTCTATCATATGAGTATATAAATTTATCATTTTGCTGTCGATGGACATTTGATAGTTTCCAGCATGAGAGTATTATAAATAAAAATGTTATGAATGTTCTTTTTCACATGAAGCATATATATATATATATATATATTATTTATACATTTTTGTTGAGTCTGTACCTGGGAGTAGAATTGTTGGGTCATAGGTAAGTACTTAGTATGCTTAGGGACAGCTTCTAGGACATGGAATCAAATCCCATTAAAATAATCTTTTTCTTTTGTGTCTGTAAACACACAAATATTGATACATTTACGTTGGCCCCAACATTTATGTTAAGACAAAGATGGAATTTAAAGGAGAAAGAAAAGTGATGGGTTAGTATATTTGCTGAGTTCCTGGTGAAAATACCACTCATGGAACCTCTGTGCTATACAACTATCATTTTTTTCTGAAGTAAGTTTGCTGGGAAACTTTAGTATTGTCTTAGCATGCAGTTATGAGCCCTCAAAGCAGGATGTTAGGTCAAACAATGATAGTTTTTTATCAGTTGAGATCAGTCTTATTATATGAAGACCCATATGAAAAGTTTTGCTTAATGGGGTGGTTTAAAGTTTGGTGGAAATAATAATAATAATCACGTTCAGTTTGAGGCTCCTGAATTTGTTTCTGAGAGGGACTTCTAGGGGGCGTTCTCATGAGGTGGAAGGGGTTGCAGTACGTGCATAGCAGCACATGGAAGACAGGAGGGTGGCTTTTAGAGGTAGTGCTAATAAATGCTGTTGAGAGGGCTGAAGGGACCCTTGCAATGTAACCCACGGATTATACTTTCTTTTGGCAATTTTTCTGAAGTTCTTCTGCTTACATTACTCCCTTGCTATTAAGGGTATACTCAAAAGTTGTTTTAATTTGATGGCTTGTTTTGACCTTTATTATATACACACATTCAAATTACAGCTAATAAACTGACTTAATTTTTCCATCAAACAGAAATCATCTGTCACTAAGAGTTTAAGTAGAAGAACTATTTGCTTATTATAGACTGTCTTAAGGCAATGAGTGGCTATACAGTTAGTCTCAATCTATAACATGCTTTCTTCCTGCAGAAATTATTTCTTCCAGTGTGTACCATGATTTCTGGCCATGAACATCATTTTCTTAAAGCATTTCATAAGAACTAGTTGTCATATTTCTTAATGTAATAGATGTACTCATTTGTCCTTAGCCTGATTTGTTTGAGTATCACATTTTGTGCTAGCAGACATCAGTTTTCTTAGACCTTTTTTTCCTACTGGAATTTAGGAGAAGATGCATCTCTGCCTATTACCAGTGGAGGAAGCTACCAGGTATTGGTGAACAATGTGTTTTATTTCACACAACGTGTGGTGGACAAGCTTTGGCAAGGCATGTTCAACAAAGAATCTAAACTCCTAATAGATTTTATAATTCAACTAATTGCACAGGTAATTCATTGTCAGTTGTAGAATACATGTTTTCCCTATGAAAAACTTCCCTATCGTGTCAAAATTGTTGGAAATAAGTGTAACTAATGAATGCTAACATTCAGTATAAAGCTGAGCTTATTAAAAGTGAACTAAAAAATAAAGACTTTAAACCTCCTCAACCCTTATCAGTAGCCTGGTGCCAGTGTGCCCCTTGTAAACTTGCTTAATTCTCTCAAGCTCTGGTCATCTCTTACTGTTGGTATTGCTGTTTATTACCCAGATAGCTAGATTTCCTTCTTCTGGGTTTAATACCTTGAGTTACTACCCATTTGATAGATTTTTGCAGTATAATACATCAGTGTGTAAAGGCTTAAAGAGTACAATAGATAGTGAAGGACTATTCTGTTTTTGTAAATTTAAAGTATATAAAGTCCATTCTTGTCCTTGTTCCTTTGAAAATGTCACTTAAGTGTGTGCTTTGGGTACCTTTGATTTAGGAGTATTGGTCTGATTTAGCACAAGTTTTTAATCTTAATTCAGCTCATAATATAGAAAATAGAAAACACTGTTATCATGTTTTATTAGCATATGGTCTATAGAGTTTTCTCATCTAAGAAATTTTTATGAGATAAATTTGTATTTAAATCAAAAAGAGAAATTAATAAGTGAGAAGATGAAGCTAAAATGTCAAAAAAAATTTTTTTTCATTTAACATTTTAGGTAATTTTCTTTTTTCAATGATTTTGAACAGAAAGCATTCACCCTAACAAAGTTCCTTTGATCGGAGACTCTGCCCAGATGGTACTTTATCTTCTCTGTAGGCTGCTGCAAAAACGGCAAGGAGGCCACATGTTCTGACCTCCTCTAATCCCACAAGAGGAAGGCAGAATCACCATCAATAGTGCAAGGCCTATTACTGCAAGGCCAGACATGCTGCCTCCCTCCAGCCCTTTCACCAACCGTTCCTCCCAAAGCACCCACCAATTATCTGGGTTCGATAATTCGCTGCAGTGGCCACACAGAACTCATGGATTACGGGGTTTATTAGGGAAGCACCAGGCTACAACTCAAGTTCAGGAAGAACGCTCAGTCTCTCTCCCAGCCCACCGCCTCTCAACCAAGTCTCTCAGAGTCTCTCCCCCAGCAGTGCATGTCTCTCGGTGTCTTACTCTGCAACGCGTGTCTCTTGAGTCTCTTTCCCAGCAGCACGTGTCTCTTTCAGCAGCACGTCTTCCTCCACCAGCAATCAGAGAGTTCTGCCTCTAGGAGGCCTCCTTTTGAGCCTGGC
The DNA here is from genome assembly GCF_000298275.1 of Orycteropus afer afer. Lineage (NCBI taxonomy): Eukaryota > Metazoa > Chordata > Mammalia > Tubulidentata > Orycteropodidae > Orycteropus > Orycteropus afer. The sequence continues at coordinate 4,362,702 of NW_006921814.1, forward strand.
AGGGTGGTCAAACTAGCCAATCATAGCATCAGAACTCTAAGCACCTGAGAGAGAGTGGACACCTCCCAGAACATTGTATTGTGCCACTCACAACAGAAATACTCCAGGTGGACACCGTCAGCAATCAGGAGCTCCTCAGTTGCTCATAGCAAATCCCACCTTGGAGTTTACAAAGACTTATGGGTAGAAAAGCCACACTAAGTAATTTACTACACTGCAGCTGCTCTACCGCAGCAGAGTTACTGGGCTCTCCTCACTGGTCCAACTTAACACCCTCCATATATGTTTATGTGGTGTTCATCTCATTTATTTTTATTTATGTATCTCATGAGTTCTGAGTTTATTAATAGCAAGAGCTTCATATTTTTAAACTTAGTATGGCATATGGGATGTAATAAACCTAACAAAAGTTCATGATTGAATGATAAGCAGATATTTCTTTTCCATGCGTTTTACTAAGTCAAGTATCTTTTACATTTTTAGTCAAAACGAAGATCCCAGGGATTATCACTGGATGCAGTTTATCACTGCCTGAACAGGACCATCCTCTATCAGTTCTCACGTGCACACAAAACTGTTCCTCAGCAAGTAGCTCTCCTTGATTCACTCAGGGTCCTCACTGTAAACAGGAACTTGATCCTGGGACCTGGGAACCATGACCAGGAGTTCATTAGTTGTCTGGCTCACTGTTTGATTAATCTGCATGTTGGAAGGTAAATCCTTTAGGTTCACTTTGCTATGTTGAATTTGTCTTTGATATTACTTCTTTGTTCAGCTTTTCTGGTAGTAATGTTTCTTTTTTCTATTTTATCTAAAATTTCATATGAAAGGTGAAAGGCAAGTGTTGGCATTTTTCTAAAGGAACAATTCATATTTTTTTCTTTAATTTTCTACCTTGTTTACTTTTCAACAGTGACCATATATGTCTCTTAAATACTTTTTAAAAAGAAATTTGCTGTGAAAGCAAATAAAATATGTTGTTGGAGGCTGACAAAATACTTGTATGGTAAATGGTATTTTTCTGCTGATTACTTTGCTAGATAGTTCTTTAGTGTCTCCTGGAGGGGAGGCACTGAAATAGGGGCTGGGATGAAATCTGAAAGCCTTCTGGGGGCATGCAGTCTAGAAGGGAAGACAGATAGATAAACACAAAACCAGTCAGGTGTGTTGAGTGCTATACTAGATAGAAGAAACACTGTGCTGGAGCACATAACTCAGGGCCCTAGTTAGGAAGAGATACCCCTTTAATTGAACCTGTGACCTAATAGCAGAGGAGGTTAATCCTGCAAAGGGGATGGGAAAAGGAGCTATTGGAAGAAAGAGCAGTGTATGTGATTGCCCAGAGGAGAGAAAGAATGTGACACATTTGGAAAACTGCAATTACTTCACTGCTACTACAGCAAAGAGATGTGAGGTATAAAACTGGAGAGGGGGCCTGTATTTTAGTTATCCAGTGCTGCTATACAGAAATACCACAGGTGGATGGCATCAATAAACAGGAATTCATTTTCTTACAGCTTAGGAGCCTAGAAGTCCAAATTGAGGGTGCTGGCTCTAAGGGAAGTGTTTCTTTCTCTCTCGGGTCCAGCGGAAGGTCCTTGTCTCTCATAGCTTCTGCTCCTGGGCAATCTTCATGTGGCTTGGCATCTCTCTTCCTTCAATTCTGCTTCTCCTCTGGCTTGTTTAATCTCTTTCATATCTCAAAAGAGATTGACTGAAGACACACCTACACTAACACAGCCTAATTAACATAACAAAGGCAACCCATTCCCAAATGGATTTATAACCACAGGCATGTTGTTGTTGTTATGTACCCACGAGTCGGACTGACTCATAGTGACCCCTCCTTGGGTTTCCGAGGCAGTATCACTACGGAAGTAGATTGCCCCATCTTCCTTCCAAGGAGTGGCTGGTGGGTTTGAACTGCCAGCCTTCTGGTTAGCAGTCAAGTGCCTTAGGCACTAATAGAGGTTAGGAATTACAGCGTGTATTTTGGGGGGACACAATTCAGTTGATAACATATGAGGAGAATATTTTTAGTTAAACTAACTTTTTGGATTTGTTTGGTAAAAATGTTAATAATCAAAAATTAAGATGCTCATCTTGATGTTATGTTATTGCTGTAAGTTGCTATTGAGTCATCTCCGACTCGTGGCACCTCATGTACAACAGAACAAAATGCTACCCAGTCCCATGCCACGTGATGCTAGACTTGAGTTGAGTTACATTCAGACAAGTAGATCTGAATGGCATGTTCATGGCAGACATTCTGTGTGGTACATCTGCTGTGCATCAGCTTGCCAGTAATGAAACTTTGTGATGGAGCCAGAGTTTATCTTGTTTCTGCAGAGTACTACATAGTCATAGAGTTTTCAGTTACCATCATTTCCTTCATATAGTTTAAACTGACTGGAATTTTTCAGCAACGTGGATGGATTTGGACTGGAAGCAGAAGCCCGCATGACTACATGGCATATTATGATTCCCTCTGACATTGAACCAGATGGTGGTTATAGCCAAGATATTAGCGAAGGTAATTACTTCTGTTTTTTGTTTATTTTCATTCATTCGTTTCCATTTTAAAAGATTGGAAAAAAAAATTGGCATCAGAAATTGCCAACATTAAGAATTCTCTTCCAGTAAGTCACTGCTGTCCATACACAGATGTGCGCACAAAATTTCTCCTGTATGGCAGAATTACACCACTCACTGACATTGCTAGCCCTCAACATTTATTGGTGATGCTGAGAGACTTGATGTTTGCATTTGCACAGTTATTAGTACAGCATTTGTTTCTAGTTAAGTAATATATATTAACTGGTACTTCACATAAAGAGAGCTAATGGTGGTGGTGGCAATGTTATGGTCAGACCCGACGCATAGCGACCCCTCCTTGGATTAGCGAGGCGGTATCACTATGGAAGTAGATTGTCCAACCTTCCTTCCAAGGAGTGGCTGGTGGGTTTAAACCACCAGCCTTCTGGTTAGCAGTCAAGTGCCTTAGGCACTACGCTACCAGAGCTAATGGTGGTATTACACATATCACACTAGAGGCAGATATTACTGGGACAAATTATCTTTTATTGTCTTTTTCTAAAATCTTATTTTCACATTGAATCTGTAAATCTTGAGGATTAAAGTTTTTGGTTAGATTGTTTTCTCATTTCCACGTGGCTCAGAGGAAAAGATTAGACCATCGTAGTGCAATATTTTGTAGGACTTGTGCATATGATTTCAGCTTTTGGAATGGAGACACTTATTCTTTCTCTTATGCATTCATTTAAACATTAATTTGCTCTTCATTCATTCACCCTAATTTTTGGAAGCCTAGACACTGAGGGCACAGTTATTTTTACTCCCAAATAATTGACAGTCTTTAACATTGGTTCTCAGAGCAGTATTTTCAGACGAGTAGTATCACATAATTTGGAAACTTAATAGAAAGGCATGTTCTTTGGCCCCCTTCAGATCTGTTGAATCAGAAATTCAGTGGGTGAAAACCAGTAATCTGTTTTCATAAGCTTGCCAAGTGATTCTGGTGCTTGGTGAAGTTTGCCTGGTCTAGAGCTGTAGTCAGACTAATGATCAAGAACTCTGAAAGCAAGATTAAATTTAAGAACATTTGTTCATTATTATGTCTTACAAAAACATCAAGAACATCTAACTTAATTTTGAACTCACCTTCAGTGTTCAAAGTTCTTAAGTAGAAAAAGCTAGATAAAGAAATACATGTAAATTTTTCCTATTATAAAATAAAATTCAGTCTTTCTGCATGAGTTTAACAGTTTCACAAAACTTTTCCAAGTAACCAATCCTATTTTTACTTATCTGAATAATCCATTTCAGTAATAACAATATATGATGCATTGTTTTTTTGTTTTTTATTATTGTGATTTGGGTGAAGATTTACAGAGCAAATTCACTGTCCACATAGCAGTTTACATATACTTTGTCTCATGACATTGACCGCAGTTTACCACAATGCAACAGCTCCCCTCCCACTTCCTCCCCATAGTTACCTCTTCCCAGTGTCCATCCCTCCATGGACTCCTGACCCGTAAGCTTTCTCCCTGTGCATAGGCAGCCCTTCTTTCTCAATTCTTCTTCTCTCCAAGGAGTGTATCTACCTCAGGCAAATGTTCAACTCATATGTCTGTCTTCTGTTTGGCTGGAAACCACAGGTGTGGGTTCAATTCCAGACCTGAAGGGCAGCTTGGGGCCATAGTCTCAGTGGTTCCACCAGGCTCTATCAGACCAGCAAACTTGGTCCCTCCCCCCCTTTTTTTTTTTCTCCAAATGATTTTGAGTTTTGTTCCACATCGTTTTCCCTATCAAGGATCCGCTACACAGATCCCCTTCTAAGTGGATGACAGTGGTAGCTGGGCCATCTAGTTCTTCTGGTCTCATAGTTGTATAGGCTGCCGATTGGATGGTGTACCAGTCACTAGGACTAATTGTTTCCATGAATTTTGGTTTTCTTCATTCTTCTTTGCTCTGGACGAGGAGAAACTCATCGTTGCATCTAGATGGCAGCTTGCTAGCTTTTAAGATTCCAGTCGCTACTTGCCAAAGTAGGAGGTGGAACAATGTTTTATATAGTTATGTTATGCCAACTGAGCTTGATATCCTCAGCGACTATGGTCCCAAGCCCTCAGGTTTAACTACTTGGTCCCTCTGGGTAGTTGGCTGTGACCAAGCAGTGACCACAACCTTCCCCTTGTCAACTCTGCTATACACCTGGGAATTCTGATCATTCACATAAACTTATAGGACCATTGTCTGCCAACCTTATGTATGTTCTTGGATATACTCCCCATTTCAGAGACATACATAATAGTTCAGCCTGTCCACCCATCTATCCACCCATACACCCATGCTTGGCTTCATGATGCATTGTTTTGACTGTTAAGTGCTATAGTCAAAATTCCTAGATTAAAAATAAGGAAATTAAGAACTGATTTTATATTATGGTTTTCATCATGTGTTTTCTTTTCTTTTTTTTTTTGCTGTTCATCCCTCTAGGGCGTCAGCTTCTCATAAAAGCTGTCAACAGAGTTTGGACTGAGCTGATACATAGTAAGAAACAAGCCTTAGAGGAGCTTTTTAAAGTCACTCTTCCTGTGAACGAAAGGGGCCATGTGGACATAGCTACAGCAAGGCCACTCATTGAAGAAGCTGGTTTGAAGTGCTGGCAAAATCATTTGGGTAAGAAGGTCTGCTGAGATCATGTGGCCGGAAGACAGCTACACTGCTGTTGTGCATGAAATGCACTTTAGACATATAATTAAAACTTTCCCAAAATAGGATACTGTGATGGAAATAGAAATGAAAATCAATACATGTTCCATTCTAGAATGTTTATGCTGAGTTTGACTTTTCTTAACTCAAAAGTTTGTTATACATCTGTGATCTATGAGTTTAGAAAATCATTATGTTGTACTTAGCTGTTGTGTGGTCATTCTCTTGGCTGCATGTTCACCATCCCTTATCCATAAGTCTGAAATCTAAAATGTACTGAAAACCTGAGCATTGGTTTGTTTATTAATTTAGTGCTAAAATTCTCTTGGTAGCAAACCTAACTTTACTTTTTCTATCCTATTTGGTGTAAATATTCATATATTTTCTGCTGAAATGTTAATGTGTTAAATTATGATTTGTTACCCTAGACTCTTGGGCAGTATTATATAATATTATATAATATGCAATATATGTTCTATGTCCCCTTTTAAAAATCTGAAACATTCTGAATTCCAAAGTATACAGAGCACCAAAGGGATTGGGAACCATTAGTAACACAGTACCTGATTACAGTTAAAATAAATTTGCATATTATTGCAGACCTGTGAAATTTCTACCAAATATAAGTTCACCTGGTAAGTAATTCTCAAGCAGCTATCTTTGAACATCAACAAATGAATTTCTAATATCAAAAGAAAATTTTCTGACTCTGTAATATAGCCTGCTTTTGATGCCTGTAGAATTGTGGTGTTTGTACATGATAGAAAAGTGCTAAAAAGAAAACTAATAAGTATATGGAGCAATTGTAAAATAATCCAATTTTAATTTCATAGCCCATGAAAAGAAATGTGTAAGTCGAGGAGAAGCGTTACTGCCCACCACACAATCCAAATTGTCCCGTGTCAGCAGTGGCTTTGGTCTTTCCAAGTTAACAGGATCAAGAAGGAATCGGAAGGAGAGTGGTCTTAATAAGCACAGTCTTTCCACCCAGGTACAGTGTGTTCTTTCATTGCTGATAAAGAAATTTAGACTTCAAGTTTCAGTTACAGTATTTTATGTAATATACTTAACATGTACATGCAGATCATTTGAAATGGAACTTTTCTGTATTTTTCCTTTAGAAGAGATAGAAGTAACTCAGATTATGGGAACTTCTCTTTGTTGTGATAAAATTGCATTGTGAATGTTGTGTATTTATATCCATTTCATAAATGGACATGACAGAAGATAACATGCAGAGAATAATGTATGATCAGAATATGGATAATTTTTCTCAATTTTTCTATACTTCCCATAATATTGTTATTGTTAAATGTATAAATTTTAAAACAATAGTAGAACAAATAGGTTTTTTTAATTTTTTTATAATCTTTTTGTGGTATATACCTAATAAGGATTAAAAAAAAAAAAACTTTTCTATCTCCATCATTAATTTTTCCCTCATCATACATCTGTCAACATCCCAGAATCTTAAATGGCAGTTGTGAAAAGGGTCTGAGAAAAACAGTGTATGTCAGTCATCCCCTGTGTCAGATTGGGCTCTCCAGGCAGCACACTCTAAAGTGAAGTTTGGTGTGCAGGATATTTTATTAGGGGATGTCTTTGGGATCAATACCTGTGGAAAGAAGAAGAAAACAGTATTGAGCACAAAGAAATGACAAGCTGAGATGCAGGCCCAGTGACAGCCTTGACTGACCTAAGTGGAGCTCTGGATCCAAAATGGCCTGTTACAGTTGACCTGCATTTTATTGAAATCACTGAGGTTCCATATTCCCCAACTCAGTCAGCCATTGAATGTGAGGCATCCAGTGACTCTGAAGGTGAGGCAACACTGAAGTGACTGACAGTACTCCAGGAAGCTAGAGCAGCAAGTCCTGCCTCAGAAGGGCATTTGAGGGGGTGTCCATCATTCCAGGCCTGCATTAGATTCAATATATAATCTGACTTTTTACTGTTGGATTTATTTTTAACTATAGTGGATGCTTTTTACAGAATTTTAACCACTTGTTTAGCATTAATTTTAAGACTAGTTAACTTATTTTTCTGGTAAATCCATGAGATATATTAAAGATTCTTTTTCTGTCCAATGTTAGGAGATTTCGCAGTGGATGTTTACCCATATTGCTGTTGTCCGTGACTTAGTAGATACACAGTATAAGGAATATCAAGAGGTAAGAATTCATATGCATAAGGATGATTTATTTTGCATTCCCATGAGAAACAACTGTGCTTTTTCTCAGGATGTTCCTACCCAATTTAAGAGAAAATTGCTGAATTGCATTCATCATCAGATGACTGTTTTAAATCATCCTTGTTAGCATCTATTTTGCCCATTGATTTTAAGATAGAAAAATTTGAATTTCCTATGGGCAACTGCATTAAAAAGCAACAAACTGGAAATCAGTGCAGCTGAATCCTATCAACATTCACAACTGACATGTTGCATACCTGTCTTTTCCTTTTATTGTTTTGTTTTGTTTTGTTTTGTTTTGTTTGAGTTTCCATGCTCAGCTGAACCTAATCCTAAGTAATATATACAAAATCATGAAAAGAAGCTCCAGCATAAGAAATAAGAGCACATCATTAAACTGTAATCCATGGAAGCTAGCACTGTGCAGGGTTACCTCACTAACTCAGGGTGATGTCTAAGCTAGGTCTTGAAGCAAAGGGCAAGCATACAGTAGCCACTGGGAACCTCTCCAGCCTATAGGAGCTCCCTTGCCTCTCACCTTCTGCTGAGCATCTTGGGATGAAGGAAGGCAGCTGGACTAGGAATCTTGTGACACAGAGGACCTGAGGCCAGTGTTAACAGAGCTATTCTGGAGGAAGTGACATTGGATGAGAATGAGTTGGTTCTGTCTTTGGCTGTTTTCTGCATTTCTTCTCTCATGTGGAAAGGCCCTTAATTGATCAAGGCTGGTTGCTGGGTTATTTGTGGGGGCCAGTCCATTGGACTGGGGTTGGAGAAGCCTATGGATGTCTGGGTAGCACAGGAAGTAACATCTTCTTATAGCCTGGTCCTGTGAGTTTGGGGAACGGTGTAGAGAGCTGTGGTTTGGAAGACAGAATTTAAGGTGATCATGAATGACCTACCATTTTCTTATTTTCTTTTTATTATGATTTGAGTGAAAGTTTACAGAGCAAATTGGTTTTCTACTCAAACAATTCATACACATTTTGTTTTATGACACTGATTGCAATCGCCACAATGTACCAATACTCTTCCCACTTTCTCTTTATGGTTACCATTTCCCTTTTTCCTTCCTTCCTATCCTTCTTGCCTTCTGAGCTTTATCCCTGGGCAAATGCCGCCCTTTTGATCTTTTATGGTTAATTATTCTAAGAGTGCATACCTCTCTGGTTTACCTCTCCACTTGTCTATTATTTGGCTGAAAGTTGAGTCATACGGTAAGTTTAGTTCCAGGCTTGATGGGTAACTAAGGGGCCGTAGTCTCAGAAGTTCCACCAGTTCTATCAGACCAGTAAACCTGTTTTGTTTTGTTTTTTTAATTTAAAGACTTTTGTTCCACATTTTACTCCTATGTAGGATCTACTGTGTTCTTTTTCAGAGTGGTTGGCAGTGGTAGACAGGCACCATCTAGTTTTGGTTTCAAGGTTGTGGCGGCCGAGGTTCTTGGGATCCACTAATCCCTTGGACTGACTGTACCCATGTATCTTTGATTTTTTCTTTGGCCGTTTGTCAAAGATCAGGTGTCCATACATGATTGGGTTTACTTCTTAGTTTCCAATTATTTTCCATTGGTCTATGTGTTTGTTTTTGTACCAGTACCAGGCTGTTTTAACTATTGTAGTTGTATAGTAAGTTTTGAGATTGGGGAGTGTGAAGCCTCTTACTTTCTTCTTCTTCTTTAGTAGTGCTTTATTTACCCAGGGTGTCTTTCCTTTCCAAATAAAGTTGGCAATTACTTTTTCCATCTTGTTAAAGAAAGATGATGGAATCTGGATCAAGATTGCATTTTATGTGTAGATCACTTTGGATAGTATTGACTTTTCACAATATTAAGTCTTCCTATCTATGAACATGGTATATTCTTCCATTTAGGTAAGTCTCTCTTGGTTTCTTGTAATAGTGTTTTATAATTTCCTTTGTATGTGTCTTTCATGTCTCTGATTAGATTCATTCCTAAATACTTCATGTTTTGGGTGGTTATTGTAAGCAATATTACTTTTCTGTTTTCCTCTTCAGAGTTCTTTTCATTAGGGTAAAGGAATCTAGCAGATTTTTGTATTTTGATCTTGTACGCTGCTGAAACTTGCAATTATTTTCAGTAATTTTCTTACTGAGTCTTTGGAATTTTCTATGTATAAGATTGTATCAGCTGCCAATATAATTTTACAACTTCTTTGCCCATTTCCTTTTCTTCCCTTATTACTCTAACAGGGAGTCCCAACACAATATTGAATATAAATGGTGATAAAGGACATCTTTGTCAGGTCCTTGTTCATAAGGGAAATGCTTTCAGAATTTTTAGAATGATCTTGGCCATTGGTTTCATATATATGCCTTAATTATGTTGAGGAATTTCCCTTCTATTCCAGTTTTGTTTAGGGTTTTTATCAGGAGTGAGTATTGGATTTTGTCAAATGCCTTTTCTGTGTCAATTGATATGGTCTTGTGGTTCATTTCCTTTGTTTTATTTATGTGTTAAATTAACATTGGTTGTTTTTAATGGTAAACCATCCTTGCATACTTGATATGAATACTGCTTAGTCATGATGTGTTATTTTTTGATATGTTGTTGGAGTCTATTAGCTAATATTTTGTTGAGAATTTTTGCCTCTATGTTCATAAGGGATATTAGTCCATAATTTTCTTTTTTAATGATGTTTTGCCTGGTTTTGGCATCTGGGTTATACTTGCTTCATAAAGTAGATTTGAGAGTATTCCTTCCTTTTCTATATTCTGGAATAGTTTGAGGAGAATTGGTGTCAGCTCTTTTCTCAATGTTTAGTACATCTCACCATTGAAGTCACCAGGGTCGGGCCTTTTTTTTGTTGAGAGGTTTTTTTTGTTTTGTTTTGTTTTTTTTAATGACCTGTTCGATTTCTTCACGTATTATGGATCTGTTAAAAGTTTCTACCTGTCTGTGTTAGTTTATGTAGGTAGTGGTTTCTAGAAATATATCCAGTTCCAGGTTCAAATTTGTTGGGCTACATTTCTTCATAGTATCGTGATACTGGCTTTTTATTCGAGTTGGTTCTGTTGTGATGTCACCCATTTCATTTCTTACTCATTTTATTTGCTTCTTTTCCTTTGTTAAATTTATCAGTGGTTTGCAAATTTTAATTAATCTTTTCAACAAACCAACTTCTAGTCATATTGATTTCTTTCTGTTGTTTTTCTGTTTCCTTTATTTCTGTTCAGATCTTTACTATTCCTTTTCCTCTGATGACAAGAGGCTTTTTTTTTCTTTTTTTTTTTTTTTGCTGCTCTTTTTCTTATTGTTGATAATTGGGGTTAAGGTGTTGAATTTGGCTCTTCTTGTTTTATGTATGCTTTTATTCCTTGAAATTGCCCTCTGCATACTGATTTTGCTATGTCCCAAAGATTTTGGTATGTAGTGTTTTCATTCTTATTTGGTTCAAGGAATTTTTAAATCTCATTTTTCACTTTTTCTATTCAGTAGTTTCAGTAGTTTTTAAGCAGAGTATTATTCAGTTTCCATGTGTTTCCTTTTTGTCCTTTGATTTTCCTATTTTTGATTTCTAAATTTTGTAGCAGAAAATCTATGGGAAGAATACTGAATAATAAGGAAGCCTCAAAAGAAGATGGAAGGAATACACAGAATCACTGTACCAAAAAGAATTGGTTGACAGTTATTTCAGCAGGTAGCATATGATCAAGAACCTATGGTATTGAAGGAAGAAGTCCAACCTATACTGAAGGCAATGGCAAAAAACAACTCCAGAAATTGACTAAATACCTACTGAGATGTTTCAACAAACTGGTATAGTGGTGGAGGCTTTCACATGTTTATGGAGAGAAATTTGGAAAACAGCTCCCTGGCCAACAGAATGTGGAAATTATAAAACAATATCATTAATATCACATGTAAGTAAAATTTTGCTGAAGATAATTTAAAATCAGATGCAGTAGTATATTGACAGGGAACTGCCAGAAATTCAAGCTGGATTCAGAAGAGGGCATGGAATGAGAGATGTCATTGCTGATGTCAGATGGATCTTAACTGAAAGCGGAGAATACCAGAAAAATGTTTACCTGTGTTTTATTGACTATGCAAAGGCATTCACCTGTGTGGATCATAACAAATTATGGATAGCATTTCAAAGAATGGGATTTCCTGAACCTTTAATTGTGCTTTTGAGAAACCTGGGTATAGACCAAGAGTCATTCATTCAAACAGAACGAGGGAATAGTGCATGGTTTAAAATCAGGAAAGGTGTGTGTCACGGTTTTATCCTTTCCCCATACTTATTCAATCTGTATGCTGAGCAAATAATCCAAGAAGCTGGACTGTATGAAGAACACACCATCAGGATTGGAGGAAGGCTCATTAACAGCCTGTGATAAGCAGATGACACGGCCTTGATTGCTGAAGGTGAAGGTGAGCTGAAGTACCTACTGGTGAAGATAAAAGACTATAGCCTTCATTATGGATTATACTTCAACATAAAAAAACAAAAAGCCTCACAACTGGAAAGCAAGCAACATTAAAATAAATGGAGAAATGATTGAAGTTGTCAGGGATTTCATTTTACTTAGACCCACAATCAACACCCATGTAAGCAGCAGTCAAGAAATCAGACTACATATTGTAGTGGGAAAATGTGCTGCCAAAGAGCTTTTTAAAATGTTGAAGAGCGAAGATGTCACTTTGGAGACTGAGGTACCCCTGACCCAAACTATAGTATATTCAGCAGCTTCATAATATATGTGAAAGCTGGATCGTGAATAAAGAAGACTGAAGAATTGATGCATTTGAATTGTGATGTTGGTGAGGAATACTAAAAACATGGACTGCCAAACAACAACAACAAAAAAAAACTCACTGCTGTCGAGTCAATTCCAACTCATAGCAGCCCCTCCTTGGGTTTCTGAGGTGGTATCTCTACTGACGTAGATTGCCCAGTCTTTCTTCGGAGGAGTGAACAAACCTATCTTGAAGGAAGTATAACCAGGAGGCTTCTTGGGAGCAAAAATGACGAGGCTTCGTTTCATGTACTTAGGTCATGTTGTCAGAAAAGACCAGTCCCTGAAGAAGGATATCATGCTTGGTAAAGTAGAGGGTCAGCAAAAAAGAAGACCCTCAGTGCCTCAACAAGATGGATTGACACAGTGACCGCAACAGTGGGCTCAAGCATAGCAAGGATTGTGAGGATGGCACAAGACTCAGCAATATTTCATTCTGTTGTACATAGGGTTACTATGCATCAGAGTCAACTCATGAGCACCTAACAACAACATAACAGTTTTACAGCATTGTTATCTGAGAAGATGTTTTGCAGTATTTTGATGTTTTTGTGTTTATTGAGGCTTACTTTGTAGCCTAACATAATGTTCTGTTCAGGAGAGTATTCCATGTACACTGGAAAAGAATGTACGCTGTGCTGTTTTTGGGTGATGTGTTCTGTACATGTTTTTAAAATCAAGTTGTTTGATTGTATTGTATAGTTCTTTTGTGTCTTTGTTGGATTTCTTTCTAGTTATTCTATCCTTCACTGAAAGTACTGTATTAAAAGTCTCTTACTATTATTAAGGATTCATTATTGCGGAGTCATCTGTTTGTCTTTTAAGTTCTGTTAAAGTCTGATTTATGTATTTTGGGGCTGTTTCATTGAGTGCACAGATAATTGGTATGGTTATGTCCTTTTGTTCATTTGATTCCTTTCATCATTATATAATGTCCTTCCTTGTCTCTTATGGTGATTTTTGTCTTAAAGTCTATTTTATCAGAAATTAATATTGCTATTCCTGCTTTTTTTTATGCCATTTGCTTGAGACTTTTTTTTTCCAACCTTTGATTTTTATTCTGTTTTTGCCTTTGTGTCTAAGGTGTGTCTCTTATAGACAGCATATCGATGAATCATGTTTTCTTATCCATTCTGCAATTTTCTGTCTCTTGATTGGTGCATTTAATTCATTTACATTCAGTATAATGGACAGGTATGAGTTTATTGCTGTCATTTTGTTATGTTTTTTTGTGTGTGTGTGGTGTTGCTGATCTCATTGTTCCATATAATTTTCTGTGCTAAGCTCTTTTTTG
>NW_006921814.1:4376285-4382866 GCF_000298275.1 Orycteropus afer afer
TTATTATTTTAGTATTTGCCAAATTTTTATGACTTTACTCTTTTGTATTTTGATGAGAAGATTTATTAATTTTCTTTGAGGTTACCTTATCATTTATTATTTTTGTCCCAAGTTTAAAGCAGTCCATTCTGTCTCAAAATCATCTTGACTTACTGTCCATTTAGATGTTCTGTAACTATTCTATTTATTCCCTGTTTACTAAGTAGTTGTCCTCATCTACAAATTGATATCTCTGGTTCCTTATTTTCAGTCTTGAAAGTTTATTTTACTTGGCATACATCTGTATCTGTGTTGTTTTTAGGTGATGTTTTCATGTGTTTTAATCACAGGTTCTTGTCTGCTATTGTTGGTTCTCTGTCCAAGGGACTCCCTTTAGCATCTCCTGTAAGGTTGTTTGGGTTTTACACATGCCTTTAATTTCTGTTTATCTGGAAATGTCCTAATTTCACCATCATATTTGAGAAACAGTTTTTCTCGGTTTATAACTCTTGGTTGGCAATTTTTTTTTCTTTCAAGGTTCTATATCCGTGGCCTTTTCATCTGCATGGTTTCTGCAAAGAATTCAGAGCTTAGTCTTATTAATAGCCTTTTGTAGGTAACTTTTTAATTTTCACTAGCTGCTTTCAGTATTCTTTCTTTGTCTTTGGTTTTGAAAAGTTTGATTATGAGATGTCTGGGTCATTTTTTGGGGGTGTAGAAGGAATCTACCTGTTTGGGGTTTGTTGAACTTCTTGAATGCATATCTTCACATCTTTCCTCATATTAGGGAAGTTCTCTTCTAACCATCTTTGACAATTTTCTCAGTGTTTGTATTTGTCTCTTCCTGTTCTAGAATTCCAGTCACACATAAGTTATTCCTCTTGATGGTGGTACTATGCTTTCTCCATTTCACCTTTTCTTTTTTCTGATTATTCCCTTAACAAATTAGTATTGAGCGATTTGTTCTCAGTTTCACTTATTCTGTCTGCCATCGATTCAGTTCTCTTTCATCCTTTCAGTGTGCTATTTTTCGTTTTTTTTTTTTTTGAAATCTTAGTATTATTCTTCTGGATTTCTTTGGGCTGTTTTTGTATGGTTTCTAATTTCTCATTTATTTTGTCAGTTTGTAATTGTATTGTTTTCATGAATTTTTGTAGAGTTTATCAGTATTTTCCTTGATCTGCCTCTTAGTCCCTTGAAGGTACCTAAATATAATTCTTTTGAATTCTGTATCAGGTAGTCCCAGTGCCATTTCTTCCTCAGGGAAGTTTTCTGGCTATTTTGATTCCTTCTTTATCCTACTTAATCATGTTCCTTGTGCAAACTGGGATTTTGAGTTGTCTTCAAAATACTGTGATGTCATGTATTTGTATTTCATTGGTAATAGTACATTGTATGATTGGCCTGGGTTTTTTTTTTTTTTTTGCTTTATCTTGTTTTGATTTTTCCAAGCAAGGAGCCTGGTTGGTGTTCTACTGTGTTTGCTGGTTTAGCAACACTTATGCACATACCACCTGTCTCCTGGTAGATGTGATAGAGGATGAGAATGTGTGCACAGTTCCCTGTTTGCTGTTCATGTAGAGTAGTTGAGGGCATATTAGGCTGGTATTGCCCACCATTTGTCATTAATCAGTCCATACAGAAGCAAGTGGTGGCCCTTGTGCAGTGAGTGTGGCTGTAGGATATGTGATATGATTGGGTCATGTGGGCAGTTTCTGTCTCTTGCTTTGTGGGACAGAAAAACAACAAAAAAATAAAAGCAAGAGAAAACAATATAAACAGCACAAAGAAACAACAGCCACAAAAAAGAAAAGAAAAATAAATGAGAAAGAAAGGAAAAGAAATGAGAAAGGGACAAAGAGGAAAATAAAATCTGTGGAAAAGGGGAAAAATGAAGAAAGCTAAGGAAAGAGAATAATAAAATAAAAAAATAAGAAAAATGCAAAAAGAGAAGCAAAAGAAGGGAGGAATGAAAAGAGAAAAAAAAGAAAGAAAAAATGGAACAAGGAAAAGAAACAAAAAAGAACCAGGGAAGGGAAAGAAAAGAGAAAGGAAAAAAAAATACTTTAAAAAATGAAAAATGGGTTGTCAAGGCATCCGGGCAGTGTTCCTGCTGGTTCCTGAAGGAATTCCTGCCAGCTCAAAAGGCAGCTGGGGGCAGGGCTCCTAGTCCCAGAAGAAATTCCTCCTGGCCCAAGAGGTAGCTAGGAGCAGGAGACTTGGTCCCAAAAGAAGTTTCTGCTATCCCATAAGATGGTTGGGGCTATGTCAACTAGTACCAGAAAAAGTTCCTGGCACCCCAAAACTAGTTCCTTCCTATCCAGAAGGCCGCTAGGAGCAAGGCACCTGATCCTAGATGGTGTTCCTGCCAGCCCCAGATGCAGCTGAGGAGAGTGTCTTGTCCAAGAAAAAGTTCCTGCTATCCCAGAAGGCAGCTAGATACAGGACTCTTGTTCCCAAAAGAAGTTCCTGTCATCCCAGAAGGTGACTAGGTATAGGGGCTCTTGTACCAGAAAACATTCCTGCCAGCCCAGAAGGCAACTGTGCTCATTGTGCTTGGTCCAGGATGGAATTCCTGCTGGCCCAGACAATGCATGGGTGTGGGGCATGGCCACACCTCTGTTTACCGGGAAGGTATGGGGCACAAATGGAGCAAGGGAAACAGCATACCTTCCTGGTCATCAGCCATCAATGTGGTTGCCCAGGCAGTCCTCACCAAGTGGAGCTTATTATCAGGTTGCTGCCCTGATTGGAGCACTGTTTGCTGGTATTCAAAATGGCTGTGTGGTCAGGCCAATCAACAGTCCACAGCTCTGTTTCCTTACTTGCTGTTTTCATTCAGTTTCTTCTAATAGTCAGTATTTAATCCACTTCTTTATCATTTTCTTCAAAGCTCAGGGTTCCAGGATTATCATCCAAATTGATTTCAGTTGGTTTCTCATTTCTTTGTTGTGTAGGGTTTAGGTACCTTGCCTGCCTGTTCTGCCATCTTGCTAGAAGTTTCCTATATCTTTATTTTCAATAAAAATATCAGAATGATTCCACTCTTTCAGACCTAACAAAAAGATGGTGGAAATATACATCAAGTCTCTGAGAAATCTCTTAAAATTCTAAAAAAATTACAAGTTCTTTTTTATTACATTTGCATTGTGATTATATCAGTGAAAAAAGAGTTTCATGGAAACTCGTTGGTGAATACAAAATTAATCAACAGCTTAAGTATTTTGTTTCCAAAGCACCTATTTTAAATCTATTAAATGTTTCTGTATGATAACTGCCTATATTTTATGGACAAAATGCTAGATCATTAGTTGATACTTTCTTCCCCAGAAACACATCAGTATTACTGTGGTATCATGTAATTTCTTGATTCAGTAACACTTATGGTTAATTGTACAAAAGATATTTTTATTCTTAGACTTCCACATTGTATGCCTATATCCTACCAATCATTAGATAATTTAGTTATCATCACATAGTGTTGAAATGTTCTACATCATTTTGTTGGGAGGCAGCAGGAAGTTATGTCAAATGATAAATTTCCAGTTAAGTAAAATGGTTGAGTTCATTTGGAATGATCTCAGTGGCCAATGGAAAATAGTTATTCTTTGATTTAAAAAAAATAAAAATAAAAAAAAAGGCAAGTTCCTTATCAGGGATACATATTTATATTCTTTATCTAAAATTTTTGGGGATATATAAGCCTACTAAAATTTCTAAACCTGCTTTCCTAGGTTTTCCCAAATACATGTTTTAGTACATGTTTTACAGTATTGGAGTATAAGAGTTTCATCCTTAAAGTATCATGTTTATTTATTAACTCACACCATTTTAATTTATCTTCATAAGATATATTGTCATATTCTTTTCTGTGCCAGAGTAACAAAACTCGTTGACTGTATTTTATACTCTGTCCTGTACATCTCTATCATTAACTTACTGCTAAGATAATCACTTTCTTGTATTGCATAATAAATTCCTCATTTTCACAAAATGGTTAGCTTACTTAAACCACAAATAAATGTCATTTCACTTACGGGACGTTGAGCAAAGTGGTATGATTTGCATTTGTTTCCAAACATATACTTGATTTTTAAGTTGTTTGTAGCTGTTTTATTATACCTATTAGTTGAAAACTAATCTGGAATCTCTACCCCCAGCGTCAGCAAAATGCTCTGAAATATGTGACAGAAGAGTGGTGTCAAATCGAGTATGAACTGCTACGTGAGCGAGGATTGTGGGGTCCTCCCATTGGCTCCCATCTAGACAAATGGATGTTGGAGATGACAGAAGGACCTTGCAGAATGAGGAAAAAAATGGTGCGAAATGATATGTTCTATAACCATTATCCTTACGTGCCAGAATCGGAACAAGAGATGCATGTGGCGGTGAGTATGTGGAATTAAATGCTTATTATGGCTCTTTCAAGTTTTTTTCTCTTTGTAAACATTTTTCCTAATTAGGTCAATTAACCAAAGACACTAATTCAGAGAATTAGACTAGTCGTATATTTAATTGATAGTATCAGTGTTGTTGTGGAAAGGTAAGATGCAGTAATATCACAGGGGAGACATTATAGAGAAGTGGTTTAGATCACAGACTGTGGAGCCAGACTGCCCAGGTTCAAATCCTGGCTCTGTTACAGGTCATTTAACCTTTTTAACTTTCAGTTTCCTTATATCTAAAATGGGGAAAATAATACTTCTACCTCATAGGGCTGTTATGATTGAGGTAGTTAAAATCAGTAGCATACTTAGAATAGTATTTGGCCCAGAATAAGGACTGTATAGGAGCTCTGGTAGCATAGTGGCTCAGGCACTTGACTGCTAACCAGAAGGCTGGTGGTTCAAACCTACCAGCCACTCCTTGGAAGGAAGGTTGGGCAATCCTACTTCTGTAGTGATACTGCCTCGGAAACCAAGGAGGGGTCACTAATGAGTCGGGGGCGACTCGACAACACATAACAACAACAACAACAAGCAAAAGTATAAGTAAATGTTAAATAAAATAAATATTGGCACTACACAATATTCTTTGAAGAAATGTAGAGAACAACTGAAGACTAATAGCATGGATATATGCATCTTTCCATTTCTGTTGAGCAGCTTTACCACTGACTCCACAGATTTAACCTGAGTGAAATTTGCTTTTTATTCAGGTAAGTAAATTGTCTTTCCCAAAGCCATCTTCATATGTTTTGCACAGGAATGCATTGTAGTGCACAAAACTAGAAAAATGTTGTCTAAGCTGATAATGGCCCAGGAATTGTGTTTTTAAATCCTGGAGCACATAATATTCCCCTTAAGGTCTCTACAAGTTAGCAAGAGCAAATACAAAAGTATAATATTTATTCTGAAAAATCTTCATAACATTTCCTAAATTGTAATTGAACTCTTCATGGCCAATAGTAATCCCTTGCTTCCAAACTTAAAAATGTTCTCCTTAGAAATTCACTTAAGTTATAGGGTCACACCTTTTGGAACTGAGTGGGCCTCTCACAATCTCTTTGTAGAGCAGTGCTGTCCAATAGAAACATAATTCATGAAATAGATAGGAGCCATGCACATAATTTTAAATTCTCAAGTAAGCACATTTTAAAAATGTTTGAAAATGGGTGATACTAATTTTAATATTTTACATAATCTAATGTATCTAAAATATTATTTCAGTGTGTAATCAGTTTTTAAAATATTTGCAATATTTTACTTTTTCTTTCAATTAAGTTTTCAAAATCCAGTGAGTATTTCACACTGCATATCTCAGTTCAGCCTATCCACAGTTGAGATGCTCAATAACTACATGTGGCCAGTGCCCACCTATTGAACAGTGCAACTCTGGAGAATCCTAGTCTTTTAGATGATTATTGTGTGATTTTTTTAAAATATCTGTACCCCTTTTTGTAAATGTAAAACTCTTATGCCTTCCTTTAAATGTCATATAAATTTTGAAAAAGAAACATGAATATTATGACTTTTAAAGAAGATAATTTAGAAAAGCACATTAGAAAATTATTCCCTTCCACAAGAATCTGATTTTTCAACCTGAAAATCACTGACCATACTACTTAAACCCTGGAACAAAAAGGTAACTAGTACATATTCCATGTTTGATTTCACCCTAGTCTTTAACTACCTTTAAAATAAATCTACTGTCTCTTGTACAAATAACTCCTCTATTTAGAAATTCAGATCACTACAGAGAAGAATTTGAGTATGTTCTTGATGCATATGTTATTAATAAAAAAACCAAACCCACTGGCATTGAGTTGATTCTGACTCATAGTGACCCCCATTGGGTTTCTAAGGCAATAAATCGTTATGGAAGTAGATTGCCCAGTCTTACTTCCGTGGAGTAGCTGGTGGTTTTGAACCACCAACCTTCTGGTTAGCAACCAGATACCTTAGGCACTGTGCTACCAGAGATCCGTATTTTATTGATGGCATTATAAAATCTGAAGGGCCCTAAAGTCCAACTACCTACCCAGTGAAGTTTTACTCAAAAACAAAACCAAGGAGGCGGGGCAAGATGGCGGACTAGGCAGAAGGATTGCACAGACCCTCTTCAACAAAGAAAAGGGAAACCAATTAACACAGACACAGAAG
>NW_006921814.1:4390211-4419641 GCF_000298275.1 Orycteropus afer afer
TTGGTTAGCAGTCAATGCCTTAGGCACTGTGCTGTCAAAGCTCCTTTTACTATTTACTATTAAAAAGTTCACTTCAAAAGCCTCATGGTTTAAGAGCTTTCCCATTCATAACTGCATATTTTGTTTCTTTCATCAAATTAACTAAAATTTATAATGATAACTTGAAACAAGCGGTTCCTAATGAATAGTTTAGGTCATGTTTTGTGAGGTACCTTCTGTTGTTCAAGTGCCTCTTCTTTTTCTCCACCAGAAGCCTCAGTCCATTTATTCTGTTTATGGGCATAACCTCTGTCGTGATGGTACTCAGAGTATAAGTCTTAGACCCTGCTTACATATACTTACTTAAGGTATTGTAAGATAGCTGTCTAAAATCTACTCTTCTCAAAGGTATTCACTTCTGTCAAGAATGCCGTGTTTAGTATAACTATCATTTAAAGCACTATAATTCTAATACTGGAGCTCTATATAAACAGAATCCATTTTTACAGACTTTTACCAAAAGCAACTCCTTTTTTTTTTTTTTTTTGTGTGTGTGTGATTGGGGTGAAAGTTTAAAGAGCAAATTCACTTTCCATACAGCAGCTCACATACACTTTGGCTCATGACATTAACTACAATTACCCACAGTGCAACAGCTCTCTTCCCACTTCCTCCCTATACTACACCTCTTCCTTGTGTACTTCCCTCCATGTACTCCTGTCCTCTGAGCTGTCTCCCTTTGCATACATAGCCCTTCCATTCTCCCATGATTGATCTCTCCAAGGAGTGTATCTACCTAATGTAAGTGTTCACCTCATATGCCTGTCTTTTGTTTGCCTGGAACGCACAATAGGGAGTTCAATTCCATATCTGAAGGGCAGCTAGGGGCCATACTCTCAGTGGTTCCATGAGGCTCTATCAGACCAACAAACCTGGGCCCTTTTTTTTCTTTTCTAATGGTTTTGAGTTTTGCTCCACATTGTTCTCCCTCTCTATCCAAGATCTACATAGAACCCCCTCTGAGTGGTTGACAGTGGTAGCCGGACACACCATCTCTTTCTTCTGGTCTCATAGTTATATAGGCTGAGGATTGATTGCATGGTGTACCAGTCACTTGGACTAATTGTTTCCATACATCTTTGATTTTCTTCATTCTTCTTTTCTCTGAACGAGGAGAGACCCAGTGTTGCATCTAGGTGGCCACTTGCAAAATTTTAAGATCCTAGTTGCTACTCACCAAAGTAGGATGTGGAATGATGTTTTGTGTAGTATATTTTGCCAGTTGAGCTTGATGTCCCCTGCGGCTATGGTCCCGAACCCAAAAGACCAACTACTTGCTCTCTCTGGGTAGCTGGCTGTGGCCAAGAAGTGACCCTTATCCCTTGTCAGTTTTACTACATACCTGGGAATTCTTACAGAACATACTAATACACTTGTAGAAACATTGTCTGCCAACCCTATACATGGTCTTGGGCATACTCCCTCCTGCAAAGACATACTTAATAGTTCAGCCTGTCCACCCATCTATCCAATTGTATCCAATTGTTTGTTGTTGTTTTTAATTCTAAATTATTATCCCTATTTTATAAATGAGGAACTGAAACCTGAAGAAGTTACAGGACCCCTTCTGGGTCACAGTTACTAAGCAGTGGAGTAGTAAGTATAGTTGAGTCTTTTTTGAAAGAGAAACAATTCTGATGTTTCCCTGTTTTGTGACATTATCCATATACTGTAACTTTTAGACAAAAATAAAAATCCTAGAATTTGTCTCACAGCTGTTAGCTGAGCACCTAGTACTTAATAATGTCCAGTGAATGGACCATCAGCCTTCTGTCATCTGGGCTTAAGGTGTACTTTGTTTCTACTGCTTCCTGTTTAACATTCTATAGACTTTTCCTAAATCTAAATCCTAAATTTTGCCTTTAAAAAGGGCTGGTAACCAGATTTTATAGGGCCCACAGTTTATACAGTTTTGGGGAAGGCTCATTAAGGAAAAAGATCATAAAATTATGATGCAAAATTATTACAGCCTCTCTTCCAAGGTTCTGAAACTTAAGCATGGGAAATGAGGGCTCTTAAAGTTTAATCTTTATTAACTTCATAATTCTGCCTGAAATATTTAAGTACTGTTTTCCAGGGTTAGAGATCAATTGCTACTTCCCTTTCAGCTCCCATGACTTTGTGGCCCTCCTTGCTTATATATATTTATAAAACCCAATCATTAGATTGTGCAATAAAACAGATATATACCAACCTAAAGATTGCTTTATTTTGAAGCCTCTTACTACGCAAAAGGGAGCTCTGGTGGCATAGTGCCTAAGGCATTTGACTGCTTACCAGAAGGCTGGTGGTTCAAACCCACCAGCCACTCCTCGGAAGGAAGGTTGGACATCTACTTTCATAGAGATACTGCCTTGGAATCCCAAGGAGGGGTTGCTATGAGTCAGATTTGACTCGATGGCAGTGAGTTTGGTTTGGTTAGTACACAAAACAGCTTTTACTTAGAAAAAGTGCAAATAATTTGATGTTTTGTCTTATTAAGAATAATTACTGTTCCAAACAACATTGAAGTATTTTGTACAATTGCTTAAGCTGGACGAATACAGTGAAACTTAAAAAGTTAATTTCTTTTCTTAAAATCTTTGCTGTTTAGAAATGAATCAATTGATTATTTAGTCATTAAAATCTCATTTCTTAATCTTGATAATAATATTACATGTTGTATGAAAAACACCTATTATTCAGAGTATTGAATTTTTAAATTAGAAGTTTGTTTTAGGATATAGAATGTTGTTGTTAGATGCTGTCAAGTCTGTTTCGACTTATAGCAACCCTATGGACAATAGAACAAAACACTGCCTGGTCCTGCGCCATCCTTACAAACATTGCCATCCTTGAGCCTGTCATCACAGCTGCTGTTTCAGTCCATCTTGTTAAAGATCTTCCTTCCCCTTTTCCATTGACCCTTTACTCACTGCCATCAAGTCAGTAACAACTTATAGTGACCTACATTATAGAAGCAGACTAACTCATCTTCTTTCCATAGAGTGGCTGGTGGGTTCAAACCACCAGCCTTTTGTTTAGCAGTCAGATGCCTTAACCACTACAGCACTGGAGACCCTCTACCTAGTGTGATATCCTTCCCCAGGGACTGGTGCCTTCTGACAACATCACCAAAGCGTGAGAGACACAATCTTGGCATTCTCGCTTCTAAGGAGCATTCAAGCTGTACTTTCTCCAAGACAGATTTGTTCATTCTTCTAGTAGCCCATGGTACACTTAATATTCTTCATCAGCACCACAGTTCAAATACATCAATTCTTTTGTGGCTTTTCGTATTCAATGTCCAGCTCTCAATGCATGAGGCTTTAGAAAATACCATGGCTTGGGTTAGGTATACCTTAGTCTTCCAAGTGACATCTTTGCTCTTAAACACTTTAAATAGATCATTTGATTTCTTTACTACTGCTTCCATAGGCATTGATTGTGGATCCAGGTAAAATGAAATTCTTGACAACTTCAGTCTTTTCTCCATTTGTCATGATGTTGTTTATTGATCCAGTTGTAAGGATTTTTGTTTTCTTTGTGTTGAGGATGTAGAATACATCTTATTATTTCAGTTTCTACAGACTTAATAACTTTGAAATTTTATCAAGTAAAATTATTTTAGTGAAGCAATAATTATAATGATTGTTTTTAATGTTCTCAGAACATGTTGAAAATGGTACAAGTTGAAAATAATCTATCCTTTCTGCACAGTAATTTCTCTCGGGAGGAGGGCAGGTAATTTCCGTAATTAAAATAGCTACACTAAGTTGCACTGTAATTCTATATTTTATGTAATATAATGGGTTATAGATTGTGTTAAAATGTGAACTTGAGATTGATATGATAAAAATACAAAGTCTGCCTAAGGCATTTGACTGCTAACCAGAAGGCTGGTGGTTTAAACCCACCAGCCACTCCTCAGAAAGAAGGTTGGGCAATCTACTTCTGTAGTGATATTGCCTCGGAAACCCGAGGAGGGGTCACTATGAGTCAGATCCAACTAGACGACACTGCATTTGGTTTGGTTTGGTTTGGTTTTGGTTATTTTTAAGCAAGTTTCTCATTAGTCTGAATCTCAGGAAATAGAGTAAGACCCCATATTACGCTCTTGATTTAAAAATTATATTTAAATACTAAAACTTGATTTTTTAGAAAAAGTTTTTTTGTAATTTGGGTGAAAGTTTGCAGAGCAAATTTATTTTCCATACAGCAGTTCATCCACATTTTGTCTCATGACATTGACTGTAATTTCCCACAATATAACAGCTCTTCACCCACTTCCTCCCCATAGTTACCTCTTCCCTGTGTCTTTCCCTCACATGCACTCCTGCTCCCCACCAGCTGTCTCCCCATGTGTACACTGCCCTTCTGTTCTCCCATGATTGATTTCTCCAAGGAGTGTATCTACCTGATACAAGTGTTCAGCTCATATGCCTATCTTTTGTTTGGCTGTAAGCCACAGGGGTGGTTTCAATTCCAGACCTGAAGGGCAGCTAGGCCATAGTCTCTCAGGCGTTTCACCAGGCTCTATCAGACCAGCAAACCTGGTCCTTTTTTTTTTTTTTTTAAATGATTTTGAGTTTTATTCCACATTGTTCTCCCACTCTATCCAGTAAAACTTGTTTTTAATTCTGCTATCTCCACAGAATAATAAATTTGCTGTTCTTTGCAGAGATGATTAGGGTAAAAAGACCTACCTGTCTACCTATTAATGTTGGACTGTTCAGAGGCAAGAGGGCAAATGATTTACTTTAAGGTTCCTTTTCTAATTAAGGGAATCTCTTTTGGCTGCTGCTACATATTTTTAAATATGATATATAGATGTCACAAAGCTCATAGAAGCTGAGCAACTCATTCATGAATTTTTATTTCTAGCATTATAAAAACATCTGAAGTAAAGGGTCTATTAAATTACTTATTAGAAATCCTGACTGAGAAATTTGGATGTCTGTGTAAGCATGATAATTTAGTAATGTGAATTTTTTAAATAAATGGGAGCTATGATAATACTGGGAGCTCTGGTAGCATAGTGGCTAAGGCACTTGACTGGTAACCAGAAGGCTGGCGGTTCAAACCCACCAGCCACTCCTCGAAAGGAAGGTTGGGCAATCCTACTTCCGTAGTGATACTGCCTCGGAAACCCAAGGAGGGGTTGCTATGAGTCAGGGCTGACTCGACGGCACATAACAACCTAACAACAACATGATAATACTATAATTATGTAACATGTATCGTTGCTATCGAATCTGTACTTGTTAGTAATATCATAAACTCTGTCATTCAGTGGACCAATGACCAAATATGTATTAAACTAGTAGTATATAGCATGTGCTACATGGAAAATATAAGAGTGTACATGGTAGACCCTGCCCATGTTCCAGTTAGAGAGATATAGTGGAATATATAGTGAACATAGGTTTTTTGATAGAATTGATCTATTTTGATGTATTGGTTTGTCACATATCTATCCACTAATCTACCCTATTTTTTTATTAACTTTAAATCAAGTTGCAGAAATCAGTCCTTTTTGCCCCTAAACATGTCTACATGAACAACATTAGAGTTTAATATTTGTTTAAAATTCTTTTTTAATTAAGGTAAAATTTGCATACATTGAAATGCACAAATTTTGTGTACGTCAGGCCCCATCAAGTTATTGAACATTAATATCAAACATTTTACAGATTTTTTTGTATGATACACTTTTTAATAACTGCTTGAGATATAGTCACCTACCATAAAAGTCACTTGTTTAGAGCATTCAGTAATTTTTAGTATGTTTGTAGAGTTTGACAACCATTACTACCTATCTTCAGAGCATTTTTATCATCCCTGAAAGCAACCTTATATATAAGGTATGCTTTTAAAACTGTGCTTTTTAAAGAGAAGTATTTATTAATCCTTGTGAAGTATTTTTAAGTTATGGTCCACTAACCCAGTGTTTAGTTTGGCTGAGAAAGCAAAAATTTGTGAAAATGTTTTGCCTTCTCATGTTTGCTGTAATCATGCTGCTGGAAGTCATCTCCAGGTACAAACCATGAGTTGGAAGAAAAGTTGGTAGTAGTCCGTGGGTCTGTTTTATCTGTCTGTAGTTATCTGTGTATTTACATGTACATGCTAGGTATTCTACAGCTCAGTGGAAATTGTCTTCTTTATAATCAGGATTATATTCTGGGAATAAAATATAAAGCAGCAGCTTAATTCTTTAAAAAAGTACTCTTTACACACTTAGGTTTAGGGGCTGAGGATGTAGTCTGCCTTCTGCTTTCAGCTTTTCTGGGATTGTATCCATGAGAGCAATGAGAGAAGTAGGCCTTTGAACTTTCATGGGAGGGTTGTTTTTCATGAACAAGTACTTAGTGATTTCCTATGTTATTGGAGATAAAACTTTAACTTAGTTGCTTCTATTATAACACAGATCTGGTGGTGAGCACAGTGACAAGGTGGATACAAGATATTAGGTAGCATTTCAGATTTTTTTTCCTTTTAAAATCATATAAAGAGTTGCTCATATATCATTCATGACAGTTGATGGCCTGTGCTGGGGTTTTGTCTATGTGATTTTTAAGCATTTGTCCTGTTTAGTAGCACTGAGAATTTTTGTTTATTTAAGGGTTTAAAATTACTTTTGATAATTGAGAAAAGAATTACAAGATGCATGGTCATTATTTCAAGCAGTTAGGATATCATATTTATGTCCTCTGAGTGACTATATATTCCAAATTCTTTACAGTCCTGAAGAAAATTTTTATTTTTGTGTTCTGCTTTAAGTTGGTTTTTGTTTTTGTTTTTCTGATATGTCTACACTTAACACCCTATTTTCAGTCTGAGATCCCAAGTAAACAGCCTGAGGCACCCGATGATACCATTCCTCAAAAGGTAAAACACAAATTACTATAAGAGAATGCAAAATACTTGAAGTTTTTTTAGTGCATGGTAGACTAGACTAACTTAAAAGGTTGGTTTCTGATTTGCTCTTTCTGTAAGGTCCTTGGAATTGCCTAGTTAGTTCATTCATGCTGAGAGATGTTGCTCTCCTCTCTCTCAGCTTAATTCTAATTAGCTCTTCCTGGAGTTTGTGTACTGCTCACTAACAGGCTGAGTTTGTTTGTTTGTTTTTTCCCTGCTTTCACAATAAAATGTGTATTGCTTCACACATAAACTAACAAATTCTGAGGCTTGTTAGTAATGGGCAGCCTGTGACGTCTTTTTTCAATTACACATGTCATTCATTTACATACTGAAGAGTATGTATTTCAAGAATGCGAAAGTATCCTCTTAAAATTGTTTTTTCTTTCATAAAGAACTGGTGCAAATTTATTACACGACAGTGTGATCACTTTTCTAAAATACACTTTTAGTTTAATTAATTTGAAAAATGTGTAACTTTTTTCACTGTCCAGAAAGTTTCCATACTTTAATTTTAAAAAAGACTTTAATTTTAAAGATTCAATTTAGTAAAAGATTTAATTCTTAAAAACACAAAAATGTACCTAAAGTTACTTAAGGGAAAGTTTTGTACTTCAAGTTTAAATCTGTATATAAAGTCACTAAGCAGTAGATGCTGTCCCACATCTATTAATTCATTGTCTTGCCCATCACTAACTCTGCTTTCATCTTTTAAAAAAATGAGGCAATTTTGAGTTCTTGTATTGATGAATATTGTCATACCTCTTAAGAATTGTTATGGTACAAAGTTTACTGCTGTTATTTTCCAAGAATTACAATGTTATTAGTTTGCTCATCAGATTGTTCCTCCCATAATTGTGTTTTTATCTTTAAATTATTTTAATACTTACTTGTTCCACCTAGTATTTTTCAATTTCCATTTGCTGCATATCATTCCTCAGCTTATAGTGCTCTTCATTCCCTGGCGGGGTGTGTGTAGTTAAAGAAGGGCAGTATGCTTCAGTTTGGTATTTTTCTTACCAAACTGAATTTTTCAAAACTGCTTCAGTATTTCAGTGCAAAAACTCTATTCAATTGGGTACTTGCTTTCCACTTTAGTTAGAATTCATGTAAATATGTGTGTGTGTGTTTCTGTGTATGTGCATGCACACACACACACACACACACGTGTTATTTTGACAAAATAGCTCACATGACTATGGAGACTAACAAGTCCAAAACTGGTAGCAGGCAACAGACTGGAAATTTAGGAGATCTTTCATCCCAAAATCAATAAATAGTTGGTTGGCAAGAAAGAAAATTTTGGCAAGATATGTATTTATAGGTTGGAGGCAGAATACTCCCTAGAGAAACCTTCTTTCTGTTCATAAGGCTTTCAAGTGATTGCATGAGGCCCACACACATTATGGAATCTAAGCTGCTTTATTTGAGGCCAAATGATTTAATCACATGTAAATATTTCATGGCAACATCTAGACTATGTTTGACCAGACAACTGGGCACCGTGCCCTAGCCAATTGACAACATTAAATTAATCATCACATTATTCATAGAAAAGAAGAAATAAAATAATGCAAAGGCAAATTTTTAAGGCATGTTTCAAATTCTTTTTCCTAATTGTTAATCCAGTGTCTGAATCTAATTGTGATTGAAGGAAGATGAATAAACTCTTCCATCTTTGATTTTAAATTTTGTAGGATATTTTAGACCATAATTTCTTATTATCTACATTATTTTAAAAAGAAGAGAGAAAAAAAAATGTCTTTAGGTCAATTGGGGAACCTGAAATGTCTGTGTATTATATATCAAAAAATTGTTTCCCTGATGTTTTTAGATAAAGGATTTTTTCTTCAAAACAGACTTTTATATGTGCTTTCCATACTCATGGGAGCTCTGGTAGTGTAATGCCTAAGGCATCTGACTGCTAACCAGAAGGCTGGTGGTTCAAACCCACCAGCCACTCCTTGGAAGGAAGGTTGGGCAATCTACTTCCGTAGAGATACCACCTCATAAACACAAGGAGGGGTAGCTGAGTGTCGGATTCAACTCGATAGTAGTGAGTTTGAGTTCCATACTCACTCCATTAGTTAGGTTTATTGATCATACTTTTTTTGCATAACAAACAACAAGAATTCTTTAGCCAATGGGAGGGAACAGTTGCAGTAATGGGCAGGGCATCTGGACTGAAGCTAGTGTACTCCATGTTGGGTCAAGACTTTCAGAAGGATCTGAATAAGGTTTGGGCCATTTCCAGAGTTCCAACAAAACCTGGCAAATGGGAAAGAGAACAGTTTTGAGTCACTGTCTCTAAGTGTCTGAAGTGAACATTCACATAGCTTATTCTAACTGAATGGATGGACCTTTATGCTTGACTTACTTACTTCTCTTGAGACTCCTTACAAACTAGACGTTCCCTTACAGTTCCCTGCTCTGCACTAGTGCATATTCTCTTTACCAGTTGAGGAAGGTTTCTGATACAGCAGTGTGGATGTATTGTACTTTGTTTGTCTAGGGATTACTTCTGCTTTGGAAAGAACAAAACAGAAATATTGTTGGTGTTCTATGTATGTCTTTTAACAATCAGTGGAGTTTAAAAATAGATACACTTAACCTGAAAGTCCATGAATTTACTTGACTTGAAAGTCTGTGAATATACTGTCTCTTAAAAGCCCCTACAAAAATAATACCTAACAAAGTCTTGGCATAATATCTTTCCTCAGAAAACTTGTATTTTAATCCTTGTAGTTAATTTTCTGAGTCCTTTTTTTATATTATTTCTTAGAAACCTGCTCGATACAGAAGAGCCGTAAGTTATGACAGTAAAGAATACTACATGCGCCTGGCCTCTGGCAATCCAGCCATTGTCCAAGATACCATCGTAGAGAGTTCAGAAGGTGAAGCTACTCAGCAAGAGCCAGAGCACGGTGAAGACACAATTGCTAAGGTCAAAGGTCGGCTTTCATCTTTGATTTTGATTAAATATCATTTTGGAACATTTTTTATATTTGAATTTTACATGAAAATATGAGCAATGATAAATAGCAGGACCAACCTTGAAAGTATTCATGCATATTAGAGAGACTGGCTCCTCTTTATTGCCTCGAGATGCATGTTATGTGCCCATTGCCTTAATATTTTTGCACTTTATTTGGTAATATTCCCAAGATTGAGTTAAAGCTGTGATAACTGATTTCATATTTATAAAATTAAACAACTACTGAATGTGTCACTAGGGTATGTTAGCCAACAATAAGAAATAATAATCCCTGTGAAGTGACAGGGATTATCCCAAATCCAAACTCCCAAGATTTTAGTAGAATATGCATTAGATTATTAATTAGACAAAAATGACGTGGACTTTTTTAGTCTGTACTTTTACATACATGTGCCCTCAAGCTGTGGTACTTCTTCCTTCCTACAGGCTAACCATGTTCTGTATCTAGTCTTGGAAACACTGGTAGAATATCAAACCATCCTTCTCTGAAGCTTTTTTGGCATCTCTGTCCAGTGACAGCACTTTGCTCCTATCTGTGTTAAGGCAATTCTAGTGATGTGTTTCATCTCTTCCTAAGTTGGTCTTTGTGTTAGACTGGGTGCTCTAGAGAAACAAAACCAGTAAAGCTTATATAGAGAGAGAAAGAGAAATTTATCTTAGGAAAATGGCTCACACACTTACAGAAACTGGCAGGTCCAAAGTTCTTGGGTCAAATGTCAAGCTGGAAGCTTTTCCCAACTCACACAGCTGCAGGGGCTGAGGAGCTCAAGGTTGGTTGGCAGGCAGTATACCGGCTGTTGACTCTAACAAATGACTAATCCAAGATCCCCAAGCCTAATGGTGGATTGTTCGCTCACAGACAGTTGTAGGAAGCACAACAAAATCCCGATCCACAAAAGAATGTCTCTTTTCCCAGGATGTTCATAAATATACTAGAAACAGGCCACACCCCTAGGGAAACTCCCTTTCAATGGATTGGCTGCTCAAAACATATACATCTGATCCTGTCATTGGAACAACCCACATCACAGTTGCTTAAACCACAAAACTGTGGTCTAGCCAAGTTGGCACACAGCTCCAACTATCACAGTCTTTTTCTAAACTATGATTTTCTCAAGGTTAGAAGTCATTTCTTACCTTATAGCTTTTAGCACATGCCTAGCACAAAGTGGAGATTCAGTCAATATTGAATAAGTAAATCAATCGTTTAACTTTTTTAAGATTGATTCAGCATAAATTCAAAAATCTTAGCATATTCTATAAATAAATCTCTACAATGTGGATTGTTGTTGTTATTTGCCGTCGAGTTGGCCCCAACTCATAGCGACCCCTCCTTGGGTTTCCGAAGCAATATCACTACGGAAGTAGGATTGCCCAACCTTCCTTCCGAGGAGTGGCTGGTGGGTTTGAACCGCCAGCCTTCTGGTTAGCAGTCAAGTGCCTTTAGGCACTATGCTACCAGAGCTCCTATATAATGTGGATTAGTATCTGTAAATTAAGATCTGATTCTATTAAAAAACTAGTAGTATAAAACTTTATCAACAAAAAATGCCCTGCCAAATCTCTGATAACTGGTTCTCATTATCATAATATACCTATTCTCTCTTTTCTGATGACTGTGATTTATATCATGTAACTGCTCTAACATTTCAAGTAATCCTTGAAAATGTTAGTAGTTAAACACAGTTTGAAACTGTTTTAGTTCTGTAGTGCTGCTGTAACAGAAATAGCACAAGTGGATAGCTTAACAACCAGGAATTTATTCTCTTACAGTTTAGGAGGCTATAAGTCAATTTCAAATTCTGACTCTAGCAGCTGGGTGAAGAACCCTTAACTTTGGGCTTCAGCTCTGCCTCCTATTCTAGGCCCACTAGAGCTAGAGGTGTCTCCTAACTCAGGCATCTGAGGCTGGCACATCCAAGGTCAGCAAGTCAAATGGCACAATCCCAAGATCAGTAGGCAGTGATGGCAGACCACTGCCTCAAGTCCAGGAACAATCCCAAGATCAGCAGGCAACATGGCAGGCCACTGGTTTGAGTCCAGGAACTGGAGATGAAGACTCAGCCAAATGTAGGTCCCAGATGTGCCAAAAAGCCAGAGACCTTTCCCAAAGCTCTTCATATATACTGGAAGCAGGCCTCATCCCAAAGGCAGCTTCCCTTCCACTGATGAAGGTTTCATAGCAGATCTTACCATGGAATTAATTACCCAATTTGATCAGGGGAATAACTACATCCAGTTGCCAAGCCACTCAAAAACCTGGGCCCAGCCAAGTTGACTCATAGCCTTAACTACCACTAGTTTTTTTTTGACATTACATCAGAAAAATTATTAAGGTGGGTCCGATGCTGTAGTCACTGGTTATAAGCCAAGGTATAATCCACAGAGTAGTCAATTGACTTATGTTTGGGTCATTAGCACTTAACTTCTGTGGACCTCATCTTCCTAATTTCTAATTGAGCAAAAAAATAAACATGTAATATTAGTGTCCCTACTATAGTATGCTGCAAGGTATTGGGCTAAACATGGAGATGTAAATTTCGATTCATAACACTTAAAATAATGCAGCTGTATTTCCCCACTTGTGAGTGGTGTTCAACAGTCCTTACTGACTATACTGCCATTCATATATGGAAATAGGGTTCTTCTCAAGGAAAAACAGAATCTCTGATAATGTTCAAAGCATAAGACTTTAACAAGGTGATTTATGCTTTTCCAAAATTAGAACAGCTATAATGTTACAGTTGTAATATTACTTTTGATGGTACAACTAAAGAATGTGTAATTTATTGTTCAGTTTAGAGTATATTTTGGGTGCTTCCTATACTTTGGGATCTCACTGGTTACTGTCATCAATTGATACTAGTTTCACCTCCTTTGATTATTGGTAAAGTAATAAAAATGTAGCCTTTTTTTTCTTTCATAAATTCTTTTTTTTTATTTCTTTTTTTTAATTGTGATTTGGGTGAAAATTTACAAAGCAAATACACTTTCCATACAGCAGATCACATACACTTTGTCTCATGACATTGACCACAATTTAGCACAATGCAACATCTCCTCTCCCACTTCCTCCCAATAGCTACCACTTCCCTGTGTCCATCCCTCCATGCACTCCTACCCCCTGAGCTGTCTCCCTGTGCCTGAGCAGCCCTTCTTTCTCTCTTGCTTGTTCTCTCCAAAGAGTGTACCTACCTCAGGTAAATGCTCAACTAGTATGCCTGTCTATTGCTTGGCTGGAAGCCACAGGTGTGCATTCAATTCCAGACCTGAAGGGCAGCTAGGGGCCATAGTGTCAGTGGTTCCACCAGGCTCCATCGGGCCATCAAACTTGTTCCCCACTTTTTTTTTTCCAAATGATTTTGAGTTTTGTTCCACATTGTTCCCCCTGTCTATCCAGGATCTCCTACAAAGATCCTCTTCCAAGTGGTTGACAGTAGTAGCTGAGCACTGTCTGTTTCTTTGGTCTCATAGTATTATAGGCTGCAGATTGGATGGTGTACCAGTCGCTAGGACTGATTGTTTCCATGAATGTTTGGTTTTCTTCATTCTTCTTGGCTCTGGATGAGGAGAGACTCATCGTTGCATCTAGATGGCAGCTTGCAAGCTTTTAAGATCTCAGTCGCTACTCGCCACAGTAGAAGGTGGAACAATGATTTGTGTAGTATGTTATGCCAATTGAGCTTGATGTCCTCTGCAAATATGGTCCTGAACCCACAGGTTCAACTACTCGGTCCCTCTGGGTAGCTGGCTGTGACCAAGCAGTGACCACAACATTGCCCCTTGTCAGCCCCATTATACACCTGGGAATTCAGATCATACACATAAAGTTATTCGACCACTGTCTGCTAACCCTATACATGTTCTTGGGTGCACTCTCTACTTCTGTAGCCATTTCTTAATCAGTCCTTGTATTATAAAGAATTCTGTTCTCGTTCATCATAACTTTATGATTTGACCACATTTCATTCATGCAAGAATGACCATACGCTGCTTGTGAAATGAGGCTTGAAATGGTCTTAATAGGCCCTCCAAGTAGGTGGGTCCTCTTGTGTTTGTGTTTATAACTTGTTTTTTATTTTTGTTTCTGATAGTAGG
Source organism: Orycteropus afer afer (assembly GCF_000298275.1). Lineage (NCBI taxonomy): Eukaryota > Metazoa > Chordata > Mammalia > Tubulidentata > Orycteropodidae > Orycteropus > Orycteropus afer. The sequence continues at coordinate 4,404,241 of NW_006921814.1, forward strand.
TGATCATTTACTCATGGTACCCCCCTCAATGACATCTGTCAGTGCTCAGTTCTCTGTTTATCACCATCATCATCTTACACTTTTCAAGAACTTCCTCTGTATTAAGCACAGTGCTAAGCACTTTACGTGAGTTACTTCATTTAGTCCTCTGACAACCTCCTGAGGGAGATAGCATTCCTGCCTTGGTTTTATCAATGAAAAACTGAGGTTGAAAGAGGGTAAATAGCCTTTCCAAGGTCGTGTAACTGTTTAAATCCAGAGTCCATGTTGTTAACCATTGATGTGCTGCCTCCCTATGCCTTTCAGAGTTGTCTCAAATTGGGAATCTGTAGGAGGGACTGGATGAGGCTACTCTGGTCCACCAAATGGCCTCCACATAGTCACATAACCATGTTGGTTATTATACTGTAGGTCTAGTTAAGCCTCCTCTGAAACGGTCTCGATCTGCACCTGATGGAGGAGATGAGGAAAACCAGGAGCAGCTACAAGACCAGATTGCTGAGGGCAGCTCTATAGAAGAAGAAGAAAAAACAGACAATGCAACCTTACTGCGCCTATTAGAGGAAGGAGAAAAGGTACTGTGCTTCCAAAAAGAAGGATTGTATTGAAGTAACTCATTTCTAAATTACAAGACAAGCTGGTAGCATATCTGTCTTGTGGTCATAATCATTTTAGCCTCTGACAAAACGTGGTGTTAAGCAGTCTTTTGGATCGGATATTCTTCTCTCATCTTCATTTTCTGGCCTCTCAGAACACGCTTAGCAGTGTAAAGTTTCATTGGATACAGTATTAACAATTAATGCCTATTTCACTGTCTTCCTCTGGACCCTTTATTAGACTGCCTCATATCATAATTCTCTATCTCATTATCTATGTAGATGATCCACTCAGTAATCTGACTTTTTTTTATCTTTTCTCTGTTCTTCAATAATTCCAATAACTACCTATAGGCAACTTCATCAGTATCTACCATCACCTCAAATCTTATGTTTAATTCCTGCTCACTCATTGCCTCATGTTCCTGTTTCTCTTTCAACCTCCTACCTGTACTCATCTCCCCAGATTCATTTTACTGATGTTATTGATTATATCTGTCACATTTCTTTACTCTGCAGTTTTACTCATTATATTTTCTGCCAGAATTCCTTTTTCCTTTCCTCAGACAGCTACTTCTAACTTAGTAACTCCCGTTTAATACACCTATTTATCTAGATGTCTTTAAGACATGAGAAGCTTTCCATTATTATTGTGCCAGCCTAGGCTTGGTGAAGGAGCTCTGGTGGCGTAGTGCGGCATTTCTCTGTGAACCAGAAGTCTGGTTGTTCAAACCCACCAGCTACTTCAGAAAGATTGGGCAATCTATTTCCGTAGAAATACTGCCTTGGAAATCAAAGGGGAGTGGTCACTCTGAGTCGGATCGGACTTGACAGCATTGAGTTATTTATTTATTTATTTATTTAGGTTTTAGGCTTGGTTAGAGACCTCTCTACTATGCTTTTTTAATGCCTGTGTATGCTCTATATTATCATATCATAATTATTTCTTATTATCTCTTCCCATAGATAGTGAGGCAGTTTTCCTTATTCCTAACCCCAGTGCCTTACACAATTCTCATCACATAAAAGACACTCATTAAACTTGTCCATGATGGAATAATTGGTTGAATAAGTAAGAGAATGAATGAATGAATTGTAGTGAGTATCACATGAGTCGGGGCCGACTCAACGGCACATAACAACAACAACAACAACATCACATTTTTAAAGGATGTTGGTTTGTCTATGATATTAAATCTTGGAATAATGCTTAAGACCGTACCAACTAACAAGTAGTAACCAGAAATTGGAATATAATTAAGATAATTCTGTTCAACTGTATGACCTGATTAGTATGGAAATAAAATATAAAAATAAAAAGACTGTAACTATTTAAGGACATCAAATCTGAAGAAAGCTCAAAAGAAGTTTCTGGGTTCTTGGTAAAATTTTGTTTCTTGATCTGGATGTTGTTCACACAGAGTTTTTAGCATTTGAAAATTCCTCGAGCCATGCATTTATGAAATGAACATTTTTCTGCATGTATACAACATTGCAATTGAGTTATTTTTAAAGTACATCATGATTTCTCCTGTGACATTCTACACTTTTATTATTGAAATGGTTTACATATTGCAATGAAAATTGACTTTATATTTGTGTATTTTAGAAAATACCTTCTAATGCTTTAAATTTTAAAACTTTTATTTCACAAATATAGTCTGTGCTGTAATTGCTTTAAGTTTTAATCATGCAGGAAATGTGTTCAAGCTGACATTTATTTGATATTTGTTTGCCTTAGATTTAGTTCCTGATTTTTTACTTGATTCGTGTTGAACTGAATGTAAGCAAGAAAGGATTTTTGCTAAGAACTAGAGACTTCCCTTTAGATAAACAACAATACTTAGATTCAGAGAGGTAGCAACGCCTCCCTCTTAGGAGGAAAATACAGCTTCTGCCAGGTTTGACATTTCACAATGGCCCATAGTTTGCCAAGCAAGCAGGATCCAGGAGGGGAGCAAATAGGGACTGATTCTATAGTTATAGTTCCAGGGGGTGTTACAGAAAAAGAGGTACATGAGCAATTAAGGAAGAAACGAACTATACTTTCTAACATGCTCGTGTATTATCTCAAAACCCAGTGTGATATTGTTGAAATTTAGAAATGAAGGCACTGAGGCCCAGAGAAATCAAGTAACTTGACATATCCTACCGCTGTTAAGTGACAAACCTGGGAATTTATTCAGGGTTGCCAGGCTCTGCAGACCTTTTTCATTCTTTACCACCTTACCTCACATAGGGCCCAATCCTGTTCTGATCTCTTTACGTGTATCCCTCAATTCTCTTTCCTCCCAAGCTGCTTGTGTCTGTCTTCCCTCATGACAGCAAAGATCCTATGTAATGTATTCATCACTTACAGAACATGGCACATATGTACATGGACTATTGTAAGCACTCAGTGAATATTTGGAGAGATGGAAGGGTGAATGGATAGTTGGACGGACTGGGTTGATGGATTTGCTGAAGTCAACTACAAACCAGACTGCAGTCATAGTTGACTCCTTTTAATAGGCTTAAACTCAGGTTTAATATGCTTAGCTAAGGGGATGCCACAGCAGAGTAACGGCCTTGGTAAATTGTTTGCCCATTAAAACGAAAACCAAACCCACTGCGATAGAGTTGATTCTGACTCATAGTGACCCTGTTTAGAACAAAGTAGAATTGGTTGTTAGGTTTCCAAGGCTGTAAATCTTTATAGAAGCAGACTGCCTCATCTTTCTCCCACAGAGTGGCTCGTGGGTTCGAAGCATGGACCTTTTAGTTAGCAGCCAAATGTTCTAACCATTACCTCACCAGAGCGCCTTTGCCATTAAAAGTCAAAAAAAGTCACAGTCATCAAGTCAGATCTGACTCATAGTGATCCCCCGTGGGTTTCTGAGGCAATATCACTACAATAGTAGATTGCCCAATCTTTCTTCTAAGGAGTGGCTGGTGCTTTGTGCCATCAGAGCTCCCTTGCCATTAAAGGCATGTTTAAAAACATTTTGCTTCCATTATTGCAAAAGGGGCAAGAAGACAGCAACTTCTAACTTCCTCTAACCCCACAAGAAAAAGACAGAATCAGCATCAGTAGCCCAAAGCCTATTCCTGTGAGGCCAGACATGCTGCCTCCCTCCAGCCCTTTCACTAACCCTGACACCAACCATTCCTCCCGTGGCACCCACCACCTCTCTGCTGGGTTCAATAATTCACTGCACTGGCCACACACAACTCAGAGATTATGGGATTTATTAAGGAAGCAACAGGCTACAATTCAAGTTCAGGAATGCACTCAGTCTCTCTCAGTAGCACGTCTCTCTCTCTCAGCAAGTGTGTCCTTCTCAGCAGTGCATCTCTCAACTGGCAGTGAGAAATACCTTCTGCCTCTAGGAGGGCTCCTTTTTGAGCCTAGCAGAGTGGCAAAACTAACCAATCCCGACATCAGAATTCTGCACACCTGAGAGAGAGTGAACTTCCCAGAAGGTTGCTTCCTGCTGCTCCAACAGAAATATAGCAGGTGGATAACTTTAACAATCAGCTACTCATGACAGAGGGGGACTTACAAAGACTGGGGCTAGAAAAACCTTTCCATGTCAATTTACTACACTGCAATTACATACAAAAAATTTGTTAACTGGATTTCTTAAAAAGCTATATTAATGGATGTTCATGGCTTTCTTTATAGATCCAGCACATGTACCGCTGTGCTCGAGTCCAAGGCCTAGATACCAGTGAGGGGCTACTTCTTTTTGGTAAAGAGCATTTTTATGTGATTGATGGATTTACAATGACAGCAACCAGGGAAATAAGAGATATTGAAACCTTACCTCCAAAGTAAGTAAATGAATGATGAGAAAGAAAGCACAGCTATGTGTATAAGATGGAAATATAGTTGCATAATTTTTTTCAATCTAAAAATTGTGTTTTCCATATTGTTACCTCTAAGTTTGTGTGCGTCTGTCATTAAGTACTCGTGAGGGGGGTTGTTGTTGTTGTTGTTGTTATGTGCCGTCGAGTTGGACCCAACTCATGAAGGTAATACTCAGTTATTTCAAGGTAAAAAGAAAAAGCTTTGCCTTGATAGTATGAAAACTACATAAAATATGTTTTTGTATTAGCAATTAGGTAGCAAGTTACTTGAATTACAATCTATACATTGATAAATTTATTCAGAGTGTGTAATTTGTTTTTTTCTTAAAATTTCAGGACATCCACAGTTGTTGAGAAAATGTAGGTTACTGCCAGATATTCTAAAAATGAAAAAGTGAACCATGTGCTCTGAGTACCCTAGAAACAGTGTGACCAAGGCACAAGCAAGGATACCTGTTTCCTTTCTTCTGCCACACCTGTGACGGAGCAAAATGGTTAATGCAAAACCCAGAAAGCAGGCAAAGCTAGAGGGAAGATAAGGAGCTTGAGGTTTAGAAAATTAACAAGCCTTTTCTCTCTCTGTTACATTTTAAACATCTAGCACTGGTGAATATAGACATGTTCCTGGTAGTTCATTCCTGAGACTTCAAACACTGTCCTGTGTAGCTTTGCATACCTATTAATTGCTTTTGGCTATAATCAGGGCCACATAATGACTTTTGTGGGTCCCTTCTTCCCTACAAAAATACTAAAAATTATATTTTTAACTTGAAATAAAGATGATATTATATAGTAATATTATATATTAAAATTGTTCCTTTTACCTGAAAGTTTGTTGTTTCCTTTTGATGGAAAAATATTGAAACACTTTCTTGGGCCCCTAAAATTATCAAGTCCAATAGTAAATTAGCCCTGACTACAATAATGAGATTTTTTAAATTATACTCATCAGAAGGTCCTGCTTTGTACTCCAAATAGCTAAGAAATGATTTTTTAAAAACTTTCTTTGTTTTAACTGAAATACTTCTTCCCTCCCTCTTATTTGAATATTGAAAATACATTCTTTGTTGGGCAGTGAGTTTACCTCTGGCTCTGATTATTTTTTTCACCTTTCTCTCTTGGCTGCCTGTAGTATGCATGAGCCAATTATCCCTCGAGGAGCCAGGCAAGGCCCCAGTCAACTCAAGAGAACCTGCAGCATTTTTGCATATGAAGATATCAAAGAAGTACATAAAAGGAGATATCTCTTACAGGTGAGATGGTTTAATACTAATCCTTTTGTCATGTTCCTTTATTTGGAAGATGTATTATTTTAAAACTAGTACATGCCATAAAAGTCCTTTAAAGGATTCACATTATGCTATAGACTTGGTCCTATGATAGACAAGCTCATGTAACATGGGAATATAACTGAATAGGATGCATCTCTTTTAAATGCAGCCTAAATCTTTGTTATCTGTATTTCCATATAGCTATCCAAATCATCATTTTCATAGTCTTTTAATATAAAAACTACATCATAAGGTACAAATTCTAAGTGTAGAATGTGTTACAGAGTATCTTTATCTCGGACTCCACCTGAAAGAGTATAATAACTGAAATAAAACAAGACCTCACTGAAAGATGATCGTATAACATGGATCTCCTGAGTACACTTTAAAAACAAGATTCCAAATATTCGCTAAATGGGAAAAAGTCATTTATGTTTGTAGTAGAATCAGAAAAGCTCTAGAGTCAGACTGCTGAGGTACAAACTCAGCTTTCCACATGCTCACGTTACTCTGACCAGGTCACGTTACTCTCCCTGTGCCCATCAGTGTCCTCCTCTTCTGTGCAGTGAGGATAGTAATGGTAATTACCTCAGAGTAAAACTGGAAACTAGATGAAACCATTGCATGTAAGACAGTTCCAAGTCATAATGATACATATTTTTACAGTGATGTTAGTTTATTAAAAATCATTCATTGAATATCTGGCCATATACCCAAGACACTATTGTATTGAAGGAAATAGACAAAAATCCCTGTCCTCCTGAATCTCATATTCCTGGCATTGTTTTCTGGGATTTGTGAACAGGACTAAGATTTTTAAACTGCCAAACAAGAAATTCCTTAAGAATTCTTTAAAAAGAAAAAAAAAAGTAAAAAGAATTTTGTTCTAAGTATGATTTGGTTTATTTCTCAAATAAAGCCAGATATTTACTTTATTTTCTTTTGTACAAAGTAAGGTGTTATGTATCTGTCTTGATGCCCACATTTCCATTTAAAGTTCAAATAAGTAAATAAGCTTCCTCTTGTAAAATATTTGCTGCTGGTGTTGTTATGTGCTGTCAAGTCGTCTCTGACTCATAGCAACCTTATGTACAACAGAAATTTGTTAAATAAGCTATACTTCATCACTGTATTGAAACCAGTACTAAATTGAAACTTAACAATTTTCAAGAAACCTGCTAATGTATGATTAGTAAATTTATGTAGAGGTTTGTTACTATATTAAAATTACTAAGATACGAAGAATAAGAGAAATCTATTTTATTGTTTAATCTGCTGGAAATATATAACTCTAAAAATGTTCTTCAGTTAACAAATTAGCTTCTAGAACAGTGTAGAAATTCATAGTGTATAAAGCAATACATAATCTTGTTTGTGAATGTCTGATTTTTTTTTTTTTTTTTTTTTAAATATCTTTCTCTCTGATAATTTCAGCCTATTGCTGTGGAAGTTTTCTCTGGAGATGGACGGAATTATCTCCTTGCTTTCCAGAAAGGAATTAGAAACAAAGTCTATCAAAGGTCTTGTTTATAAGAAATGCTTTGTATGCTATCTGGCACTGGATGGGAGTTGGGGAGCTATTACTGGTTCAACTAGTTTTTTAAAAATCTAGAATTTAGATCAGTGAGTCAGCAGGGTATACCATGCCACTTGGAGGTATTTCTGTTGGGTGTGTGAATAATAAGGCTTTTATGAACTGATCAGAGGGATGAGTGGCTTTGTCTTGCTCTTTGAATGGTGTTCTACCCATTGCCATTAAGTTAATTATGACTCATCGAGACTTTATAGGACACAGTGGAACTGCCCCATAGCATCTCCAAGGCTGTAATCTTTATAGAATCAAGCTGCTATATCTTTCTTTCACAGAGCAGTTTTCTCTTGTGGGTGTGAACTGCCAACCTTACAGTTTACAACTGAGCACTTAACCACTGTGCCACCAGAGCTCTTTGAAGGGTACTCTAGATCCTGAAAATTTCTTTGCTAAGGGAAGTTTCATATTAGTTTCACAAGGAATGACAAATATCAAGCAACACTGCTCATCACTGAGTACAGTAACATTACATATGAGCACACGGGAAATGAGGGTGGTTCTTCAAATAAATACCTGTAAAGTGCTTATAGATGTTGATTGGTAATGCAGAACTCCTCCTAGATATGAGAATAGCTAAGTGTAGTGACTAAAGTTCATTTTCAATTATTTAACTTGTTTTCTAAAGGTGATGGTGTTTACTATACTAGAGAAGTACAGTTGATCCTTGAACAACGTGAGGGTTGGGGCACCATTCCCCACATAGTCAAAAATTCTTGTATAGCTTGTGACTCCCCCAAATCTTTACTAAAAGCCTAGTTTTGACTGGAAGCCTTACCAATAACATAAACAATCAATGCAATCTTGCCATGCAGTTCATTAGATTTTTACATAAAGGTACACACATGCATAGCAGGTAAGTTATTCACTGTACAGCATTATGATTATATACTGTTCATTCAGTGGAAGTAGATCATCAGAAAAGTCTCCATCCTTGCCTTCATGTTGAGTCGGCTGAGGAGAGGAGAAGTTGGTTGTGCTGTCTCAGGGTGGCATAGGTGGAGGAGGTGGAAGGAGGGTAGGAGAGACAAGCACACTGGTGTAATTTTCCAGAAGTAACGTTGTAATTTCTGTCTGACTTTTTTGCTTTTCCATTTCTCTGAAAATTTTTCTGTAAGGTGTCAGTCCTTTTTCCACCATTTGCTTTAGTTTCAGTGCCCATATTATAGATGCGTCCATGTTCTAAAAAGAGTTAAAAGCAATCTTGAATAATCAGAACCTTTCTGCCAGATTGCCTAATGCCAGTTTGTTTTCTGGCACTGTTGCTTCTGTGTCTTCTTCCTCATTCATCTGGCACTCATTCAGAAGCACTCATGTCCATCAAGTTGTTTTCTGTTGATTCTTCTTGGATGTGTTATCTATTAGTTCTTGTATTTCTTCAAGATGGATATCTTAAAGACAATCTGCACGTAAGTGGATCCGCATAGTTCACACCCATGTTGTTCAAGGGTCAACTTGTATTTGTCTCTCATAACAAGAAGCTGCTATAAGGAAATGAATTTGTCTTTCTCTGAGAAATTTCTATACATATACCAAATTAAGGCCCATATCCATCCCAGAAATATTTCCATAATTTCTTTCTAGAAACTAATATTGACGTTGTGAGCAATTATAAAAACATGTATAACACTTTAGTACAAAGGTTCTCTATTTTATATGCCTTCATCTATTTAGTGATGCCTCTGTTCTATCATTTGCTGTTTGTTATTCATGCTTTAGGATGCCATTAAGTTGATTCAGTCTCTGCAAATCAGCGTTGCTTGACCTTTTCTTCTGGGTCGTGTTTCAGCATATGTAAAATTCCAAATGATAGATTTTGCTATGGCCTATATGGGCTTGGAATTCATTATCTTCCCCTTTCTTGTAACAGATAGTGTTGTAATTATTATGTATTTCCTTAACATGCCATTTTCTGGGTAATGGGAGGGTAGGTACAAACAATTAAGATTTAAATGAGTCATCCTTTCTGAGGCTTCCAATTGACCCTGACTGAGACTTCCATTGCAATTTTATGTTATTTTTAAATTTTCCAGGTTTTTGGCTGTTGTACCATCTCTAACTGATAGTTCAGAGTCTGTGTCTGGGCAACGACCAAACACAAGTGTGGAGCAAGGGTAGGTGGTTTGCTTCTTGCACATTGTACTTTAATAGTGAAATTAGTGCAGTTCATATCTGAGGATAGTTTTATTCAATATATTTTGAAGTGTTCTTAAACCTGGTGATTACAGAAAACTTTTAAAATACTGAAAATTTGAAGAAAAGAAAATAAAGGAACAAATTAATCACGTCAAATCACTGTTCACATTTTTGATCCATTCTTATCTAGTCTTTTAAGCATACATACATCCTTAAGTGCATGATTCCATTCATGCTGCAAATATAGCTTATTATTTCCATTTGTTGTTATATGTAAACATTTCCCTTTCATATTTTTCAGAAGCATAATTTTTATTTGCTCCTTATTTATCATATGTATAGCATTCTTTTATTTTTGCTATTTAATATTAATTTATCAGTTTTCCTAATAATAATACTACAAGTATGGTTTCTCATTATTTCTTATATAGAGTTCCCTTAGTAAAAGTGTAAAGGGCATGAATTTTAAGACTCTTAATATGATGGTAGTAAATACCTTTGGATCTGTTTAATTAGGGATTATTGTAAAAGGTTGGACCAGATCAATATTTTTCAAACTCTTTTTGACCATGACCCATAGTAAGAAATACATACAGCATTGCACCTCCACACACACATACTAAGTAAGAAATACTAAGACAGCATTCACAGAAAATATTTCTCCTTACTGTGTGTAATGTCTTCCAGTGTTCTATTTTCAGTTTGATTTTATGTTATTTTATATTTCAAAATGGTGATTGCATCCCGCTAAATTGATTTCATGATGCACAAATGGGTCCTCCATAGTTTAAAATATTTTTGGACCAGCTGTCTTATTTTTCAACTCTATAATTACTCAGGTTTAAAATTGTATTACTTACAATTAATTTCATTATTTATTCTCTTTAGATCTGGGTTGCTTAGTACTTTAGTTGGAGAGAAGTCTGTAACTCAGAGATGGGAGGTAAGCTACATGAAAATGTAAGTTTCCTTAGTAATTAACTACTTAAGAGTATAAGGCAGATAGTTAAAAGCACTTTAATAATCTGTAGAAAATATACTGTACAGAAAATATTTTGGTTTAGTTCTTTGGGAAGAAAATAGTGTTTTCTTATTCAGAAATCTATAAGAAAGAAATTGTTCTTTATCTCATTTTGCATATAAAGCTTTAAAAAATGAACATAGTGGAATTGATTGCTCTAAAATGAATCCTTATTTATCTTTCCCAAGAGAGGTGAAATCAGCAACTTCCAATATTTGATGCACTTGAACACTTTGGCTGGCAGATCATATAATGATCTCATGCAGTATCCTGTCTTTCCTTGGATTCTTGCAGATTATGACTCAGAGGTAAATCTAAAATCATTTTACATTTTTTGAAAGAATTAGGAGATACTAGGAGCTCTGGTAGCACAGTGCCTAAGGCACTTGACTGCTAACCAGAAGTCTGGCGGTTCAAATCCACCAGCCACTCCTTGAAAGGAAGGTTGGGCAATCTACTTCCTTAGTGATACTACCTCAGAAACCCAAGGAGGGGTCGCTATGAGTCAGGTCCGACTCGACAGCACATAACAACAACAACAACATAATTTCCCTAACGTTTTATTTGCTTTATAGTTTAGTATACCCACTTCTCACTTATCAACATGGTTAGGTTCTAAAGACCAGGTTGTTGTGTGAAAATCAAGGTTATGCAAAAATGGAGGATGATCACATCAGATCAGAAAATGGAGGATGACTACATCATTTTGTAACTGCCAAACTACTGAGAATCATGGCCTCGCCAAGTTGACACATAACCTTAACCATCACAGCCAGCATTGCTCTCACCTCACACCTAGCATTCATTACTGCCAGACATACATCATTAGTGCACAAAATAGTTGGATTAAATGTGAAATGTCAAATAAGAAGATAGTAAGTGTATTGTTGATAAGTAGGTGTATTCTCAGTGAACACTCATTTCAAGAAGATGAGAAGAGTTTTAGCTAGGACTTGTACAAAGTTTAGATAATTGAACAACTTCATAGATATTACAAATGAATTTGTGGTGTTTATTCAGTTTTTATAAGTGTTAATTTATGTCCATTGGTGGATATCATAATCCTGTGTAGTTTTAAGTGCTGACTAGTGAAAAATGAAATGACTGCAAAATATTCCTGACACATAGAAGAGACTTTTTATATTATTCTAAGAAGCTTTGGAAGAAGAGTTCCAACAGTTCAATATGTACCTGATTAGGGATCAAAACAACACTAAAATGAGTGCATTTAAATGATACCTTCTTTCTTCTCCCTTGCTTGCTGCCTGACAGAAGTTTGATTAGTTCTGAAATGAAACATTAACAAGCAGAACAAGAGAAGCTTGGGCCTAGATAAACTGAAAACAAAAACATGACTAATCATTCTGAGAATTCAAAAGTTATTAGACCTCCTTGTTCACTACAATCAGGACTGCTTGTTTTCTTAGAAGTTTTATACATCAACATATTAGGATAAAAAGTAAAACTTTTGCTTTCAAAAAATTTTAGCCTATAGAAGGAATGGACTTAAGCAATGTTATATAAATGTATCCTTATCATTGAAACAGATAATTCATGTCAAATATTTATCACATTTTGTTTTAATGCGTATGAGAGTGCATTTGATGTGTGAATCTGCATTTACATAAGCAGTAAACAGACATGACTAAATGTACCTTTGGGTGAAGAAATAAATGTAGTAAAAGAACAAAAGGTAGATTAAGGATTTATGAAATGAAAATACCATTCCTTTAAGTCAATCAAGGAAAACCTATGAGAAAATATAGATTTTAAAGAGGCACATACCATGGACTGCTAGAAGAACAACCGAATCTGTCTTGAGCTCCTTTCAAGTGATAATGGCCAGTCTTCGTCTCATATTCTGGTCGTATTGTTAGAAGGGATCAGTCCCTGGAGAAGGATATCATGCTGGGTAAAGTAGAGGATCATACAAGGGGAAGTCCTTCAACAGGATGGATTGACACAGTGGCTATGGTGATGAGCTCAATCCTGGCAACAATCGTAAGGATGGCACAGGACAGGGCAGTGTTTCATTCTGTTGTGCTTAAGGTTGCTGTGACTCGAAACTGATTCTGTGGCGCCTTCGCCTAACAACAAACAAGCATGAAATCCACAAAGAATATAGTTATTTGGGGAGGGAGTAGGAAATCTGTATCAACCTAAACTTGAATATGTATCTCACAAAAACTTCATAGGTACCATTTCCACTGCTTTGCTTCTTGCCCATGTTCCCATGATGGATTTCAACCCTCACCCTATATTCCTTATCTCAGGAAGTATTATCACATCCATGCTGTTGTACAGTCTGGAAATCACACTCATTTTCCTACTATTCCTCCTATTCAAGTCTAGTTAGCATGCTTACCAGTTAAGTGTCTTTTTAATCTATTCCTTTATCTCCTTCAGCATTGCCAGCGTCTCATGTCAGGCCCTCTCCATTTTTCCCTACTAGCTAGCTTCTTAACTGGCTTCCTGCTCTAAACTTCCCTTCCTTCACTCTGTCTCTGCACTGCATCCAGAGATTCTAAAACATGAATCTGATTGACTTATTGACTTATTTTCCTATTTCAAATTATTTGGTGAATTGTCATCACAATCTGGGAGAGAGTTTAAAGTTTAGATGGGAGAATAATGATGAATTGAGGTATTTGTGTCCACAATCCCCAGTTGTGGCCTTGTCAGAAATGGACAGTTTTTTCTTTTCACTACTCCTTCCTAAACTTGGGTCCCTGTGTGCCTTCCTCTGTGAAACACTTAATTTCCAAAGGAGTTAGTTGTCTTCAGACTAAATCTATTAGCAAATGGCCATATGCCTGTCCGAAGAGTACAGGTAAGCAGGTGGCCACATAGCATCTGATACCCTTTACAGACTAGCTCCAATCTACGTATTCCTTATATAGTCTCAAAACTGCTGTCCTCGGCTACACTCATTGCCCTCTCTCATACCTCACTTGCTTTGTACCTGCTGCTCTACCTGTCCACAATTCTCCTTAGTTCTTATGTGCATCTTCCTCCCACCCCCCACCTAATAATTTACCTGGTTAACCGTATTTCATCCCTAGAGACACACTCAAGCATCACCTCTGTCCTTTTCCACCTCTATCTTTCTCTATTCTCATATACTGCCTTGTAGCTATATCATGGCACTTTTTTATAGCGTGTTATAGTCATGACTTTTGTCTGATCCTTTTAGACTATAATGTTCTTGAACTTGAAAACTTTCTTATGTATCTCTCAATTCCCAAACCTACAACCATGCCTGGCACTCAGTAGGCCCTGAGTATGTTTGCTGAATTAACCAAAAAGTATAAATAAGGTACTTTACATGCAGACTTTCAGAGTACAAATGAACTCACTTGACTTCTATTCATAATGTGAATCAGTTGCTTCTGCCCAAGACTTTTAAAATACAAGTTTGGCAAAATTGATAGGTCATGATGCCCTATGAAAAACACAAATTAAATATCCCTTGAGTACATTTCAAGTATCTACTTATTAAAATCCTCATGGACTGAGTTTTTACTTCCTTTTAAATATATGTATAAAGTCAGCTAGATACATGAGCCTTTAAACCCTGGAAGACTGAAAGAATCCATCTCATTTGCAATAATCCTGGTTTTCAGAGATGAGTGAGTTACTGAGGGCCCTAGTGTGTATCATTTCTAGATCACCTTCAAGAAAAAAGTGCTGAGGAGTGAAGTTGGAGGGAGAGAGAGTGGGACCAGTGAGAAGGACAGAAAGGAGATTTGATCCTCCCATTATATGGCTGATGGGAGAATAATGATGAATTGAGGTATTTGTGTCCACAATCCCCAGTTGTGGCCTTGTCAGAAATGGACAGTTTTTTCTTTTTACTACTCCTTCCTAAACTTGGGTCCCTGTGTGCCTTCCTCTGTGAAACACTTAATTTCCAAAGGAGTTAGTTGTCTTCAGACTAAATCTATTAGCAAATGGCCATATGCCTGTCCGAAGAGTACAGGTAAGCAGGTGGCCACATAGCATTGTTTTGGAGTCCACTTCTGTCCATTTGACTCCTCAGATAGTAGCACACTGATAAATCCTGTCTGCTGCAGCCACTGTACTTAGATGGGTAAAAATAGAGGACTTTCACTAATTTGCGATTTGGTTTCATTTTGCCTTTTAGGAGGTAGATCTTACTAATCCCAAGACATTTAGAAACCTGGCTAAGCCAATGGGAGCACAAACAGATGAACGATTAGCACAATATAAAAAGCGGTATAAAGACTGGGAAGATCCTAATGGTAAGTAACTTTTTCTGAAATTAGAGTTGGTACCAGAGTTTCAGAAGTAAGCTGTTAGTGATCTGATACCCTTGCATCCTTCTGCAAATTGCTTATATATCATTAAATCTGTGTATATGTGCCATATATGCCCATGTGTAGCTACAACTTACTCAAGTAGAAAAATAAGTTTTGTGTGCCACTTAAAGCCATGTGTACAGGGTGCCTTATCAAAGTACTGACAGAAAACTCTTTTGCATTAGCAAGATCATCTGCTTAAGTATGTCTGCTTTGTATGGGGCAGAAATTCCCCACCATAGTCTGACTTATTTTTATTTGAGGAACTACACTTTTACTTATTGGCTCTCTTAATTTCATTGAGGCACAGTTTAGGAATCCTTTGCATTAAAAGAAAAGAAAATGAATTAGACTACCTTCTAATTTCCTTGTTTTTTATGTTTCACATTTATTATGTATCTCCCTGAAACAAAGAAAATAACTGAGCCTAAACCTAACAGCATCCCTCTGTGAGCTAGGTTTTTTTTCCCCTGCCAAGGAGAATACTTAGTAAAAGTTGCACAATATTTATAGGCAAAAATTCAGAGAGACATACAAGTGCAAAGCCAGTACCTAATAAAGGTTAGCTATAGGTCGATATCCTGCTTCAATGGAAGATAGTTCGCTATTAAGACTTAGCTA